>NC_090404.1:25070148-25443109 GCF_036365525.1 Heterodontus francisci
TCCCCCTCCTTGTGAACAGACCCTGTCTAATTCCCCCCTCCCTGTGAACAGACCCTGTCTAATTCCCCCCTCCCTGTGAACAGACCCTATCTAATTCCCCCCTCCATGTGAACAGACCCTGTCTAATTTCCCCCTCCCTGTGAACAGACCCTGTCTAATTCCCCCTCCCTGTGAACAGACCCTGTCTAATTCCCCCTCCCTGTGAACAGACCCTATCTAATTCTCCCCTCCCTGTGAACAGACCCTGTCTAATTCCCCCTCCCTGTGAACAGACCCTGTCTAATTCCCCCTCCCTGTGAACAGACCCTGTCTAATTCCCCCCTCCCTGTGAACAGACTCTGTCTAATCCCCACTCCCTGTGAACAGACACTGTCTAATTTCCCCCTCCCTGTGAACAGACCCTGTCTAATTCCCCCCTCCCTGTGAACAGACTCTGTCTAATCCCCACTCCCTGTGAACAGACACTGTCTAATTTCCCCCTCCCTGTGAACAGACCCCTGTCTAATTCCCCCTCCTTGTGAACAGACCCTGTCTAATTCCCCCCTCCCTGTGAACAGACCCTGTCTAATTCCCCCCTCCCTGTGAACAGACCCTGTCTAATTCCCCCCTCCCTGTGAACAGACCCTATCTAATTCCCCCCTCCATGTGAACAGACCCTGTCTAATTCCCCCTCCTTGTGAACAGACCCTGTCTAATTCCCCCCTCCCTGTGAACAGACCCTGTCTAATTACCCCCTCCCTGTGAACAGACCCTATCTAATTCCCCCCTCCATGTGAACAGACCCTGTCTAATTCCCCCTCCTTGTGAACAGACCCTGTCTAATTCCCCCCTCCCTGTGAACAGACCCTGTCTAATTCCCCCCTCCCTGTGAACAGACCCTATCTAATTTCCCCCTCCCTGTGAACAGACCCTGTCTAATTCCCCCCTCCCTGTGAACAGACCCTATCTAATTCCCCCCTCCATGTGAACAGACCCTGTCTAATTTCCCCCTCCCTGTGAACAGACCCTGTCTAATTCCCCCTCCCTGTGAACAGACCCTATCTAATTCCCCCCTCCATGTGAACAGACCCTGTCTAATTCCCCCCTCCCTGTGAACAGACCTTGTGTAATTCTTTAATTTTCTTCAATTTATGTCCAGAGAAGCAGCTGGGAATCGATAAAATGCAGCAAACGCAAAATGTCTCCACAAGCCCGCACCTTTGTTTCATATCCAGCCAAATGGAGGGGCTGGCATAGAGAAAGAACATGCAGAGGCTCACTGGCATGGTGTCCCTTCACACACACTATGTTCCCTGCCCCAGTCATATCCTTCACTGAAGATAGGTCTTTTGCCTGTCTCCCCACCCGCATCATTAAACTGAGAATCAACACCTAAGCTTGGTGACCCTTCACCCTGAAGAGGGAACAGAGACGCAGAAACATTGATTGGCACAGGAACAGGATCGCGGTGGCCATTCAGCCTTTCATTCCTGTCCTACCAACTTTAGATCATGTCTAATGTGCCCCTCACCTCCATTTGCCCACAAGAGAGTGGCAGATACAGTCAGGGAGCAGACACAGAGTGAGAGGGAAATGAAACACTGGGCTGGACTTGAACTTACTGCAATAGCACAAACCTGGTGGTTGTGAAGTGGCCGCTTGTTTCACATCTCTCCCCTGTTTTTGCATCAACATGAGTGAAACTCAGGAGAGATGGGAAACAGGATCCCAGTACATTATTACCTGGACAACACAATGGCACTGAGTCTACATCTCCTCCAGTGAGAGGCACTGAGACACATAAACCAGAGATCCAGGGAGAAGGACAGAACTGAGTGAGAGAGAAATAAACAGAGAGGGAGAGAGAATCACAGAAACCAGTGATAGGAACTGAGAATAGAAGGCAGAGATACTGAGATAAATAAAAATAAAATACTGCGAATGCTGGAAATCTGAAATAAAAACAGAAACTGCTGGAAATACTCAGCAGCTCTGGCAGCAGCTGTGTTTGTTGTGATCTCGCTGTTTAGATTGTCTCCTGACTCCACACTCGGTGTGTCTGCAGCCTGCGAGCCCCGGGCTTTATTAACCCGCCTCCCTCTCACCTGCTGGAACCGTGCTCTGTGCCGCAGAACCTGCCGACCGCGCATGCTCAGTTCACACCGCCCGACTGATTGGGGGGGGGGGGGAGGGGGATAAGGAGGGGGAGGGGGATGGGGGGGATAAGGAGGGGGAGGGGGATGGGAAGGAGGGGGATGGGGGGGAGGGGGAGGGGGATGGGGGGGATAAGGAGGGGGATGGGGGGGATAAGGAGGGGGATGGAGGGGGGGATGGAGGGGGAGGGGGAGGGGGAGGGGAGGGGGGGAGGGGGATGGAGGGGGAGGGGGATGGGGATGGAGAGGGGGAGGGGGAGATGGAGGGGGAGGGGGAGGGGGAGATGGAGGGGGATGGGGGAGGGGGATTGGGGGATGGGGGGAGGAGAGGGGATGGGGAAGGCAGGGAGGGGAGGGGGGGGCGACGGGAAGGCTACAGAAACACCCGGTGTAGGCCTCAACACTCTCAATAAGAAGCTCCCGGTCACGCATTTGCACCGAGTGGGGCGGCATCTGCGGGGCTTCTCCCGGTGACAGGCTCGGGGTTAACGGCCGCCAGATTTCCAGCTCTTTTGGAGGAATTAAAGATTAATAAAGTGTAACATCAAAGGACAAAACTTTAAAGGAAACTGAGCTCAGTTATAAAGGGGCCTGGGGGAGGGGAGGGAGGAACCATTTGGGACACAGCACAGGGCAGGAGGTCCCCCCTCCCCCACTCCCTGGTTCCACAAAGACTCCCCTTGGACTGGGCCACACCTGGGCAGGGCTGGCTCAAGGTGCAGGAAGCTGCTGGGCTGAGCTGTGGACTGGGAGGAGTGAGGGGTTTGACTGACAGGCCTGGGGAGGGGGATATCAGGGCAGGTACACACACTGCTCCCCCTTTTCCTCCTGGGATCTTTTACTGGAGTCGTGTTGCTGAGTGTTTCTAAACTCTGTCTCCCTATCCCGGTAATGTCGGTGGATTGTGGGTTGCTGTGAGTGTTGGACTATATTGCCTCTCCTCATTCTTCCTCCCCCTCCCACTCCGAGTACTTCCCGTATTTTCTCCTTTTATTTCAGATGTCCAACGTCCACAGCATTTTGGTTCTATTTTAATGCTTGCATTGCCACTGATCTGATTCAAGAATCATAGATGGATCAATTAAGAGCCTGTTTATATCAGGGTGGGTGTTGGATGTGGAAGTCGGTCCCTGACCTGTTTAGGTCTTTGTTGTTGCATCAGTTTGATCTGGAGTGGAGATGGAGGAGCAGCTGCTGGGTTTAATCCAGAATACTTTTGAGCCGAGTCAGGCCCAGCAATTTCCAATGTGAGACTGTCAAGGGAGGGAGATTCCAGGGGAGATGAGGTTACTAAACGGACGTCAACCACTCAATGTTAAAGAGTATTGTTTGAGTAACAAGTATTTCTGTCGAGGCTTTTAATCCATTTTAAATATACAGATTTTTTAAAACTTCATTCCTGGGATATGGGTATCACTAGCCAGACCAGCAGATATTGCCAATCCCCAGTTGTCCATTGAGAAGGTGATGGTGGACCTTCTTCTTGAACCGCTGCAGTCCGTGTGGTGAAGGTGCTCCCACAATGGTGTTAGGGAAGGTGTTACAGGATTTTCACCCAGTGATGATGAAGGAACGGTGATATATGTCCAAGTTAACAACAACTTGTGTTTATATAGCAGCTTTAATGTAATAAAATGTTCCAAGGTGTTTCACAGGAGTGTTTATAAAGCAACACTTGACACTGAGCCACATAAGGAGATATTAGGGCAGATGACCAAAAGCTTGATCAGAGAGGTGGGTTTTAATCAGTGTCTGAATCAGGGAAGGTGAGGTAGCGAGGCGGAGAGGATTAGGGAGGGATTTCCAAAGATTATGTCCTTGGCAGCTGAAGGCACGGCCACCAGTGGTGGAGCAATGAAAATCAGGGATGCTCAAGATGTCAGAATTAGATGAACCCTGATCTCTCGGAGGGTTGTAGGGACTGGAGGAGAATATAGAGATAGTGAGGGGCGAGGGAATGGAGGGATTTAAAAATAAGGATGAGGATTTTAAAATTGAGGTGCTGCTTAACTGGGAGCCTGTGTAGGCCAGTGAGCACAGTGGTGATGGGTGAACAGGACTGGGTTCGACTAAGGACACAGGCAGCAGAGTTTTGGATGATCTCAAGTTTATGGAGGGTAGAATGTGGGAGGCTGACCAGGAGTGTGTTAGAATAGTCAAGTTGAGAGGTAACAAATACATGGATGTAAGTTTCAGAGGCAGATGAGCTGAGGCAGTGGCGAAGTCGGGTGATGTTACTGAGGTGGAACTAGGCGGTCTGAGTGATGGTGCTGATATGCTGTCGGAAGCTCATCTCGGGGTCAAATATGACACCAAGGTTACGAATGGTCTGGTTTAGCCTCAGGCCATTGCCAGGGAGAGGGATAGAGTTGGTGGCTAGGGAGTGGAGTTTGCAGCAGGGACTGATGACAATGGCTTCAGACTTCCCAATATTTAATTGGAGGAAATTTCTGTTTATTCAGTACTGGATGTCAGACAAGTCAGGATGGTGTGTGACTTGGAGGGGAACTTGGATGTGATGGTGTTCACTACACCTGCTACCCTGGTCCTTCTATATGATGGAAGTTGAGGGTTTGGGAGGTTCTGTCAAAGTTCTGGTTGAGTTGTACATATATAAAATCCCTCTCCTCTCCCTGCCCCACCTTCTCCCTCTCTCTTTCCTCCAATAGAGAGCAGAGTCTTGTGTAGGTCCAGACTGTCAGGTTCCCTTCCCTGAAGGACATTAGTGAACCAGTTGGTGTTGTACATCAATCCAGCAGCTTTCGTGGTCACTTTTTCTTAGTGTTGGCCCCATAAATTACCAGATTCATTCAGCTCCATTTCACAACCTGCCTTTGTATTTTGTGGGTTCTCTCTCCCTCTGCTTTTTCTGTTTTAAATCAATTAGACAGGGTTTTAGAAGGGGAGGAATTGCAGCCGTGAAATGCAAAGCAAACGTCAGATCAGGATCTGAAGGAGTCGCCCAAATTGTCATAACCCAAATATCACCGGATTTTGTACAAAAAAGCAGCGGTCACAGTGGGGAGAAACTGCACCTGTTCGGTGTGTGGACGAGGGATCAGCTGATCATCTGGCCTGTCAAAACACAAGCCATGCTGGGAAGAAGCCGTGGCAATGTGGGGATTGTGAAAAGGGATTCAATTACCAGCCTAAGCTGGAAACTCATTGACACACTCATACCAGGGAAAGGCCATTCACCTGCTCAAACTGTGGGAAGGGATTCACTTGGTCATCCCATCTGCTGAGACATCAGCGAGTTCATATGTAACTACAGTGATTGGATCCAGGACTGAACTATGTTCATTGAGTGCTGTTTCTGCTGATAATCTCCAGCCCAGTTACAGGTGTTAATATTCTGGATAAAAGTCAAATAAATCAGTTTTGTGTTAAACACAGTGTGTGTGAAGTCTTTTTAATATCTTTAACACAAGTTAGTTTCTTTTGAAGTGCTCTCCCGTCTCCTCCATCCTCATCTCCAACAAGTTTGAGGAGCTCATGGTCTTCTTTGTCACTCAGATTGAGACCATCCAAGCAGCTGCCTCTCTTCCCTCCCTTCCACTAGCCCACCAGGTCAAACTGCCTGTAAAGATCCTCCTGTCCGAGCCCTGAACCCAGATCTTTCTCCAGTTTCTCTCCTATCTCCCTCATACCCTCTCCGAGCTCATCTTGTCCATGAGACCCACCTCCTGCTCCCTCGACTCTATTCCCACTAACCTTCCCCATGTATGCTGATATTGTGAATGGTTCTCTCTTCAGGTACTGTACATTGCTGCTTTAAATCTTTCTTCATCATCCCCTCTTCAAGAAAACCAACCCTTAACCTCACCGTCCTTGCAAAGTGAAGCCCCATCCCCAAGCTCCCATTTCTCTCCAAAATCGTTGAACATTTTGTTGCCTCCCAAATCCATTTCCATCTTCCCGGAACTCCATGTCTGAATCCCTCCAATCAGGTCTCCGATTACTCTTATCAAAGTGACAAATGGCATCCTATGAACTCAGACAAAGGTAAACTATCCCTCCTCATCCTTCTCAACCTGTCTGCAGCCTCTGACATGGATGACTACACCATCCTCCTCCAACATTGGGCAGCACAGTGGCGCAGTGGTTAGCACCACAGCCTCACAGCTCCAGAAACCCAGGTTCAGTGCTGGGTACTACCTGTGCGGAGTTTGCAAGTTCTCCCTGTGACTGTGTGGGTTTTTGCCGGGTGCTCCGGTTTCCTCCCACAGCCAAAGACTTGCAGGTTGATAGGTAAATTGGCCATTGTAAATTGCCCCTAGTGTAGGTAGCTGGTAGGAGAATGGTGGATATGTGGTAGGGAATATGGGATTAATGTAGGCTTAGTATAAATGGGTGGTTGTTGGTGGGCACAGACTCAGTGAGCTGAAGGGCCTGTTTCAGTGCTGTAGCTCTGAATAAAATAAAATAAAACATCTCTCAACTGTTATCCAGCTGGGTGGGACTGCACCCTCCTGGTTCCATTCTTATCCAATCATAGCCAGAGTATCACCTGCAATGGCTTCTCTTCCCACTCCTGCACAGTTACCCCTGGTCTCCTCCAAGGATCTATCCTTGGCCCCCTCCTATTTCTCATCTACATGCTGTCCCTCAATAGCACCATCTCAAAACACAGTGTTAGTTTTCACATGGACACTGATCACACCCAGCTCTACCTCACCACCACCTGGACTAAATTATCAGACTGCCCGTCTGGTGGTGGATGAGCAGAAAGTTCCTCCAATTAAATATTGGGAAGATTGAAGCCATTGTATTTGGTCTCCACTCCACCATCCATTCGCTCCCTTCAGACTCCATCCCACTCCATGGCAACTGACACTAAACCAGATGTTTTGCAACCTTGGTGTCCTATTTGACCCCAAGATGAGCTTCTGACATCATATCTGTGTCATCACTAAGTCTGCCTATTTCCATCTCTGTAAATTGCCCGACTCTGCCCCTGCCTCAGTTCATCTGCTGCTGAAATCCTCATCCATGCCTTTGTTACCTCGAGACTTAATTATTGCAACATACTCCTGAACGGCCTCCCACATTCTGCCCTCTAAATTTGAGGTCATCCAAAACTCTGCTGCCTGTGTCCTAACACACATCAAATCCTGTACACCTATCACTCTTGTGCGCGCCAGACTACATTGACTTCTGGTTAAGTAATTCCTCGATTTTAAAATTCTTTGTTTTCAATTGCTGTATCCCTCACCCTTCCCGATCCCCACATTTCCAGGGTTTCTCTGTGGTACAGGTGTCCTTGAATCTCTCCAGTTTGGACGATTGGTTGAAGTCTCATCCACACACCGAACACGTGTATAGTTTCTCTCCATTGTGAATGGTGTATTTTTTTCAGGCTGTATAACGGGTTAAACCTCTTTCCACAATCAGTGCACTGGAACACTTTCACATGTGTCTCAGGGTTCACTAGTCTGGGTCCAGGGATGATGAGATTGTTCTATTTATTCACAGAATGTGAGTATTGCTGGAAAGGCCAGTATTTATTGCCCATTCCTAGTTGCCCTTGAGAAGGCGGTGGTGAGCCACTTCCTTGAATATAACTAAGTGACTTGCTCGGCTATTTCATAAGGCAGTTAAGTCAACCACATTTCTGTGGGTCTGGAGTAAAATATAGGCGAGATCGGGTAAGGACAGCAGATTTCCTTCCCTAAAGGGAATTAGTGAACCAGGTGGGTTTTTAGGACAATCTGGTAGTTTCATGGTCACCATTACTGAGACCAGCTTTTTTTATCCCAGATTTATTTAATTGATTGAGTTTAAATCCCTGAACTACTGTGGTGGGATTTGAATTCATGTCTCTGCACCAGTCGTCCTGGCCTCTGGATTACTAGTTCAGTAACATAACCACTATGCTACAGCACTCCCACTATGCTCCATCTCCTCCTGTGAGGAGAGGTTTAGTAGACTAGGTCTTTGTTCCCTGAAATATAATTGAAACATAATAAATTTTTAAAGTACTTGCCAGGGTAGATGCTGAGAAAATGTTTCCCCTGTCTGGGGAATCTAGAACACTGGGTCACAGTCTCAGGATAAGGGGTTGGCCATTTAGGACTGAAATGAGGAGAAATTTCTTCACTGAAAGGGTTGTGAATCTTTGGAATTGTCTACCCCAGGGAGCTGTGGATGCTCAGTCATTGAGTATATTTAAGACAGAGATTGATAGATTTTTGTGTACTGAGGGAATTAAAGGATATGGGGATAGTGCGGGAAGGTGGAGTTGAGGTAGAAGATCAGCCATGATCTTGGTGAATGGCAGAACAGGCTCGAAAGGCCAAATGGCTTCCTCCAGCTCCTATTTCTTATGTTCATTAAACCTCAGTCTGGTTCCTCTCAAGCTGCTGAGTGAGTGAATTAAATCTTTCTTGACAAATCACCAAGATACCAGATTACAAGTCATGCCTGAAACATCATTTATTGGTTACAAATCACAACTTAGTTAAATCTGGGCACACAGACACTTTATAAACATGTATAAACAGATATAAATGTAATCAGAGTTATCCAGCAGTTAAGCACTAATCGGGAGAGTATTTCACAAAACAAGTAACAAATACAGGGGTGAGAGTGGCCAAGGTCTGAAAATTAGTGGCTGAAGACAAAATACATTGATTTTTTTTTTTGGACAACGAATCATGTAATTATAGCACTGTGGCATGTTTTTAAATATCATGAACTCATGGTAGATTTTATAATTTAATATCAGTCACATTATAAAGATTCTAAACTAAAACGAATCTTGTTTGCAGTGCAGATCTCAGTATAATCTTAATGAAAACTATTTAAAAATGTGGTTTTCCTCTTCAAATGCAATGTAAAAATTGTACCAGATCTTGCTAGCGACAGTGGAATAGCAATGAGACTGGTGTTGTACCTCAAGGAAGTACATCCTGCACTCCGGGTCCCACGACCTGGTGGGACGTCCTGCCCCATGTGCCCAAAGATCTGCGGGTCGAGAATCGGCCTGTTCAGTGACCTGAAGACCCATGGCAGAAACTCGCAACCTTGAGCAGACATCATCCTCGAATCGAGGGACATCTGACGACAACCTCTACAGTAACAAGTTTGAGGTTCTGTTGCATCGTCCCCAAATCAGGCTCAAAAGTTTGGTAATGGCCCTGTGACAATGCAGCAGGTCCAATGGACAGCTGTATATCCCAACAATGATGAACAATTCTGGCTCCTGTTCTACTGCATCAATTGGTGCAGTGGCAGCTGCATTTAACAGCAAGGTGAGCTGAAAATCATAACTATTGTGTTGGCTTGGAGAAAGGCAGCACTCTGTATATACATATTTATACATGTACAGAGTATTGTGTCATCAACTTCAGAAACTCAGTGACCATTTACAGTGACTGCAGAGAGCTCACAGGATAGTTGTACTGCAGCCAATACACAGCACTTGTGGTGCAGGACAGCCTTTTCCAGATAATCTTAAGCAATGCCAAACCACACATTGAAGAAAGATGACCAGAGTTATACTCCTTGTCTTGCTTCACTGTGGTGCAAAAGACAGCTTCACAGTGACTCAAGGTTTACAGCCAGGTTGTCCAACCTTTCCGTGTGGTTTCAGGGTGGGTGGGGGGGGGGGGGGGGGCGACATTACAATTTTTGTCTCACACTGGCAGCAGACGAGACAATTTCAGAAAGATAAAGGCATTAAAATTTATCTTACTATTGATCATTCTGACAGGAGTGATGTGAATCACTCTCTCCCTCTCTGTGCCCTCCTCTCTCTCTGTCTGTCTGTCCCCTTTTCTCTATCCACTGTCTCTCTCTCTCTCTCCCTCTATCTCTCTCTCTGCCCCCCCTCATTCACTCACACTCTCTCTCTGACAGTTGCAGACAGCAGCAACGTTCAGCAGATTGTTGATCAGTTTTTCTTAAATCTCAAGTCAGTTTCACAGCTGACAGATCCTGACATTGGGAACAGCAGTTTCTGAACTTTGGACAGATCTGGAGTTTTCCAGCAGGCTTTTAAAAAGTCCTGAATCTGTCTGAAGTTCAGAAACCGTGGTTCCTGATGTCAGGATCCGTCAGCTGTGAAACACCGCCATTTTTAAAAAAAATATAAAGCTGTTGTGCAAGAAGACGACAAAGGGAAATTTCTCATCTTCAGTCACGGAGCCCTGATGAGGATCAGGAATGGCCCCGGGTACAGTTTACACCCGAGGGCCGGATGGAAACCTTTGGCAGGCTGGATCCTGGCCCCCAGGCTGTATGTTGGACAACCCAGGTTTACAGTGTGACTGGGGCAGCAGACAGTGAAAGTGGAGATGAACAATGAATGGAATTCAGCCATACACCCGAGCAAACCGATAGGTGGAAATTCCAGCAGTTGCTGCAAAGCACAGGATATATTCAGTTTATACAGTTCATGCTCACTGCAGGATATTCACATTCAGTAACCAGTTTGTGCAGGGTTTTCAGAAATTACTACAGACACACACTGCTGTGTAAATGGAAGCAAGTTTCAAATTCCTATTGACAGACCAATGTTTTTGCTGCAGACCAGCGACTTGCCAGCTACTGATCCTGCACCATTAATTTTAAACCATGTCAAATGAGCTGTGTCAGTTCTCAGGAGGTCTCTGCTAAGATATCCCATGAAGGCAAAAACAAACATTGGGAATTGATCAAACATACAAATTAGGAGCAGCAGTAGGCCATTCGGCCCCTCTAGCTTGCTCCGCCATTTAATAAGATCATGGCTGATCTGTTTGTGTCACGAATTCCACACTCCCATCTACCCCCAATAACCTTTGACTCCCTGGTCTAACAAGAATCTGTCTACCTCTGCCTTAGAAATATTCAATGACCCCGCCTCCACCACCTTTTGAAGCAGAGAGTTCCAAAGTTGCACAACCCTCTGTGCAAAAAAAAAAATTCTCCTCATCTCTGTCATTTCAAAACAGTGCCCCCTAGTTCTGGACTCACCCACAAGGGGAAATATCCTTTCCACATTCACCTTGTGAAGACAGTTCAGGATCTTATCTACTTCAATCAAATCTCCCCTCAAGCCCAGTCTGTCCAACCTTTCCTCATAATACAACCCTCTCATTCCAGGTATCAATCTAATAAACCTCCTCTGATCCGCCTCCAACTTATTTAGATCCTTCCTTAAATAAGGAGACCAAAACTGCACACAGTATTTGAGATGTGGTCTCACCAATTCTCTGTATAACTGAAGCATAACATCCTTACTTTTACTTTCAATTCCTCTCATAATAAAGGATAGCATTCCATTAGCCTTCGTTATTATTTTGTGTGACTCATGCACTAGAATACCTTGATCCCTCTGCACCTCTGATATCTGCATATTTCTCCGTTTAAGTAATACCCTGCTTTTTTTATTCTTCCTGCCAAAGTGAACAACTTCACATTTTCTCACATTATACTCCATCGGCCAGATTTTGCCCACTCAATCAACCGATCTATAATCGGTCTGCAACTTCCTTATGTCCTCCTCACAACATACAATCCTACCTATCTTTGTCTCATCTGCAAATTTAGCTGCCATGCAATCACTCCTCTCATCTCAGTCATTGATATAAATTGTAAGAGGTTCAGGCCCCAGCACAGACCCCTGCGGGACTCCACTCGTCACATCCTGCCAATCAGAAAAGGACCCATTTATGCAGACTTTCTGTTTTCTACCAGCCAGCCAATCGTCTATCCATGCTAATATGTTACCCCCTACACCATGAGCTCCTACTTTGTGCAATAATCTTTTATGTGACATCTTGTCAAATGCCTTCTGGAAATCCAAGTACAGTATGTTAACTGGCTCCCCTTTATCCATAGTGTATGTTACTCCTTCGAAGAACACCAATTAATTGGTTAAACATGATTTCCCTTTCAAAATACCATGCTGACTATTCTCGATGACATTGAGCTTTTCTCAGTTCCCAGCTAGAGCCTCCTTAATGATCGATTCCAACACATTCCCCACAACAGGTCTGTGTATACACACCTCTTCCTTTTAACCATTTACAGAAGACAGACACACTGAAGTTGTGAAGGAGTATGCAGTTCCACCCATTTGCTTTCCTGGTTGAAGTTCATTTCCACCAAGGTGTAAGAAAAGAAAAAATAAAGAGGACTTAAAAACAGGTTTGTGGTTGGCCAGCATTTAAAAAAAAAAAAAATCGGAAAGGGGGAAGCCAATGGTGATTTCCACCATTTGGCAGAAACTTCTCATCCCGAGTTACTTGTGAACTCGCTGGTGTTTCAGCAGGGTGGATGAATCAGCAAATTTGTTCTCACACTGTGCACAGGTGAATGGCCTCTCCCCGGTGTGAACTCGCTGGTGTTTCAGCAGGTTGGATAACTGAGCGAATCCCTTCCCACACTCCGAGCAGACGAACGGCCTCTCCCCAGTGTGAACTCGCTGGTGTGTCAGCAGGGTGGATGAACGAATGAATCCCTTCCCACAATCTGAGCAGGTGAACGGCCTCTCCCCAGTGTGAACTCGCTGGTGTGTCAGCAGGTGGGATGACCGAGTGAATCTCTTCCCACACTCTGAGCAGGTGAACGGCCTCTCCCCAGTGTGAACTCGCTGGTGTGTCAGCAGGTCGGTTGAAGTAATGAATCCCTTCCCACAATCTGAGCAGGTGAATGGCCTCTCCCCAGTGTGAATTCGCTGGTGTGTCAGCAGGGCGGGTAACCGAGTGAATCCCTTCCCACACTCTGAGCAGGTGAATGGCCTCTCTCCAGTGTGAACTCGCTGGTGTTTCAACAGGTGGGATGAAGTAGTAAATGCCTTCCCACACTCTGAGCAGGTGAACGGCCTTTCCCCAGTGTGAACTCGCTGGTGTTTCAGCAGGTTGGATGACTGAGTGAATCCCTTCCCACAGTCAGAGCAGGTGAATGGCCTCTCCCCAGTGTGAACTCGCTGGTGTATCAGCAGGGTGGATGAATCAGCAAATTTGTTCTCACACTGTGCACAGGTGAATGGCCTCTCCCCAGTGTGAACTCGCTGGTGTCTCAGCAGGTTGGATGACTGAGCGAATCCCTTCCCACATTCCGAGCAGGTGAATGGCCTCTCCCCAGTGTGAATTCGCTGGTGTGTCAGCAGGGCGGTTAACCGAGTGAATCCCTTCCCACACTCTGAGCAGGTGAACGGCCTCTCCCCAGTGTGAACTCGCTGGTGTGTCAGCAGGTGGGATGACCGAGTGAATCCCTTCCCACACTCTGAGCAGGTGAACGGCCTCTCCCCAGTGTGAACTCGCTGGTGTGTCAGCATGTCAGATGAAGTCGTGAATCCCTTCCCACACTCACAGCAGGTGAACGGCCTCTCCCCAGTGTGAATACGCTGGTGTACAGTGAGATCAGATGATTGCCTGAACCCAGTCCCGCACTGAGAACACCTAAATGGTCTCTCGTCAGTGTGAACACCTTGATGAGACATCAGTTCAGCAGAACTTTTACACCAATTCCCACAGAATGGATATTTAAAAGGCCTCTCCCCAGCATGAACTCGCTGATGTGTCTTCAGGGTGGATGACGGAGCAGGTGAACGGCCTCTCCAGGGTGTAACTGTGTGGATGAGTTTCCAGCTCAACTGGATAATTCAATCCCTTTCCATAGTCCCCATATTTACATGGTTTCTTCCCAGTGTGACTGCACTTGTGTTTCGACAGGCCAGATGATCGGCTGAAACCTTGTCCACACACAGAACAAGTGTACAGTTTCTCCCCACTGTGATCGGTGCTTTTTCCTTTCACGTTCAAAATCCGTTGATGTTCGGGTTACGATAAATTGGGCGACTCCTTCAGATCCTGATCTTAACTTTGCTTTGGATTTCACGGCTGCAATTCCTCCCCTTCATAAACCCTGTGAAATTAATTTAAAACAGAAAAAAGAATGTGAGAGAACCCACAAAAACAGGTTGTGAAATGGAGCTGAATGAATCTGGTAATTTATGGGGCCGGCACTAGGAAAAAGTGACCATGAAAGCTGCTGGATTGATGTACAACCCCAACTGGTTCATTAATGTCCTTCAGGGAAGGAAACCTGTCACCCAGTCTGGACCCATGGGAGGAAAAACTGAGGGGGGGTGGGGGGAGGGGAACAGGTGGGAGGGGCAGGGAGAGGAGAGGGATTTTATAAATCTACAACTCAACCAGAACTTTGACAGAACCTCCCAATCTATCACCTTCCATCATCTAGAAGGACCAGGGAAGCAGGTGTATGGGAACACCATCACCTCCAAGTTCCCCTCCAAGTCACACACCATCCTGACTTGTCTGACATCCAGTACTGGATCAACAGAAATTTCCTCCAATTAAATACTGGGAAGTCTGAAGCCATTGTCTTCAGTCCCAACTCCACTCCCTCGCCACCAACTCTGTCCCTCTCCCTGACAACGGCCTGAGGCTAAACCAGACCATTCATAACCTTGGTGTCATATTTGACCCCGAGATGAGATTCCGACTGCATATCAGTACCATCACTCAGACCGCCTATTTCCACCTCAGTAACATCACCCGGCTTCACCACTGCCTCAGCTCATCTGCCTCTGAAACTTACATCCATTTATTTGTTACCTCTCAATTTGACTATTCTAACACACTCCTGGCCGGCCTCCCACATTCTACCCTCTGTAAACTTGAGATCATCCAAATCTCTGCTGCCTGTGTCCTTACTCGAACCCAGTCCTGTTCACCCATCACCACTGTGCTCACTGGCCCAGTTAAGCAGCACCTCAATTTTAAAATCCTCATCCTTGTTTTCAAATCCCTCCATTCCCTCGCCCCTCACTATCTCTATAATCTCCTCCAGTCCTGCAACCCTCCGAGAGATCAGGGCTCATCTAATTCTGGCATCTTGAACATCCCTGATTTTCATTGCTCCACCACTGGTGGCCGTGCCTTCAGCTGCCAAGGCCATAACCTTTGGAAATCCCTCCCTAATCCTCTCCGCCTCTCTACCTCACCTTCCGTGATTCAGACACTGATTAAAACCCACCTCTCTGATCAAGCTTTTGGTCATCTGCATTAATATCACCTTATGTGGCTCAGTGTCAAATGTTGCTTTATAACATTCCTGTGAAACACCTTGGAACATTTTATTACATTAAAGGTGCAACATAAATACAGGTTGATTTTAACTTGGACATATATCACCTTTCTTTCATCATCACTGGGTGTAAATCCTCTAACTCCTTCCCCAACACCCTGGTGGGAGCACCTTTCACAACATGGACTGCAACAGTTCAAGAAGAATGGGCAACTGGGGATTGGCAATATATGCTGATCCTGCGAGCGATACCCATAACCCAACAATGAAGTAAACAAAAAAAAATCTGTACCTGTAAAATAGATTAAAAGCCTCTGCAGAAATACCTGTTACGAAAACAATACACTGTTACATTGAGTGTTTGGTGTCCATTTAGCAACCTCATCTCCCCTGGAATCTACCTCCCTTTAAAGTCTCACATCAGAAATTGCTGGGCCTAACTGGGCTCTAAGGTACTCAGAGTTATGCCCACCAGCTTCTCCTCCGTCTCCAGTGCAAACTAATGCAACAAAAAGACTAACACAGGAGGCCAGGGACTGAGTTCTGCATCCAACACCCACCCTGATGCCAACTGGCTCTTAATGGATCCATCTGTGTTTCCAGACTCAGCTCAGTGAGCAATGCTGGCGGTAAACTAAAGCAAAATACTGCAGATGCTGGAAATCTGAAATAAAAGGAGAAAATGCTGGGAAATACTCATCAGTCAGGCAGCATCTGAGGAGAGAGAAAGAGTTAACGTTTCAGGTACATCAAGCCATCAGAGCCTGCAGCCTGGAACTCGTGGAGAAGGAGGAAGAATGAGGAGAGGCAACATAGTCCAACACTCACAGCAACCTACAATCCACCTACATTACCGGGATAGGAAGACATAGTTTAGAAACACTCAGCAACACGACTCCAGTAAAAGATGCCAGGAGGAAAAGGGGGAGCAGTGTGTGTACCTGCCCTTATTTCCCCTCCCCAGGCCTGTCAGTCAAACCCCCCACTCCTCCCAGTCCACAGCTCAGCCTATCAGCTTCCTGCACCTTGAGCCAGCCCTGCCCAGGTGTGGCCCAGTTCAAGGGGAGAAGCCGCGCAGCTGCCGCCCCGCTCGGTGCAAATGCGGGACTGAGAGCTTCTTACTGGGGGTGTTGAGGCCTACACCGGGTGTTTCTGAAGCCTCCCCACCGGCTCCATTCCTCTGCTGGACTCGGCGGTTTCTCACCCGCATCAGATCTGATGAAAGGTCAGCTCTGCTTCTCTCTCTCCACAGATGCTGCCAGACCTGCTGAGCATTTCCAGCACTTTTTGTTTTTATTTCCGATGCAACACAACCGCCTCAATCAAGTCCAATACCGACACTGCAGATGCTCCAAACACTGTCCCGCAAAGCGCTTGCGCACTCGCTACTTGAAGCTCCCGCCAGCGACCTCTGACCTGAGAATTCTCAATGTCCAGGTGATTGACGGAAACTCTGGACCAATAGCAAGAGGGGGAGGCGGTCCGCGCTCCGATTGGCTGGAGTACTCACAACACGCCCGCCCCCGCAGCCCCGCCCCCTGCTCCGATTGCCCCTCGGCTGCCGTCAATCACCAGGGCGCCAGGCAGAGAGCGCGGTCCCAGCAGGCGAGAGGGAGGCGGGTTAATAAAATCAATAAATCGAAGATTTTTTTTCTCCGGGTCACAGAAGCACTCAAGCCCCGCCCACTCGCCGCGCCGTCACCGAGATGGTCGCACATGCGCTCTGATCCTAGTTCGACCAAAATGGCGCCCGTTAACACGTTTTCCAGGAAAAAGCCCAGGAACTGCAAACGCGGCATCTGGAGCTGATCATTCGGGTCTTCAGGCCTACCCCATGTGTTTCTGAAGCCGCAACGTCCACCCGCCGGTGATTCTGTGATTCACTCCTCCTCTACACCACGCCGACTCTCACATGCCAGAAAATTGTTTCCAGTCCCCACGCTGCTCTGATCAACGTAACACTACGCATGCTCAAGATGCAGTCCTGCACTGCGCCTGCGTGCTGGGCTCTTGCAGAGTGAATAGGACAGACTCAATTCCGCGTTGAATGTTGGGTAATTACCCCGCCATTGAACATCCAAAGGCAGACTCATAGGTGTCGGCCATCTTTGTTCGGAGCAGACCTGCCCCTAACAAAGATGGCGGCGATGAGGGCGGGGTCTAAAACCTCACAGATCTCTGGACTGAATTCCATTTGCCACTTCTGCGCCCGCTCAACCAAACCATTGAGACCATTCTGGAGTCTCCAGCTAGCCAATTACACAGCCAATTTTTGTGTCATCAGCCAATTTCCCAATCATGCCTCCTGCATTTAAGTGCAAATCATTAATGTATACCACAAACAGCAAGGAACCCAACACTGAACCCTGTGGAATTCCACTGTCAACAGCTTTCCATTCACAAAAACATCCGTCGACAACTACCCTTTATTTCCTGTCACTGAGCCAATTTTGGATCCAACTTGCCACATTCCCCTGTATCCCATGGGCTTCCAAATGGAAATGACCAGTCTGCCATGCGGGAGCTTGTCAAATGCCTTACTAAAATCCATGCAGGCCACATCTACTGCACTACCCTCATCAATCCTCCTTGTTACTTCCTCAATGAATTCAATTAAGTAAGACATGAACTTCCCATAACAATTCTATTCTAACTATCCCTGATCAATCCGTGCCTTTCTAAGTGGCAGTTTATCCTGTCCCTCAGAATTGACCGGCATATAATTATTTGGCCTATTCCTCACACCTTTTTTAAACTTTGGTATCATGTTTGCAGATCTTCAATCCTCTGGCACCTCACCCGTATCCGGTGAGGATTTGAAGATGATCCTCAGCGCATCCACTAGTTCCTCCAAGGCTTCCTTTAACAACCTGGGAAGCAATCCATCCATCCTTGGCGACTTATCCACTTTCAAGGATGTCAGACCCTCTAGTACCTCCTATCTCATTATACTAATCATATCTAATATTTCACACTCCTCCTCATTTACTACAATGTCGACACCATTCCTCTCCTTTATGAAGACAGAGGCAAAAAACTCATTAATAGCCCTGCCCACATCTTCTGCATCCACCTGTAAGTTCCCTTGTGCATCTCTGATAGGCCCGACCCTTTCCTTAATTATCTGCTTGCTCTTAATGTACTGATAAAACATCTTTGGATTTTCCTTGATTTACCTGAATGATACCTGGACTACAAGGGTTAAAGTACAAGGAGAGATTATACAAATGAATCATAGAGGCATTACGGGATAGAAAGAGGCCATTCAGCACTTTAGGTCCATTCCAGCTCTCTATGGAGGAATCCAGTCAGTCACATTGCCCTACTCTATCCCCATAGCCCTGCAGGTTTAAAATCATTGATCGTCTCCACTTCCACCGCCCTCGTAGACAGTGAGTTCCAGGTCATTGCCACTCGCTGTGTAAAATTCTTCCTCACATCCCTCCTGTATCTCTTGCTCAAAACCTTAATCTGTGTCCCTTAGTGCTTGTCCCATCAGCTAATGGGAATAGCTTTTCTTTGTCTACCTTATCTAAACCTGTCATAATCTCTCAGACCTTCCCTCAATCTGCTTTGTTCCAA
The DNA here is from genome assembly GCF_036365525.1 of Heterodontus francisci. NCBI lineage: Eukaryota > Metazoa > Chordata > Chondrichthyes > Heterodontiformes > Heterodontidae > Heterodontus > Heterodontus francisci. The sequence goes on from NC_090404.1 coordinate 25,088,904, forward strand.
GTAGAACAAACCCAGCTTCTCCAACCTAAACTTGTAACTAAATTCCTTCATTCGCAGAACCATTCTGGTAAATCTGCTCTGCACCCTCTCAAGGACCTTCACATCCTTCCTAAAGCATGGTGACCAGAACTGGACACAATACTCTAGTTGTGGCTGAACCAGAGATTTATAAAGGTTCAGCATAACTTCTTTGTGTTCAATATCTCGATCTACGAAGCGCAAAATCCCAAATATTTTGCAAACTACTCTTTCAATGTGACCTGCCATCATCAAAGATCTATGCACATGAACCCCATAGTCCCTCTATCCCTGCACATGCTTTATGAATGTGGCGTTAAGTATATATTGCCTCTCCCTATGCCTTGTGTGAAATTGCACCACTTCACGATAGTTGTATTTCCTGGAATTTAGAAGATTAAGGGGTGCTTTAAACAAAGTTTTCATGATATTAATTGGAATTAATAAGATGGTGCAAAACTATTTCTGCTGGTTGGGTGGGACACCGAGTACAAGGAGTCATAATATAAAAGTTAGAGACAGACATTTCATTAATCCACCCCTGGGCCCTGTAAACCTGAACATTAATCCACTCCTGCTGTACATACACAGAATTACAGCCCAGAAACAGGCCATTCAGCCCCACTAGTCTGTGCTGGTGCTGATAATCCACATAAGCCTCCTCCCAATCTAATTACCTTGTCCCACTCTGCTCCATATCCCTCTATTCCCTTCTCCCTCATAAATGTATTGAGCCTCCCCTTAAACACATCATTGCTATCTGCTTCAACCACTCCACATGGCAGTGAGTTCCACATTCTCACCACTCTTTGAGTAGAGAAATTCCTCCTAAATTCTCTATTTGACCTGTTAATGTCTGTCTTATGTTGCTGCCCCCTTGTTCTGACTCACTGATAATTTTAAAGACCTCTATCAGATCTCCTCCTAGTCTTCTCTTTTCCAGAGAAAGGAGCCCCAGCCTGCTCAATCTTGCTGGATAGTATCATCCTCTCTGGTGACATCTTTGTAAATCTATTCTGCACTTTCTTCAGTGCCTTTGAGCCAATTTTGCCTCCAACTTGCCACCTTGCCTTGGATCCCATGGGCTTTTACTTTTGTGACGAATCTGCTTTGTGGAACCTTATCAAAAACCTTGCTTACACTTTAGTCCCACTCTCTGAATCTTTGGTTGCTCGGTGTGGAGGGAGATGGATAAGTCTGGTTTTGAGGGGGTGGGGGGATTCACTCTGGCTGCCAGCTTCTCCTCCCTGGTCTTGTCCGTGCCTAGGTGGTCCTGGAGAGGGAGCACACTTAACACCTTCTGCACCTGGTGGGTACCTCAGGGTACAACGTGTCTCGTGGACACTGGTTACAACATTGTGGTTTAGTTGGGGAGGTTCCCATTGCTACTGTTGGGACTTTGTTGCTTATTTTGGCTTTTTTCAGTTTGAATGGACCACGTGGATGGGGGAACGATAGAGGAAAAAATTGTTCTATAGAAACTAGAATTGTCTGTTCTGAATTTCTAACCTGCACTAACAGTGATGGCTTTTGTAAATTCCTTTTTACAGGGTGTTAGAAGGGGAGGATTTACAGACGGGAAACTCAAACCAAACATCGTGTCAGGATCTGATAGAGTCACTCGATTCATCAGATCCTGAATGTCACCAGCCTTTGAATGTGGAAGGAGAAATGTTTGTCTGTTATCTCTGTGGGAAAACATCAGTGTGACTGAAAAAGCACCGAGACACACACACGCGAGAGAGAATGTCCCAGTGCACTGACTGTGGAAAGAGCTTTAACCAGTTACATAGCCTGAAAAACACATCGCACCATTCACATATTGTGTGTGTGGATGAGGTTTCAATTCATCGGCCAAACTGGAGAGACATAAGGGCACCCCACCCCCATCATAGAGAAACCATGGAAATGTTGGGACTGTGGCAATGAATTCAATTATCCATCAGATGTGGAAACTCATCAACACATTCACACTGGAGAGTGGCCGTTCATGTGCTCCCTGTGTGGGAAGGGATTCACTCGGTCATCCCATCTCCTGGCGCACCAACTTGTTCACTCAGATTTTTTTTATGTTCTGCATGTGAGAAGGGCTTCAAAAGCAAAGATGCTCTGCTGACACACCAACGCACTCACACTTGGGAGAGACCGGTCACCTGCTCCACGTGTGAGAAAGGATTCACCTGATTATCCCATCTCCTGAGACACAGACTTGTTCACTCTGATTGGAGACCTTTTAAATGTTCTGACTGCGAGAAGAGCTTTAAAAGCGGGAACGATCTGCTGACACACCAACGAGTTCACAAGTAACTGCAGGGATTGGATTCTGCTGTTATTGCTGCTGTTCATCACATCCTGGACTGAACCGTGTTCATTCTGATAGTTGGGGTTTGTTTCATTTGATGTTAATCCCTGTAATTGGGTTGGAGCTTAATATTCTGGATATATGTTAAATAAATCAGCTTTGCGCCAAAAGCACAGTGTTTGAGTCCTTGATTTCTCTAAGATAAGAGGAGACTGATGTTCTGTTACCGACTGTCCCATTTTTGGGCCTTTTCTCCTCTGTTAATGGAAGACTTGTATTTGTATAGCGCTTTTTGTGACTTCAGGATGTCCCATAGTGTTTTACAGCTAATGAAGTTCTTTTGATGTTGTTATGACTGAGGAAGGAGGAGTGCATTATTAATTCAGTCCCATTTCTCCACAGGTCACAACGCATTTTCCCACTTACCGAAACCGTCAATCAGATACTCTATTTTTTCCTCAGAATAAAGCACATCAACCAGGTTTCTTTAATAAACAGCAAAATTATACGTTAATTATTGGTTAGGACTTGGTTTATAATAAAGTAAACGTATGCACAAATTGAAATATTAAAGTCCTCACGCGTGCACACACAAAACCAGTTAATCGGAAATAAAAGGAATTTTTGTTTACAGCTGATAAAGAAATAGGAGGAATAAAAAAAACATACTTAAAAGTATGTATGGAAGATGTCCTTGGTTTTGGTGAAGTCTCCCAAAAGCGAATAGGTGGCTGCCACTAGGATATTCCCAGAACAGTCCATTCCAAGCTATGTTGACGATCAGTCTGTGTAGGCTTTCAAGAGATGCCGCTACAGAAGGCTTCACATAGGTTTACATTAGAGGTGCAGCAACAAAGGCTTCAGTTCTATCATTTTCGATGCAAGGTTTCTACAAACATGCAGCATTTCTTCAAATACAGGGGTCAACAGGAACCACACTCGACAGGATTTGCCTATCAAGAGTAAAGTGGGCTGGCTGGATCTTCTGTTCTCCTGGCAGGTCAATAAGCAAACTCCAACTGCCTGTTTTTAGCTAAACCAACTTTTTTTTTTTTTTAAACAGTTCAAAATGAAACCAACGTTTTCTAGAAGCAAGTCCTATGACAACCATAATTTCTGGCTTGTCAATAAACAAATAACTCTTCAGGTCAAAACGCAAATCCTGCTGGGTTCTTTGCAAACAGGTGCTTTCCATTAAACCTGATTACCTTCAGTCCAAACCATCTGGTAACTTCTTTTAAAAACAACCATAAAGTTGAGCCTCTATAGTTTCAAAATACAGCTTCTCAAGTTTGAACAAAAATTGGAAACCCTCAAAGCAATACGTACTCAGTGCTGTTGGCAGCTGTGACTCAGCGGATAGCACTCACCTCTGAATCAGAAGGTTGTCAGTTCACGTTTTCTCTGGGACTTGAGCACAAAAATCAAGGCTGGCATTCCAGTGCAGTACTGAGGGAGTGCTGCTGGGTCAGAGGTGCTGTCTTTCAGATAAAACATTAAACTGAGGCACTGCCTTCCCCCTGGGGAAGATGTATAAGATCCTGTGGCACTATTTCAAAGAAAAGCAGGGGAGTTCTCCCCAGTGTCCTGGCCAATATTTACCCCTTCATTAATGTCAGTAATGATCGAGTCATTATGACATTGCTGTATGTGGGATCTTGCTGTGTGTGAATTGGCTGCTGTGTTTCCTATATAACAACAGTAACACTTCAAAAGTACCTCATTGGCTGTAAAATGTTTTGGAACATCCTGAGGTCATGAAAATCACTATATAAATGCGAGTTCTTTAATGTCAAATGTGGCAGGAAAATTGCTCACAGCAAAGTCCCACAAACAGAAAGGTGGTTATGATCACATAATCTTTTTTAGTGATGTTGGTTGAATGATAAATTTTGACAGCACCAGGGAGAACACCCCTGCTCTTCAAAATAACTTTATGGGATCATTTGCATCCATCTGAGAGGACAGGTGGGGTCTTGGTTGAAAGCGTCATCTGAAAGACATGACCTCTGCCAGTGCAGCACCCCCTCAGCACTGCATTGGAATATCAGTTTAGATTTTGTGCTCAAGTCTCTGGATTTGGATTTGAATCCACAACCCACTGACTCAGATGAGAATGTAAGCACCGAGCCATGACTGACATCTCATCATTACACTAGATTATTTCAGTTCTCAGACTTTCAGATATTCTCATGGACAAGTCCCAGATCCCCATCTCTTCCAGGCAGCCTCTCCTGGTTTTGGTATCCAGAGAAGGTATCCGTAACACACATGAGTATCTGGCCTTGGAGAGTTTGATGGGACGGTGTAGAGGGAGCTCTACTCTGAATCTGATCTATGCTGTACCTGCCCTCAGGGTTTTAGGTGGGACTGTGTAAAGGAAGCTTTGCTCTGTATCTAATCCATGCTGTATCTGACTGGAGAATGATTCAAACAGACTCGATGAGAACTGCATTTAACCCAGAGATAAGAGAAACCCATCAGCTTCTTCCCCAGACACAGATCTGAAGGGACAGTGAGTGTCCTGAACACCTTTGTACATTCTACTCAATATTTCATTCCTGGGTCTGAGTCTTTTGCTGATCATTTGAATTTGATGTCCTCTAGTAACTGACCTACTGACTAGTGGAAATAGTTATTTTGTTCTCATTTACCAGATGAAATTTTGAACCCCTCCCTCAGATCTCCAATGACCCTTTGTTCTAATGAAAAGAACCCCAGTTTCTCTCATACTCCTGATAATTAAAGCCTCTCTTCCCTGGTATCATCTCAGTGAATCTCTTCTGCACCCTCTCCATGGGCCTCGACATCCTTCCTGGTGTAAAATCCCAAACTTGACCCAGTATTCTAACTGCAGCCTAACCAATGATTTGTACAGGTTTACATGAACTGTGCCCTTTTGTATTCTACACCCGAATTTAAAAACCAAGGATCCCATGTACTTTTTAACTACTTTATCAACTTGTCCTCCCACTTTTAAAGGTTTGTTTTTCTGAACCTCTTGTATGTTTTAGAGATATTAACATATCATGGCGAAAATACATTGACATCAAACGTATGATATCATGTGTATTATGGGATGGAGCGTTCCATGGTAATGTGGCCAGACCCATCCTTCGCAACACCAGGACAGATAGAACCTTAACACGTAGTTTGCGTACTGGGGTTCTACGCACAGCTTGATCTAGCTGCACAAAAAGGTGGCCATCAGGAGAAGGGTGACATTTGGATACATTCCCACCACACCCACCACCCCCCACCCCCCGCCCGCCCGCCCCTTTTATCCAGAGGTTTGAACATCATGTACCTGTGGACACAGTCCATTTTCGATCTCCAGAAAAAGTGGAAGGTGGCTCAGGTGATCGCCACAGCACAGGAGTAGGGTATGGGCCCGACCTGCACCACAGTCAGATTTAGAACCTTACTTATAATGTGTTCTTGGACCACACAATAAGCATTCGGATAAGGAGGCACCTGATGTAGTGGTATGAGGATACTTTACTCAGGCGAAAGGCAATACTTAACAAATCCAAGGCAGTTGACATCCTAGTCCAGATAGCCTTTACTCTCCACTGGCTCTAGTGGCACAGACGGGTCGGGTCGGGTCTGGTCTGGTCTGGTCTGGTCTGGTCGGGTCTGGTCTGGTCTGGTCTGGTCTGGTCTGGTCGGGTCTGGTCGGGTCTGGTCGGGTCTGGTCTGGTCTGGTCGGGTCTGGTCTCTCCCTTTGTCTTCTTCAGATCCGTGCACTGATCCTCTCCAGGTCTGTCCTTTTATGCTTTGTCGCTGGTGGCTCCTCCTGTGCACTGATTGGTTGGTTCGTACATATCACTGTTTCCATTGGTCCTGCCATTTCATTTGTCGCTACTTCCGTTTGTACATTAAATCATGATCACATGCGCAAAACAATGCATTATAATCGGGAGGTCCATGAGATCACACATTTCCGGCGAGACTTCTTGTTACATTTGGATCAGAACTTGTTACATAGTTTCTTATTCGGTCATGCACTGCCGGTGGGACTCATCATGTCTTTGTTACATTTTATCACAGCTTGTTACACAGTCTTCCATATCTGTTCTTTTCCTTGTGATTACCAAAGTAATCCGAGGTGAATCGAACTGTAGAGGCAATATTTTTTTCCAGTAAGATATACAATTAAAGTTGACCAAAAGCTTACACAAAACGCATGGCCAGTAAAAATGAGAGAATCCACATTTCTTACACAAACAAGCATTCTATCTATAGAGGCACCACATTTGCTAAAGTTAATAAGGTTATTTTCCTCTTTTGTGCTTGGAGGTAAATAATTGTCTGAAAGAAAATTGGGTCGGGAGTATCACATGCTCCGAACAGAATGTATGTGATATTCCTGTCCATTTAAGTTAATGGACTGCAAATTAGACAGGCTGTATAACTGGTATACAATCCTCCCGACCTGGTTTTGCTTTCTGCTTCGTTCAGGTGATTATGTCATAGCACAAAATAAGAACAATTACCCCACTTATGTTCAAGTTTCTGGATTGTCAATGTCTCATAAATGTTTACTTTTTATTAATTTATATATCTACTGATTTGTGCACATCACTTACCAAGGTACCAGAACGTGCCATCTGGTATGTTTATATATATTGCTTTCCATTAAAACTGACACATCTTCACAGAATACCTTTTACATGAACAAGCTATAAATGGGCAGAAGCAGGACATTGAGAACATGAAGCTCCATAAAATCAATTATCATCTGTCAGGTAAGTCTCATGAAATTGTATTCTGAGTACAATGCAATTTTATTCATTACAGATGCAAAATTGTACGAAATTGCCATTACTCAACTAGATTGCTTCAATAACAGTGCGATAATTACATGATTCTTTGTTTAAAAAATCAGACTTTTTTTAGCCTTTAGTCACTAATTTTCACATCATTTGGTCTTTGGCCTGTCTCATGCCTGCATTTGTTACTTGTTTTTGTGAAATACTCTCCCTATTATTGCTCATCTGCTGGATAACTCTGATTACATTTCTATGTGTTTATACATGTCTATAAAGTGTCTGTGTGCCCAGATTTAACTAAGTTGTGATTTGTAACCAATAAATGATGTTTTGGGCATGACTTGTAGTCTGGTATCTTGGTGATTTGTCAAGAAAGATTTAATTCACTCACTCAGCAGCTTGAGAGGAACCAGACTGAGGTTTAATGAGCATAAGAAATAGGAGCTGGAGGAGGCCATTTGGCCCTTCGAGCCTGTTCTGCCATTCACCAAGATCATGGCTGATCTTCTACCTCAACTCCATCTTCCCGCACTATCCCCATATCCCTTAATTCCCTTAGTGCATAAAAATCTATCTCAGCCATTCACCAAGATCATCTCTCTTTCTTTATGAAAAAGTCTTATCAGCTTGGTTTTGATCATGTGACCAAAGAATATTCTCCCCTGCAGGGTTTATACAATGTCTTTGAACGTTCACCATTGTTAAAAATGGGGTTTGAAGATGGCTCATCATGATACCTCATCGTGGTGTTAGGTCACACCTATTATGTTGGTTTTGAATCCACAGTCTCCCTCTCTGCCAGGGTCTTTGATAACTCAATTGTTGAAGATAGGAGCTGCTTTGCTTTGAATTGCCTGTTTCCCATTTTAATGTCTTCCCAGGGCTGGACCAGAGGTGATGATGGGTTTTGGTCTCCAACAGCCCAGATGTATTTTGTATTACAGGAGGGGAGTCACCTGAACCCTACCCAATCTTGTCTGCAGCAATTAGTTTTAGAGATACAGCACTGAAACAGGCCCTTCAGCCCACCGAGTCTGTGCCGACCATCAACCACCCATTTATACTAATCCTACACTAATCTCATATTCCTACCACATCCCCACCTGTCCCTATATTTCCCTACCACCTACCTATACTGGGGGCAATTTATAATGGCAAATTTACCTACCAACCTGCAAGTCTTTTGGCTTGTGGGAGGAAACCGGAGCACCCAGAGAAAACCCACGCAGACACAGGGAGAACTTGCAAACTCCACACAGGCAGTACCCAGAATTGAACCCGGGTCACTGGAGTTGTGAGGCTGCGGTGCTAACCACTGCGCCGCTATGTTTTGGAGTTTAACTCATCAGTTCATTTTTTACAGTTCATAACTGCTCCAGTTCACTTCATTTTTCATCCTTGCTCCTTCTGTGAGTGTAACAGCTGAATCTGACTGGGTTCAAATCTACACTCACTGGTTCCCCTCTCTCTCCTCCCCTGAAGGTGCTAACTCTGACTGGGTTCAGTTCTACACTCACTGGTTCCCCTCTCTCTCCTCCCCTGAAGGTGCTGACTCTGACTGGGTTCAGTTCTACACTCACTGGTTCCCCTCTCTCTCCTCCCTGAAGATGCTGACTCTCTCTGTGTGTACGTGCTCTCTCTCCCCATCCTCTGACACTCTGGCCCTCCCTGTCCATTGTAACATCTCCCAGTTCTGGTGATGGGCTCTCACTGACCACTCTCCATTTCTCCTTCTTATGCAGATGCTCCCTGATCATCACCATTTCATATAATCATAGAGCAGAGAAGGAGGCTGTTCGGTCCTAGAATAGAACTAGAATAGAAAGTGCACTCCTCCCATCTCGGTCGTAACACCATTCAAACTAAAAGAAGCCAAGATAAGCAACAAAGTTCCAACAAAAGTAAAGGTAATAAAAGCAAAATACTGCCGATGCTGGAAATCTGAAATAAAAACAGAAAGTGCTGGAAATACTCAGCAGGTCTGGCAGCATCTGTGGAGAGAGAGAAACAGAGTTAACATTTCAGGTCAACGACCTTTCATCAGAACTGGCAATGGTTAGAAATATAATAGGTTTTAAGCAAGTGAAAGGGAGGGAGGGGGAGAAGAAGAACAAAAGGGGAGGTCTCTGAGGGTGGGAGGGATTAAATGACAAAGATGTCATGGATCAAAAGGCAAAGGGAGTAGTAATAGATGTAGTAAAAGACAAAGCATTTGTCCAGAGAGACTGTTATGTACAAACATATGAATTAGAACATCCTTTCATCATCCACCATGTTAAGTCCCCTCAGGATCTTGTCTGTTTCAATAAGATCATCTTTCATTCTTATAAACTACAATGGATACAGACCCAACCTGTCCAATCTTTCTTCATAAGATAACCCTCTCATCCCAGGAATCAGTCGACTGAACCTTCTCTGCCTGCCTCAAATGCATTTATATCCTTTCTCAAATAAGGAAGCCAAAACCATACAAAGTACTCCAGATGTGGTCTCACCAATACCGTAAACAAGTGCAGAAAATTATACCTATTTTTATATTCCATTCCCCTGACAATAACAAAGTGTTAATGGCATGCGTTCAAGTCCTCTGAAGAAGGAATTTTCCTCCACACAAGATCAGGGGGCAGGTTGTTCAACCTTGCCCGTCTTAGAGCGAAGTCCAAAGTACGGAAAGTCCTCATCAGGCAACTCCTCTTTGCTGACGATGCTGCTTTAACATCTCACACTGAAGAGTGCCTGCAGAGTCTCATCGACAGGTTTGCGGCTGCCTGCAATGAATTTGGCCTAACCATCAGCCTCAAGAAAACGAACATCATGGGGCAGGACGTCAGAAATGCTCCATCCATCAATATTGGCGACCACGCTCTGGAAGTGGTTCAAGAGTTCACCTACCTAGGCTCAACTATCACCAGTAACCTGTCTCTAGATGCAGAAATCAACAAGCACATGGGAAAGGCTTCCTCTGCTATGTCCAGACTGGCCAAGAGAGTGTGGGAAAATGGCGCACTGACACGGAACACAAAAGTCCGAGTGTATCAAGCCTGTGTCCTCAGTACCTTGCTCTATGGCAGCGAGGCCTGGACAACGTATGTCAGCCAAGAGCGACGTCTCAATTCATTCCATCTTCGCTGCCTCCGGAGAATACTTGGCATCAGGTGGCAGGACCGTATCTCCAACAAAGATGTCCTCGAAACGGCCGACATCCCCAGCTTATACACACTACTGAGTCAGCGGCGCTTGGGATGGCTTGGCCATGTGAGCCGCATGGAAGATGGCAGGATCCCCAAGGACGCATTGTACAGCGAGCTCGCCACTGGTATCAGACCCACCGGCCGTCCATGTCTCCGCTTTAAAGACGTCTGCAAACGTGACATGAAATCCTGTGACATTGACCACAAGTCATGGGAGTCAGTTGCCAGCGTTCGCCAGAGCTGGCGGGCAGCCATAAAGACGGGGCTAAAGTGTGGCGAGTCGAAGAGACTTAGTAGTTGGCAGGAAAAAAGACAGAGGCGCAAGGGGAGAGCCAACTGTGTAACAGCCCCGACAAACAAATTTCTCTGCAGCACCTGTGGAAGAGCCTGTCACTCTAGCATTGGCCTTTATAGCCACTCCAGGTGCTGCTTCACAAACCACTGACCACCTCCAGGCGCTTATCCATTGTCTCTCGAGATAAGGAGGCCAAAGAAGAATGGCAGAACAATGAACAGCTCTGTCTGAAAGCAAAAACATGAAAAACAGCTTTAAGACCAGCACATGATTCAAAAACAAAAACAATCTAAATAGGATTCGTGGTCTGAAATTGTTGATCTCAATGTTGAGTCCAGAAGGCCGTAGATTGCCGAAAGCAAAGGGAAACTTCCCAACTAAACCAGAATGTTATCACCAGTGTCTGGAAGACACTCTGTAATCTGAGGAGCCCACCAGTCACAGAAGATATCGAGCTTGCTCCCTCTTCAGGGTCACCCAAGCACAGACAAGACCACGGAAGAGAGGCCAGAGCCAGAATGACCCCACCTCCAACATGGTCCCACACACCCTGGACCTTTACATTACTGTTTTAGCCAGGTTCAAGACCAGGTCCAGCAGAAGATCCTCTGACATAGCCACACCCCATCCACACTGAGCAACTGTAAATTAGGAGCATCGGGCTAAACTGTAAGTAAAAGTTGAGGAGAAGCTTCTTCAGGTAATTATGCAGGGACTGTAACCACTCATACTGAATATAAACATGGCCCATGGACACCTCTAGGCTGCCATCATCACATGTTGCTTGGGAGTCAGTGAAGTTGCTTAAAACCCCGTTGTTCAGGATACTCCATCCCCCGGGCACTGGGACCGAGTTGGGAACAGAGATTCTGAATCCCCGCCCTCTCTCGGTGCCCTTACCAAGATGGTCAATCACGCACCTTGACCCTGCCCTGTCCAAGATGGCAGCCAGTGCCTCTGCTCCCCCGGGCCTGGCTCCTCCACTTTTTTAATATCACTTTGGATATATTTTCTTGAGAGGGAGTGCAATGAAGGATCTCGAGATTGATTCTAAGATTTTCCTATAAGGAAAAATTAAATAGAACACAAGAACACAAGAAATAGGAGCAGCAGTAGACCATATGGCCCTTTGAGTCTGCTCCACCATTCAATACAATCATGGTTGATCTTGGGCTTCAATTCCACTTTCCTGCCCACTCCTCATATCCCTTGATTCCCTGTGAGACCAAATATCTATCTATCCCAGACATCCGTCATGTCCCTCTCCTCAGTGAATACCGATGCAAAGTACTCATTTAGAATCTCACCCATTTTCTCTGACTCCACGCATAACTTTCCTCCTTTGTCCTTGAGTGGGCCAATCCCTTCTCTCCTTACCCTCTTGCTCCTTATATATGAATAAAAGGCTTTGGGATTTTCCTTAACCCTGTTTGCTAAAGATATTTCATGACCCCTTTTAGCCCTCTTAATTCGTCGTTTCAGATTGGTCCTACATTCCCGATATTCTTTCAAAGCTTCGTCTTTCTTCAGCCTCCTAGACCTTATGTATGCTTCCTTTTTCCTCTTAGCTCGTCTCACAATTTCACCTGTCATCCATGGTTCCCTAATCTTGCTAATATTTCTATGAAAGAGAAATCATGTTTGACAAACCTGTTAGTTTCTAACCAGTAACTTGTAACTATTCAGGTGGACAATGAGGAATCAGTAGTGTATTTGCATTTTTAAGACACAAGAAACATTTGATGAGGTGCCATACCAGAGGTTATTAAACAAAATTGGTACTCATGGGATAGAGATAATATATAAGCATGGGTTGAAGATTGGTTCATGGATAGAAAACAGAGAGTAGGAATAATTAGGACATTCGTTGGCAGGCTAAAACTAGCAGGGTATGGGCCACAGCTGTTTACAATCTATATTTATGACTCAAATCAGTGACTGAGTGCAACATATCCAGGTTTGCTGATGATACAAAGTTAGGTGGGAAAGTTGTTAGAACCAAGGCAGGAGGAGTGCACTGTTTATTCCAGTTCCAATTCTCCACGGGTGACAACATATCTTTAAATTTTCCCAATTACTAATAATGACAATTATATACTTTATTTTAATGCCAGAATAAAACACATCAACCAGATTTCATTAATGAACAAAAAAATGATTAGTTTATCATAAAAATAAGTCTTAAAGCATGAACACACAGATTGAAATATTAAAGTCCCCCTTATATCTTAGCCCCTCACACACGCACATACATTGTTTAACTGGAAAAATAAAAGAGATTTGCGTTTTAGAGCTCTATTACAAAAAAAGACAAAAGACACTTGGGTTAAATACATGCTAATTCTTGAAGAAGAAATATGTCTTTTGTTTTGGTTTGGCATCCCAAATGCAGATGGATGTCTGTCACTGGGGTCTTCCTGAAACAGTTCTTTTCAGGCGACTTTAAAGATAAGTTTGGTTAGGCTTCCAGGAAATGCAGCAACAGAAGCTTCAGATACAGAGGGAATGCAGGCACAGTTTCATTCTGCTTCTTACACTTATTTTTCAGCTCCTCGAGAGATGGAAAACTGGCAGGCTTTTTTTCAAACTGCTGGAACAGACTGAGTTTGGGTGATTTGTTCTTCTTGGCAAGTTTTCTCCAACTGTGTTTTCAAACCATGGTTCATATCCCAATTTACTGTCCAAAGCAAAACCATAAAAATTTCACAAGAATCAAGCCTCCTGACCCCTACAAATCTTGACTTGTCACTTTTTTGTAAACATCTCCCCAAATCAAAAACAACCCCTGCTGGGTAATTATTTGAAAACAGGTGCTTTCCAGTAACTGTTTGTTTCCAAAACCAGACCTCTCAATGACCCCGGTAAAAAAAAACATCCATGGAGTCTTTTCAGTTTTCCCAAAATAAACCAATATCTAGCTCTAAAATACACAAGTCCTCAAAAAATACTTAAAATATAGAAACACTCATAATAAAGTATAAAATGAGGAGGACGCGAAGAGGCTGCAGAGGGATATAGACAGGTTGGATGAGTTGGCAAGAACATGACAGATGGAAAACAATGTGGTGAAATGTGAAGTCATCCACTTTGATAGGAAAAATTAAAAATCACTGATATGTTTTATGAACAGTGAGGGATTGAGAAATGTTTGCATTCAGAGGGACCTGGGTGTCCTTGTACATGAATCACAGAAAGTTAACATGCAGGTACAGCGAGCAATTAGGAAGGCAAATGGTATGTTAGCTTTTGTTGCAAAGGGATAGGGGTATAAGAGTAAAGAAGACTTACTACAATTTTACAGGATATTGGTGAGGCCACACCTGGAGTACTGTGTGCAGTTTTGGTCTCCTTACCCAAGGAGGGACATACATAGCCTTGAGGGTGCAGAGGAGATTCACCAGGATGTTGCCTGGGCTAGAGCATTTCAGCTACGAAGAGAGACTGGATAGGCTTGGGTTGTTTTCCTTAGAGCAGAGAAGGCTGAGGGTGGGGGGGGACCTGATTGAGGTATACAAAATTATGAGGGGTACAGATAGGATAGATAGGAAGAAACTTTTCCCTTAGCGGAGGTGTCAATAACCAGGGGGCATAAATTTAAGGTATGGGGCAGGAGTTGGGAGGGGATTTGATGGGAAAAAAATTCATCCAGAGGGTGGTTGGAATCTGGAACACACTGCTTGAAGAGGTGGTAGAGGCAGGAACCATCACAACATTTAAGAAGTATTTAGATGAGCACTTGAAATGCCTTAGCATACAAGGCCACGGGCCAAGTGAAGGAAAATGGGATTAGAAGAGATAGGTGTTTGACGGCCAGCACAGACACAATGGGCCAAACGGCCTGTTTCTGTGCTGTATAACTATGACTAGGGCATGCAACAAAGATTTGTCTGGCTCCTGGGACGAGGTGATTGTTCTATTTATTCATGAATCGTGAATGTCACTGGAAAAGCCAGTATTTATTGCCCATCCCTAATTGTCCTGGAGAAGGTGGGGGTGAGCCACATCCTTGAATATAACTGAGTGGTTTGCTAGGCCGTTTCATAGGGAGGTTAAGAGTCAACCACATTTCTATGGGTCTGGAGTCACATATAGGCCAGATCGGGTAAGGATGGCAGATTTAATTCCTGAAAGGAAATTAGTGAACCAGGTGGGCTTTTAAGACAATCTGGTAGTTTCATGGTCACCATTACTGATACGAACTTTTTAAAAACCCAGATTTATTTAATTAATTGAGTTTAAATCCCTGAACTGCTGTGGTGGGATTTGAATTCATGTCTCGGCATCATTAGTCCAGGCCTCTGGATTACTAGTTAAGTAACATAACCACTCTGCTACAGCACCCCCACTATGATCCATCTCCTCCTATGAGGAGAGATTGAGTAGACTAGACCTATATTCCCTGGAGTTGAGAAGAATGAGAGGTGATCTGACAGAAACGTAATAAATTCTTCAGGGACTTGACAGGGTAGATGCTGAGAAAATGTTTCCCGTCTGGGGAATCTAGAACATCGGATCACAGTCTCAGGATAAGGGGTCGGTCATTTAGGACTGAAATGAGGAAAAATTTCTTCACTGAAAGGGTTGTGAATCTTTGGAATTGTCTACCCCAGGGAGCTGTGGATGCTCAGTCATTGAGTATATTTAAGACAGAGATTGATAGATTTTTGTGTACTAAGGGAATTAAGGGATATGGGGATAGTGCAGGAAGGTGGAGTTGAGGGAGAAGATCAGCCATGATCTTGGTGAATGGCAGAACAGGTTCGAAAGGCCAAATGGCCTCCTCCAGCTCCTATTTCTTATGTTCATTAAACCTCAGTCTGGTTCCTCTCAAGCTGCTGAGTGAGTGAATTAAATCTTTCTTGACAAATCACCAAGATACCAGAGGACAAGTCATGCCCAAAACATCATTTATTGGTTACAAATCACAACTTAGTTAAATCTGGGCACACAGACACTTTATTGACATATATAAACAGATATAAATGTAATCAGAGTTATCCAGCAGTTGAGCACTAATAGGGAGAGTATTTCACAAAACAAGTAACAAATACAGGGGTGAGAGTGGCCAAGGTCTGAAAATTAGTGGCTGAAGACAAAATACATTGATTTTTTTTTTTGGACAACGAATCATGTAATTATAGCACTGTGGCATGTTTTTAAATATCATGAACTCATGGTAGATTTTATAATTTAATATCAGTCACATTATAAAGATTCTAAACTAAAACGAATCTTGTTTGCAGTGCAGATCTCAGTATAATCTTAATGAAAACTATTAAAAAAATGTGGTTTTCCTCTTCAAATGCAATGTAAAAATTGTACCAGATCTTGCTAGCGACAGTGGAAAAGCAATGAGACTAGTGTTGTACCTCAAGGAAGTACATCCTGCACTCCAGTTCCCACTACCTGATGGGACGTCCTGCCCCATGTGCCCAAAGATCTGCGGGTCGAGAATCGGCCTATTTAGTCACCTGAAGACCCATGGCAGAAACTCGCAACCTTGAGCAGACATCATCCTCGAATCGAGGGACATCCGACGACAACCTCTACAGTAACAAGTTTGAGGTTCTGTTGCATCATCCTCAAATCAGGCTCAAAAGTTTGGGAATGGCCCTGTGACAATGCAGCAGGTCCAATGGACAGCTGTATATCCCAACAGTGATGAACACTTCTGGCTCCTGTTCTACTGTATCAATTGGTGCAGTGACAGCTGCATTTAACAGCAAGGTGTGCTGAAAATCATAACTATTGTGTTGGCTTGGAGAAAGGCAGCACTCTGTATATACATATTCGTACATGTACAGAGTATTGTGATATCAGCCTCAGAAGCCCAGTGACCATTCATAGTGACTGCAGAGAGCTCACAGGATAGTTGCACTGTAGCCAATGCACAGCACTTGTGGTGCAGGACAGCCTTTTCCAGATAATCTTAAGCAATGCCAAACCACACATTGAAGAAAGATGACCAGAGTTATACTCCTTGTCTTGCTTCACTGTGGTGCAAAAGACAGCTTCACAGTGACTCAAGGTTTACAGCCGGGTTGTCCAACCTTTCCGCGTGGTTGGGGGGGGGGGGGGCGACATTACAATTTTTGTCTCACATTGGCAGCAGACAAGACAATTTCAGAAAAATAAAGGCATTAGAATTTATCTTACTATTGATCATTCTGACAGGAGTGATGTGAATCACTCTCTCCTTCTCTGTGCCCTCCTCTCTCTCTGTGTCCCCATTTTTCTATCCACTGTCTCTCTCCCTCCCTCTATCTCTCTCTCTGCCCCCCCTCACTCACTCACACACTCTCTCTCTCTCTCTCTCTGACAGTTGCAGACAGCAGCAACGTTCAGCAGATTGTTGATCAGTTTTTCTTAAATCTCAAGTCAGTTTCACAGCTGACAGATCCTGACATTGGGAACAGCAGTTTCTGAACTTTGGACAGATCTGGAGTTTTCCAGCAGGCTTTTAAAAAGTCCTGAATCTGTCTGAAGTTCAGAAACCGTGGTTCCTGATGTCAGGATCTGTCAGCTGTGAAACACAGCGCCATTTTTTTTTAAAATATAAAGCTGTTCTGCAAGAAGACGACAAAGAGAAATTTCTCATCTTCAGTCACGGAGCCCTGATGAGGATGAGGAACAGTCCCGGGTACAGTTTACACCCGAGGGCCGGATGGAAACCTTTGGCAGGCTGGATCCTGGCCCCCAGGCTGTATGTTGGACAACCCTGGTTTACAGTGTGACTGGGGCAGCAGACAGTGAAAGTAGAGATGAACAATGAATGGAATTCAGCCATACACCTGAGCAAACCGATAAGTGGAAATTCCAGATCACTTCAGTTGCTGCAAAGCACAGGATATATTCAGTTTATACAGTTCATGCTCACTGCAGGATATTCACATTCAGTAACCAGTTTGTGCAGAGTTTTCAGAAATTACGACAGACACACACTGCTGTGTAAATGGAAACAAGTTTCAAATTCCTATTGACAGACCAATGTTTTTGCTGCAGACCAGCGACTTGCCAGCTACTGATCCTGCACCATTAATTTTAAACCATGTCAAATGAGCTGTGTCAGTTCTCAGGAGGTCTCTGCTAAGATATCCCATGAAGGCAAAAACAAACATTGGGAATTGATCAAACATACAAATTAGGAGCAGCAGTAGGCCATTCGGCCCCTCTAGCTTGCTCCGCCATTTAATAAGATCATGGCTGATCTGTTTGTGTCACGAATTCCACACTCCCATCTACCCCCGATAACCTTTGACTCCCTGGTCTAACAAGAATCTATCTACCACTGCCTTAGAAATATTCAATGACCCCGCCTCCACCACCTTTTGAAGCAGAGAGTTCCAAAGTTGCACAACCCTCTGTGCAAAAAAAAAAATTCTCATCTCTGTCATTTCAAGACAGTGCCCCCCAGTTCTGGACTCACCCACAAGGGGAAATATCCTTTCCACATTCACCTTGTGAAGACAGTTCAGGATCTTATCTACTTCAATCAAATCTCCCCTCAGTCTTCTACACTCAAGCCCAGTCTGTCCAACCTTTCCTCATAAGATTATGATTATGATTAGAGATACAGCACTGAAACAGGCCCTTCAGCCCACCGAGTCTGTGCCGAGCATCAACCACCCATTTATACTAATCCTACTTTCCCAACAAACATCCCCACCTGTCCCTATATTTCCCTACCAGCTACCTACCTATACTGGTGGCAATTTATAATGGCCAATTTACCTGTCAACCTGCAAGTCTTTTGGCTTGTGGGAGGAAACCGGAGCACCCGGAGAAAACCCACGCAGACACAGGGAGAACTTGCAAACTCCACACAGGCAGTACCCAGAATCGAACCCGGGTCCCTGGAGCTGTGAGGCTGCGGTGCTAACCACTGCGCCACCGTGCCGCCCAGACAACCCTCTCATTCCAGGTATCAATCTAGTAAACCTCCTCTGATCCGCCTCCAACTTATTTACATCCTTCCTTAAATAAGGAGACCAAAACTGCACACAGTATTTGAGATGTGGTCTCACCAATTCTCTGTATAACTGAAGCATAACATCCTTACTTTTACTTTCAATTCCTCTCATAATAAAGGATAGCATTCCATTAGCCTTAGTTATTATTTTGTGTGACTCATGCACTAGAATACCTTGATCCCTCTGCACCTCTGATATCTGCATTGTTCTCCGTTTAATACACTGCTTTTTTTATTCTTCCTGCCAAAGTGAACAACTTCACATTTTCTCACATTATACTCCATCTGCCAGATTTTACCCACTCAATCAACCGATCTATAATCGGTCTGCAACTTCCTTATGTCCTCCTCACAACATACAATCCTACCTATCTTTGTCTCATCTGCAAATTTAGCTGCCATGCAATCACTCCTCTCATCTCAGTCATTGATATAAATTGTAAGAGGTTCAGGCCCCAGCACAGACCCCTGCGGGACTCCACTCGTCACATCCTGCCAATCAGAAAAGGACCCATTTATGCAGACTTTCTGTTTTCTGCCAGCCAGCCAATCTTCTATCCATGCTAATATGTTACCCCCTACACCATGAGCTCCTACTTTGTGCAATAATCTTTTATGTGACATCTTGTCAAATGCCTTCTGGAAATCCAAGTACAGTATGTTAACTGGCTCCCCTTTATCCATAGTGTATGTTACTCCTTCGAAGAACACCAATTAATTGGTTAAACATGATTTCCCTTTCAAAATACCATGCTGACTATTCCCGATGACATTGAGCTTTTCTCAGTTCCCAGCTAGAGCCTCCTTAATGATCGATTCCAACACATTCCCCACAACAGGTCTGTGTATACACACCTCTCCCTTTTAACCATTTACAGAAGACAGACACACTGAAGGTGTGAAGGAGTATGCAGTTCCACCCATTTGCTTTCCTGGTTGAAGTTCATTTCCACCAAGGTGTAAGAAAAGAAAAAATAAAGAGGACTTAAAAACAGGTTTGTGGTTGGCCAGCATTTAAAAAAAAAAAAAAATCGGAAATAGAGAAGCCAATGGTGATTTCCACCATTTGGCAGAAACTTCTCATCCTGAGTTACTTGTGAACTCGCTGGTGTTTCAGCAGGGTGGATAACTGAGTGAATCCCTTCCCACACTCCGAGCAGACAAACGGCCTCTCCCCAGTGTGAACTCGCTGGTGTGTCAGCAGGTAGGATGCCCGAGTGAATCCCTTCCCACAAGCTGGGCAAGTGAACGGCCTCTCCCCAGTGTGAGCTCGCTGGTGTGTCAGCAGGTGGGATGACCGAGTGAATCTCTTCCCACACTCTGAGCAGGTGAACGGCCTCTCCCCAGTGTGAACTCGCTGGTGTGTCAGCAGGTCGGATGAAGTAGTGAATCCCTTCCCACACTTAGAGCAGAGGAACGGCCTCTCCCCAGTATGAACTCGCTGGTGTGTCAGCAGGTGACATGAAGTAGTGAATCCCTTCCCACATTCCGAGCAGGTGAATGGCCTCTCCCCAGTGTGAATTCGCTGGTGTGTCAGCAGGGCAGATAGCCGAGTGAATCCCTTCCCACACTCTGAGCAGGTGAATGGCCTCTCTCCAGTGTGAACTCGCTGGTGTTTCAACAGGTGGGATGAAGTAGTAAATGCCTTCCCACACTCGGAGCAGGTGAACGGCCTCTCCCCAGTGTGAACTCGCTGGTGTTTCAGCAGGTTGGATGACTGAGTGAATGCCTTCCCACAGTCAGAGCAGGTGAATGGCCTCTCCCCAGTGTGAACTCGCTGGTGTATCAGCAGGGTGGATGAATCAGCAAATTTGTTCTCACACTGTGCACAGGTGAATGGCCTCTCCCCAGTGTGAACACGCTGGTGTCTCAGTAGGTTGGACGACTGAGTGAATCCCTTCCCACACTCTGAGCAGGTGAACGGCCTCTCCCCAGTGTGAATTCGCTGATGTTTCAGCATGTCAGATGAAGTCGTGAATCCCTTCCCACACTCACAGCAGGTGAACGGCCTCTCCCCAGTGTGAATACGCTGGTGTACAGTGAGATCAGATGATTGCCTGAACCCAGTCCCGCACTGAGAACACCTAAATGGTCTCTCGTCAGTGTGAACACCTTGATGAGACATCAGTTCAGCAGAACTTTTACACCAATTCCCACAGAATGGATATTTAAAAGGCCTCTCCCCAGCATGAACTCGCTGATGTGGCTTCAGGGTGGATGACGGAGCAGGTGAACGGCCTCTCCAGGGTGTAACTGTGTGGATGAGTTTCCAGCTCAACTGGATAATTCAATCCCTTTCCACAGACCCCACATTTACATGGTTTCTTCCCAGTGTGACTGCACTAGTGTTTCGACAGGCCAGATGATCGGCTGAAACCTCGTCCACACACAGAACAAGTGTACAGTTTCTCCCCACTGTGATCGGTGCTTTTTCCTTTCACGTTCAAAATCCGGTGATATCCGGGTTACGATAAATTGGGCGACTCCTTCAGATCCTGATCTTAAGTTTGCTTTGGATTTCACGGCTGCAATTCCTCCCCTTCATAAACCCTGTGAAATTAATTTAAAACAGAAAAAAGAATGTGAGAGAACCCACAAAAACAGGTTGTGAAATGGAGCTGAATGAATCTGGTAATTTATGGGGCGGGCACTAGGAAAAAGTGACCATGAAAGCTGCTGGATTGACGGACAACCCCAACTGGTTCATTAATGTCCTTCAGGGAAGGGAACCGGTCACCCAGTCTGGACCCATGGGAGGAAAAACTGAGGGGGGGTGGGGGGAGGGGAACAGGTGGGAGGGGCAGGGAGAGGAGAGGGATTTTATAAATCTACAACTCAACCAGAACTTGAACAGAACCTCCCAATCTATCACCTTCCATCATCTAGAAGGACCAGGGAAGCAGGTGTATGGGAACACCATCACCTCCAAGTTCCCCTCCAAGTCACACACCATCCTGACTTGTCTGACATCCAGTACTGGATCAACAGAAGTTTCCTCCAATTAAATACTGGGAAGTCTGAAGCCATTGTCTTCAGTCCCAACTCCACTCCCTCGCCACCAACTCTGTCCCTCTCCCTGACAACGGCCTGAGGCTAAACCAGACCATTCATAACCTTGGTGTCTATTTGACCCCGAGATGAGATTCCGACAGCATATCAGTGGCATCACTCAGACCGCCTATTTCCACCTCAGTAACATCACCCGACTTCACCACTGCCTCAGCTCATCTGCCTCTGAAACTTACATCCATGTATTTGTTACTTCTCAATTTGACTATTCTAACACACTCCTGGCCGGCCTCCCACATTCTACCCTCTGTAAACTGGAGATCATCCAAAACTCTGCTGCCTGTGTCCTTACTCGAACCCAGTCCTGCTCACCCATCACCACTGTGCTCACTGGCCCAGTTAAGCAGCACCTCAATTTTAAAATCCTCATCCTTGTTTTCAAATCCCTCCATTCCCTCGCCCCTCACTATCTCTATAATCTCCTCCAGTCCTGCAACCCTCCGAGAGATCAGGGTTCATCTAATTCTGGCATCTTGAGCATCCCTGATTTTCATTGCTCCACCAGTGGTGGCCGTGCCTTCAGCTGCCAAAGCCATACCTTTGGAAATCCCTCCCTAATCCTCTCCGCCTCTCTACCTCACCTTCCGTGATTCAGACACTGATTAAAACCCACCTCTCTGATCAAGCTTTTGGTAATATCACCTTATGTGGCTCAGTGTCAAATGTTGCTTTATAACATTCCTGTGAAACACCTTGGAACATTTTATTACATTAAAGGTGCAACATAAATACAGGTTGATTTTAACTTGGACATATATCACCCTTCTTTCATCATCACTGGGTGTAAATCCTCTAACTCCTTCCCCAACACCCTGGTGGGAGCACCTTTCACCACATGGACTGCAACAGTTCAAGAAGAATGGGCAACTAGGGATTGGCAATATATGCTGATCCTGCGAGCGATGCACATAACCCAACAATGAAGTAAACAATAAAAATCTGTACCTGTAAAATAGATTAAAAGCCTCTGCAGAAATACCTGTTACGAAAACAATACACTGTTACATTGAGTGTTTGGTGTCCATTTAGCAATCTCATCTCCCCTGGAATCTACCTCCCTTTAAAGTCTCACATCAGAAATTGCTGGGCCTAACTGGGCTCTAAGGTACTCAGAGTTATGCCCACCAGCTTCTCCTCCGTCTCCAGTGCAAACTAATGCAACAAAAAAGACTAACGCAGGAGGCCAGGGACTGAGTTCCGCATCCAACATCCACCCTGATGCCAACTGGCTCTTAATGGATCCATCTGTGTTTCCCGACTCAGCTCAGTGAGCAATGCCGGCGGTAAACTAAAGCAAAATACTGCAGATGCTGGAAATCTGAAATAAAAGGAGAAAATGCTGGGAAATACTCATCAGTCAGGCAGCATCTGAGGAGAGAGAAAGAGTTAACGTTTCAGGTACATCAAGCCATCAGAGCCTGCAGCCTGGAACTCGGAGTGGGAGAAGGAGGAAGAATGAGGAGAGGCAACATAATCCAACACTCACAGCAACCTACAATCCACCTACATTACCGGGATAGGGAGACATAGTTTAGAAACACTCAGCAACACGACTCCAGTAAAAGATGCCAGGAGGAAAAGGGGGAGCAGTGTGTGTACCTGCCCTTATTTCCCCTCCCCAGGCCTGTCAGTCAAACCCCCCCCCACTCCTCCCAGTCCACAGCTCAGCCTATCAGCTTGCAGCTTCCTGCACCTTGAGCCAGCCCTGCCCAGGTGTGGCCCAGTTCAAGGGGAGAAGCCGCGCAGCTGCCGCCCCGCTCGGTGCAAATGCGGGACTGAGAGCTTCTTACTGGGGGTGTTGAGGCCTACACCGGGTGTTTCTGAAGCCTCCCCACCGGCTCCATTCCTCTGCTGGACTCGGCGGTTTCTCACCCGCATCAGATCTGATGAAAGGTCAGCTCTGCTTCTCTCTCTCCACAGATGCTGCCAGACCTGCTGAGCATTTCCAGCACTTTTTGTTTTTATTTCCGATGCAACACAACCGCTTCAATAAAGTCCAATACCGACACTGCAGATGCTCCAAACACTGTCCCGCAAAGCGCTTGCGCACTCGCTACTTGAAGCTCCCGCCAGCGACCTCTGACCTGAGAATTCTCAATGTCCAGGTGATTGACGGAAACTCTGGACCAATAGCAAGAGGGGGAGGCGGTCCGCGCTCCGATTGGCTGGAGCATTCACAACACGCCCGCCCCCGCAGCCCCGCCTCCTGCTCCTATTGCCCCTCGGCTGCCGTCAATCACCAGGGCGCCAGGCAGAGAGCGCGGTCCCAGCAGGCGAGAGGGAGGCGGGTTAATAAAATCAATAGGTTGAAGATTTTTTTTCTCCGGGTCACAGAAGCACTCAAGCCCCGCCCACTCGCCGCGCCGTCACCGAGATGGTCGCACATGCGCTCTGATCCTAGTTCGACCAAAATGGCGCCCGTTAACACGTTTTCCAGGAAAAAGCCCCGGAACTGCAAACGCGGCATCTGGAGCTGATCATTCGGGTCTTCAGGCCTACCCCATGTGCTGCTGAAGCCGCAACGTCCACCCGCCGGTGATTCTGTGATTCACTCCTCCTCTACACCACGCCGACTCTCACATGCCAGAAAAGCGTCTCCAGTCCCCACGCAGCTCTGATCAACGTAACACTACGCATGCTCAAGATGCAGTCCTGCACTGCGCCTGCGTGCTGGGCTCTTGCAGAGTGAATAGGACAGACTCAATTCCGCGTTGAATGTTGGGTAATTACCCCGCCATTGAACATCCAAAGGCAGACTCATAGGTGTTGGCCATCTTTGTTAGGAGCAGACCTGCCCCTATCAAAGATGGCGGCGATGAGGGCGGGGTCTAAAACCTCACAGATCTCTGGACTGAATTCCATTTGCCACTTCTGCGCCCGCTCAACCAAACCATTGAGACCATTCTGGAGTCTCCAGCTAGCCAATTACACAGCCAATTTTTGTGTCATCAGCCAATTTCCCAATCATGCCTCCTGCATTTAAGTGCAAATCATTAATGTATACCACAAACAGCAAGGAACCCAACACTGAACCCTGTGGAATTCCACTGTCAACAGCTTTCCATTCACAAAAACATCCGTCGACAACTACCCTTTATTTCCTGTCACTGAGCCAATTTTGGATCCAACTTGCCACATTCCCCTGTATCCCATGGGCTTCCAAATGGAAATGACCAGTCTGCCATGCGGGAGCTTGTCAAATGCCTTACTAAAATCCATGCAGGCCACATCTACTGCACTACCCTCATCAATCCTCCTTGTTACTTCCTCAATGAATTCAATTAAGTAAGACATGAACTTCCCATAACAATTCTATTCTAACTATCCCTGATCAATCCGTGCCTTTCTAAGTGGCAGTTTATCCTGTCCCTCAGAATTGACCGGCATATAATTATTTGGCCTATTCCTCACACCTTTTTTAAACTTTGGTATCATGTTTGCAGATCTTCAATCCTCTGGCACCTCACCCGTATCCGGTGAGGATTTGAAGATGATCCTCAGCGCATCCACTAGTTCCTCCAAGGCTTCCTTTAACAACCTGGGAAGCAATCCATCCATCCTTGGCGACTTATCCACTTTCAAGGATGTCAGACCCTCTAGTACCTCCTATCTCATTATACTAATCATATCTAATATTTCACACTCCTCCTCATTTACTACAATGTCGACACCATTCCTCTCCTTTATGAAGACAGAGGCAAAAAACTCATTAATAGCCCTGCCCACATCTTCTGCATCCACCTGTAAGTTCCCTTGTGCATCTCTGATAGGCCCGACCCTTTCCTTAATTATCTGCTTGCTCTTAATGTACTGATAAAACATCTTTGGATTTTCCTTGATTTACCTGAATGATACCTGGACTACAAGGGTTAAAGTACAAGGAGAGATTATACAAATGAATCATAGAGGCATTACGGGATAGAAAGAGGCCATTCAGCACTTTAGGTCCATTCCAGCTCTCTATGGAGGAATCCAGTCAGTCACATTGCCCTACTCTATCCCCATAGCCCTGCAGGTTTAAAATCATTGATCGTCTCCACTTCCACCGCCCTCGTAGACAGTGAGTTCCAGGTCATTGCCACTCGCTGTGTAAAATTCTTCCTCACATCCCTCCTGTATCTCTTGCTCAAAACCTTAATCTGTGTCCCTTAGTGCTTGTCCCATCAGCTAATGGGAATAGCTTTTCTTTGTCTACCTTATCTAAACCTGTCATAATCTCTCAGACCTTCCCTCAATCTGCTTTGTTCCAAGTAGAACAAACCCAGCTTCTCCAACCTAAACTTGTAACTAAATTCCTTCATTCGCAGAACCATTCTGGTAAATCTGCTCTGCACCCTCTCAAGGACCTTCACATCCTTCCTAAAGCATGGTGACCAGAACTGGACACAATACTCTAGTTGTGGCTGAACCAGAGATTTATAAAGGTTCAGCATAACTTCTTTGTGTTCAATATCTCAATCTACGAAGCGCAAAATCCCAAATATTTTGCAAACTACTCTTTCAATGTGACCTGCCATCATCAAAGATCTATGCACATGAACCCCATAGTCCCTCTATCCCTGCACATGCTTTATGAATGTGGCGTTAAGTATATATTGCCTCTCCCTATGCCTTGTGTGAAATTGCACCACTTCACGATAGTTGTATTTCCTGGAATTTAGAAGATTAAGGGGTGCTTTAAACAAAGTTTTCATGATATTAATTGGAATTAATAAGATGGTGCAAAACTATTTCTGCTGGTTGGGTGGGACACCGAGTACAAGGAGTCATAATATAAAAGTTAGAGACAGACATTTCATTAATCCACCCCTGGGCCCTGTAAACCTGAACATTAATCCACTCCTGCTGCACATACACAGAATTACAGCCCAGAAACAGGCCATTCAGCCCCACTAGTCTGTGCTGATGCTGATAATCCACATAAGCCTCCTCCCAATCTAATTACCTTGTCCCACCCTGCTCCATATCCCTCTATTCCCTTCTCCCTCATAAATGTATTGAGCCTCCCCTTAAACACATCATTGCTATCTGCTTCAACCACTCCACGTGGCAGTGAGTTCCACATTCTCACCACTCTTTGAGTAGAGAAATTCCTCCTAAATTCTCTATTTGACCTGTTAATGTCTGTCTTATGTTGCTGCCCCCTTGTTCTGACTCACTGATAATTTTAAAGACCTCTATCAGATCTCCTCCTAGTCTTCTCTTTTCCAGAGAAAGGAGCCCCAGCCTGCTCAATCTTGCTGGATAGTATCATCCTCTCTGGTGACATCTTTGTAAATCTA
The DNA here is from genome assembly GCF_036365525.1 of Heterodontus francisci. Classification (NCBI taxonomy): domain Eukaryota; kingdom Metazoa; phylum Chordata; class Chondrichthyes; order Heterodontiformes; family Heterodontidae; genus Heterodontus; species Heterodontus francisci. The sequence continues at coordinate 25,115,802 of NC_090404.1, forward strand.
TTCTGCACTTTCTTCAGTGCCTTTGAGCCAATTTTGCCTCCAACTTGCCACCTTGCCTTGGATCCCATGGGCTTTTACTTTTGTGACGAATCTGCTTTGTGGAACCTTATCAAAAACCTTGCTTACACTTTAGTCCCACTCTCTGAATCTTTGGTTGCTCGGTGTGGAGGGAGATGGATAAGTCTGGTTTTGAGGGGGTGGGGGGGGGGGTTCACTCTGGCTGCCAGCTTCTCCTCCCTGGTCTTGTCCGTGCCTAGGTGGTCCTGGAGAGGGAGCACGCTTAATACTTTCTGCACCTGGTGGGTACCTCAGGGTACAACGTGTCTCGTGGACACTGGTTACAACATTGTGGTTTAGTTGGGGAGGTTCCCATTGCTACTGTTGGGACTTTGTTGCTTATTTTGGCTTTTTTCAGTTTGAATGGACCACGTGGATGGGGGAACGATAGAGGAAAAAATTGTTCTATAGAAACTAGAATTGTCTGTTCTGAATTTCTAACCTGCACTAACAGTGATGGCTTTTGTAAATTCCTTTTTACAGGGTGTTAGAAGGGGAGGATTTACAGACGGGAAACTCAAACCAAACATCGTGTCAGGATCTGATAGAGTCACTCGATTCATCAGATCCTGAATGTCACCAGCCTTTGAATGTGGAAGGAGAAATGTTTGTCTGTTATCTCTGTGGGAAAACATCAGTGTGACTGAAAAAGCACCGAGACACACACACGCGAGAGAGAATGTCCCAGTGCACTGACTGTGGAAAGAGCTTTAACCAGTTACATAGCCTGAAAAACACATCGCACCATTCACATATTGTGTGTGTGGATGAGGTTTCAATTTATCGGCCAAACTGGAGAGACATAAGGGCACCCCACCCCCATCATAGAGAAACCATGGAAATGTTGGGACTGTGGCAATGAATTCAATTATCCATCAGATGTGGAAACTCATCAACACATTCACACTGGAGAGTGGCCGTTCATGTGCTCCCTGTGTGGGAAGGGATTCACTCGGTCATCCCATCTCCTGGCGCACCAACTTGTTCACTCAGAGATTTTTTTTATGTTCTGCATGTGAGAAGGGCTTCAAAAGCAAAGATGCTCTGCTGACACAACGCACTCACACTGGGGAGAGGCCGGTCACCTGCTCCACGTGTGAGAAAGGATTCACCCGATTATCCCATCTCCTGAGACACAGACTTGTTCACTCTGATTGGAGACCTTTTAAATGTTCTGACTGTGAGAAGAGCTTTAAAAGCGGGAACGATCTGCTGACACACCAACGAGTTCACAAGTAACTGCAGGGATTGGATTCTGCTGTTATTGCTGCTGTTCATCACATCCTGGACTGAACCGTGTTCATTCTGATAGTTGGGGTTTGTTTCATTTGATGTTAATCCCTGTAATTGGGTTGGAGTTTAATATTCTGGATATATGTTAAATAAATCAGCTTTGCGCCAAAAGCACAGTGTTTGAGTCCTTGATTTCTCTAAGATAAGAGGAGACTGATGTTCTGTTACCGACTGTCCCATTTTTGGGCCTTTTCTCCTCTGTTAATGGAAGACTTGTATTTGTATAGCGCCTTTTGTGACTTCAGGATGTCCCATAGTGTTTTACAGCTAATGAAGTTATTTTGATGTTGTTATGACTGAGGAAGGAGGAGTGCATTATTAATTCAGTCCCATTTCTCCACAGGTCACAACGCATTTTCCCACTTACCGAAACCGTCAATCAGATACTCTATTTTTCCCTCAGAATAAAGCACATCAACCAGGTTTCTTTAATAAACAGCAAAATTATACGTTAATTATTGGTTAAGACTTGATTTATAATAAAGTAAACGTATGCACAAATTGAAATATTAAAGTCCTCACGCATGCACACACAAAACCAGTTAATCGGGAATAAAAGGAATTTTTGTTTACAGCTGATAAAAAAATAGGAGGAATAAAAAAAACATACTTAAAAGTATGTATGGAAGATGTCCTTGGTTTTGGTGAAGTCTCCCAAAAGCGAATAGGTGGCTGCCACTAGGATATTCCCAGAACAGTCCATTCCAAGCTATGTTGACGATCAGTCTGTGTAGGCTTTCAAGAGATGCCACTACAGAAGGCTTCACATAGGTTTACATTAGAGGTGCAGCAACAAAGGCTTCAGTTCTATCATTTTCGATGCAAGGTTTCTACAAACATGCAGCATTTCTTCAAATACAGGGGTCAACAGGAACCACACTCGACAGGATTTGCCTATCAAGAGTAAAGTGGGCTGGCTGGATCTTCTGTTCTCCTGGCAGGTCAATAAGCAAACTCCAACTGCCTGTTTTTAGCTAAACCAACTTTTTGTTTTTTTAAAACAGTTCAAAATGAAACCAACGTTTTCTAGAAGCAAGTCCTATGACAACCATAATTTCTGGCTTGTCAATAAACAAATAACTCTTCAGGTCAAAACGCAAATCCTGCTGGGTTCTTTGCAAACAGGTGCTTTCCATAAAACCTGATTACATTCAGTCCAAACCATCTGGTAACTTCTTTTAAAAACAACCATAAAGTTCAGCCTCTATAGTTTCAAAATACAGCTTCTCAAGTTTGAACAAAAATTGGAAACCCTCAAAGCAATACGTACTCAGTGCTGTTGGCAGCTGTGACTCAGCGGATAGCACTCACCTCTGAATCAGAAGGTTGTCAGTTCACGTTTTCTCTGGGACTTGAGCACAAAAATCAAGGCTGGCATTCCAGTGCAGTACTGAGGGAGTGCTGCTGGGTCAGAGGTGCTGTCTTTCAGATAAAACATTAAACTGAGGCACTGCCTTCCCCCTGGGGAAGATGTATAAGATCCTGTGGCACAATTTCAAAGAAAAGCAGGGGAGTTCTCCCCAGTGTCCTGGCCAATATTTACCCCTTCATTAATGTCAGTAATGATCGAGTCATTATGACATTGCTGTATGTGGGATCTTGCTGTGTGTGAATTGGCTGCTGTGTTTCCTATATAACAACAGTAACACTTCAAAAGTACCTCATTGGCTGTAAAATGTTTTGGAACATCCTGAGGTCATGAAAATCGCTATATAAATGCGAGTTCTTTAATGTCAAATGCGGCAGGAAAATTGCTCACAGCAAAGTCCCACAAACAGAAAGGTGGTTATGATCACATAATCTTTTTTAGTGATGTTGGTTGAAAGATAAATTTTTGCAGCACCAGGGAGAACACCCCTGCTCTTCAAAATAACTTTATGGGATCATTTGCATCCATCTGAGAGGACAGGTGGGGTCTTGGTTGAAAGCGTCATCTGAAAGACATGACCTCTGCCAGTGCAGCACCCCCTCAGCACTGCATTGGAATATCAGTTTAGATTTTGTGCTCAAGTCTCTGGATTTGGATTTGAATCCACAACCCACTGACTCAGATGAGAATGTAAGCACCGAGCCACGACTGACATCTCATCATTTCACTAGATTATTTCAGTTCTCAGACTTTCAGATATTCTCATGGACAAGTCCCAGATCCCCATCTCTTCCAGGCAGCCTCTCCTGGTTTTGGTATCCAGAGAAGGTATCCGTAACACACATGAGTATCTGGCCTTGGAGAGTTTGATGGGATGGTGTAGAGGGAGCTCTACTCGGAATCTGATCTATGCTGTACCTGCCCTCAGGGTTTTAGGTGGGACTGTGTAAAGGAAGCTTTGCTCTGTATCTAATCCATGCTGTATCTGACTGGAGAATGATTCAAACAGACTCGATGAGAACTGCATTTAACCCAGAGATAAGAGAAACCCATCAGCTTCTTCCCCAGACACAGATCTGAAGGGACAGTGAGTGTCCTGAACACCTTTGTACATTCTGCTCAATATTTCATTCCTGGGTCTGAGTCTTTTGCTGATCATTTGAATTTGATGTCCTCTAGTAACTGACCTACTGACTAGTGGAAATAATCTTTTTTTCTCATTTACCAGATGAAATGTTGAACCCCTCCCTCAGATCTCCAATGACCCTTTGTTCTAATGAAAAGAGCCCCAGTTTCTTTAATACTCCTGATAACTAAAGCCTCTCTTCCCTGGTATCATCTCAGTGAATCTCTTCTGCACCCTCTCCATGGGCCTCGACATCCTTCCTGGTGTAAAATCCCAAACTTGACCCAGTATTCTAACTGCAGCCTAACCAATGATTTGTACAGGTTTACATGAACTGTGCCCTTTTGTATTCTACACCCGAATTATAAAACCAAGGATCCCATGTACTTTTTAACTACTTTATCAACTTGTCCTCCCACTTTTAAAGGTTTGTTTTTCTGAACCTCTTGTATGTTTTAGAGATATTAACATATCATGGCTAAAATACATTGACATCAAACGTATGATATCATGTGTATTATGGGATGGAGCGTTCCATGGTAATGTGGCCAGACCCATCCTTCGCAACACCAGGACAGATAGAACCTTAACACGTAGTTTGCGTACTGGGGTTCTACGCACAGCTTGATCTAGCTGCACAAAAAGGTGGTCTTCAGGAGAAGGGTGACATTTGGATACATTCCCACCACACCCACCACCCCCCCCCCCCCCCCACCCCGCCCGCCCCTTTTATCCAGAGGTTTGAACATCATGTACCTGTGGACACGGTCCATTTTCGATCTCCAGAAAAAGTGGAAGGTGTCTCAGGTGATCACCACAGCACAGGAGTAGGGTATGGGCCAGACTTGCACCACTGTAAGATTTAGAACCTTACTTATAATGTGTTCTTGGACCACACAATAAGCATTCGGATAAGGAGGCACCTGATGTAGTGGTATGAGGATACTTTACTCAGGCGAAAGGCAATACTTAACAAATCCAAGGCAGTTGACATCCTAGTCCAGATAGCCTTTACTCTCCACTGGCTCTCGTGGCACAGACGAGTCTTGTCCTTGTCTTGTCTTGTCTTGTCTTGTCTTGTCTTCTTCAGATCCGTGCACTGATCCTCTCCAGGTCTGTCCTTTTATGCTTTGTAGCTGGTGGCTCCTCCTGTGCACTGATTGGTTGGTTCGTACATATCACTGTTTCCATTGGTCCTGCCATTTCATTTGTCGCTACTTCCGTTTGTACATTAAATCATGATCACATGCGCAAAACAATGTGTACAAACAATGCATTATAATCGGGAGGTCCATGAGATCACACATTTCCGGCGAGACTTCTTGTTACATTTGCATCATAACTTGTTACATAGTTTCTTATTCGGTCATGCACTGCCGGTGGGACTCATCATGTCTTTGTTACATTTTATCACAGCTTGTTACACAGTCTTCCATATCTGTTCTTTTCCTTGTGATTACCAAAGTAATCCGAGGTGAATCGAACTGTAGAGGCAATATTTTTTTTCCGGTAAGATATACAATTAAAGTTGACCAAAAGCTTACACAAAACGCATGGCCAGTAAAAATGACAGAATCCACATTTCTTACACAAACAAGCATTCCATCTATCGAGGCACCACATTTGCTAAAGTTAATAAGGTTATTTTCCTATTTTGTGCTTGGAGGTAAATAATTGTCTGAAAGAAAATTGGGTCAGGATTATCACATGCTCCTAACAGAATGTATGTGATATTCCTGTCAATTTAAGTTAATGGACTGCAAATTGGACAGGCTGTATAACTGGTATACAATCCTCCCTACCTGGTTTTGCTTTCTGCTTCGTTCAGGTGATTATGTCATAGCACAAAATAAGAACAATTACCCCACTTATGTTCAAGTTTCTGGATTGTCAATGTCTCATAAATGTTTACTTTTTATTGATTTATATATCTACTGATTTGGTCACATCACTTACCAAGGTACCAGAACGTGCCATCTGGTATGTTTATATATATTGCTTTCCATTAAAGTTGACACATCTTCACAGAACACCTTTTACATGAACAAGCTATAAATGGGCAGAAGCAGGACATTGAGAACATGAAGCTCTGCAAAACCAATTATCAGCTGTCAGGTAAGTCTCATGAAATTGTATTCTGAGTACAGTGCAATTTTATTCATTACATATGCAAAATTGTACGAAATTGCCATTAATGAATCAGTTTCCTTCAAAACAGTGCTATAATTACATGATTCCTTGTTTAAAAAATCAGACTTTTTTTAGCCTTCGGTCACTAATTTTCACATCTTTTGGTCTTTGGCCTGTCTCATGCCTGCATTTGTTACTTGTTTTTGTGAAATACTCTCCCTATTATTGCTCATCTGCTGGATAACTCTGATTACATTTCTCTGTGTTTATACATGTTTATAAAGTGTCTGTGTGCCCAGATTTAACTAAGTTGTGATTTGTAACCAATAAATGATGTTTCGGGCATGACTTGTAGTCTGGTATCTTGGTGATTTGTTCCGAAAGATTTAATTCACTCACTCAGCAGCTTGAGAGGAACCAGACTGAGGTTTAATGAACATAAGAAATAGGAGCTGGAGGAGGCCATTTGGCCCTTCGAGCCTGTTCTGCCATTCACCAAGATCATGGCTGATCTTCTACCTCAACTCCACCTTCCCGCACTATCCCCATATCCCTTAATTCCCTTAGTGCATAAAAATCTATCTCAGCCATTCACCAAGATCATCTCTCTTTCTTTATGAAAAAGTCTTATCAGCTTGGTTTTGATCATGTGACCAAAGAATATTCTCCCCTGCAGGGTTTATACAATGTCTTTGAATGTGCACCATTGTTAAAAATGGGGTTTGAAGATGGCTCATCATGATACCTCATCGTGGTGTTAGGTCACACCTATTATTTTGGTTTTTGAATCCACAGTCTCCCTCTCTGCCAGGGTCTTTGATAACTCAATTGTTGAAGATAGGAGCTGCTTTGCTTTGAATTGCCTGTTTCCCATTTTATTGTCTTCCCAGGGCTGGACCAGATGTGATGATGGGTTTTGGTCTCCAACAGCCCAGATGTATTTTGTATTACAGGAGGGGAGTCACCTGAACCCTACCCAATCTTGTCTGCAGCAATTAGTTTTAGAGATACAGCACTGAAACAGGCCCTTCAGCCCACCGAGTCTGTGCCGACCATCAACCACCCATTTATACTAATCCTACACTAATCCCATATTCCTACCACAACCCCACCTGTCCCTATATTTCCCTACCACCTACCTATACTGGGGGTAATTTATAATGGCAAATTTACCTACCAACCTGCAAGTCTTTTGGCTTGTGGGAGGAAACCGGAGCACCCGGAGAAAACCCACGCAGACACAGGGAGAACTTGCAAACTCCACACAGGCAGTACCCAGAATTGAACCCGGGTCACTGGAGCTGTGAGGCTGCGGTGCTAACCACTGCGCCACTGTGCCGCCATGTTTTGGAGTTTAACTCATCAGTTCATTTTTTACAGTTCATAACTGCTCCAGTTCACTTCATTTTTCATCCTTGCACCTTCTGTGAGTGTAACAGCTGAATCTGACTGGGTTCAAATCTAAACTCACTGGTTCCCTTCTCTCTCCTCCCCTGAAGGTGCTAACTCTGACTGGGTTCAGTTCTACACTCACTGGTTCCCCTCTCTCTCCTCCCCTGAAGGTGCTGACTCTGACTGGGTTCAGTTCTACACTCACTGGTTCCCCTCTCTCTCCTCCCTGAAGATGCTGACTCTCTCTGTGTGTACGTGCTCTCTCCCCCTCCTCTGACACTCTGGCCCTCCCTGTCCATTGTAACATCTCCCAGTTCTGGTGATGGGCTCTCACTGACCACTCTCCATTTCTCCTTCTTACGCAGATGCTCCCTGATCATCACCATTTCATATAATCATAGAGCAGAGAAGGAGGCTGTTCGGTCCTAGAATAGAACTAGAATAGAAAGTGCACTCCTCCCATCTCGGTCGTAACACCATTCAAACTAAAAGAAGCCAAGATAAGCAACAAAGTTCCAACAAAAGTAAAGGTAATAAAAGCAAAATACTGCCGATGCTGGAAATCTGAAATAAAAACAGAAAGTGCTGGAAATACTCAGCAGGTCTGGCAGCATCTGTGGAGAGAGAGAAACAGAGTTAACATTTCAGGTCAACGACCTTTCATCAGAACTGGCAATGGTTAGAAATATAATAGGTTTTAAGCAAGTGAAAGGGAGGGAGGGGGAGAAGAAGAACAAAAGGGGAGGTCTCTGAGGGTGGGAGGGATTAAATGACAAAGATGTCATGGATCAAAAGGCAAAGGGAGTAGTAATAGATGTAGTAAAAGACAAAGCATTTGTCCAGAGAGACTGTTATGTACGAACATATGAATTAGAACATCCTTTCATCATCCACCATGTTAAGTCCCCTCAGGATCTTGTCTGTTTCAATAAGATCATCTTTCATTCTTATAAACTACAATGGATACAGACCCAACCTGTCCAATCTTTCTTCATAAGATAACCCTCTCATCCCAGGAATCAGTCGACTGAACCTTCTCTGCCTGCCTCAAATGCATTTATATCCTTTCTCAAATAAGGAGGCCAAAACCATACAAAGTACTCCAGATGTGGTCTCACCAATACCGTAAACAAGTGCAGAAAATTATACCTATTTTTATATTCCATTCCCCTTACAATAACAAAGTGTTAATGGCATGCGTTCAAGTCCTCTGAAGAAGGAATTTTCCTCCACACAAGATCAGGGGGCAGGTTGTTCAACCTTGCCCGTCTAAGAGCGAAGTCCAAAGTACGGAAAGTCCTCATCAGGGAACTCCTCTTTGCTGACGATGCTGCTTTAACATCTCACACTGAAGAGTGCCTGCAGAGTCTCATCGACAGGTTTGCGGCTGCCTGCAATGAATTTGGCCTAACCATCAGCCTCAAGAAAACGAACATCATGGGGCAGGACGTCAGAAATGCTCCATCCATCAATATTGGCGACCACGCTCTGGAAGTGGTTCAAGAGTTCACCTACCTAGGCTCAACTATCACCAGTAACCTGTCTCTAGATGCAGAAATCAACAAGCGCATGGGAAAGGCTTCCTCTGCTATGTCCAGACTGGCCAAGAGAGTGTGGGAAAATGGCGCACTGACACGGAACACAAAAGTCCGAGTGTATCAAGCCTGTGTCCTCAGTACCTTGCTCTATGGCAGCGAGGCCTGGACAACGTATGTCAGCCAAGAGCGACGTCTCAATTCATTCCATCTTCGCTGCCTCCGGAGAATACTTGGCATCAGGTGGCAGGACCGTATCTCCAACAAAGATGTCCTCGAGGCGGCCAACATCCCCAGCTTATACACACTACTGAGTCAGCGGCGCTTGGGATGGCTTGGCCATGTGAGCCGCATGGAAGATGGCAGGATCCCCAAGGACGCATTGTACAGCGAGCTCGCCACTGGTATCAGACCCACCGGCCGTCCATGTCTCCGCTTTAAAGACGTCTGCAAACATGACATGAAATCCTGTGACATTGACCACAAGTCATGGGAGTCAGTTGCCAGCGTTCGCCAGAGCTGGCGGGCAGCCATAAAGACGGGGCTAAAGTGTGGCGAGTCGAAGAGACTTAGTAGTTGGCAGGAAAAAAGACAGAGGCGCAAGGGGAGAGCCAACTGTGTAACAGCCCCGACAAACAAATTTCTCTGCAGCACCTGTGGAAGAGCCTGTCACTCTAGCATTGGCCTTTATAGCCACTCCAGGCGCTGCTTCACAAACCACTGACCACCTCCAGGCGCTTATCCATTGTCTCTCGAGATAAGGAGGCCAAAGAAGAATGGCAGAACAATGAACAGCTCTGTCTGAAAGCAAAAACATGAAAAACAGCTTTAAGACCAGCACATGATTCAAAAACAAAAACAATCTAAATAGGATTCGTGGTCTGAAATTGTTGATCTCAATGTTGAGTCCAGAAGGCCGTAGATTGCCGAAAGCAAAGGGAAACTTCCCAACTAAACCAGAATGTTATCACCAGTGTCTGGAAGACACTCTGTAACCTGAGGAGCCCACCAGTCACAGAAGATATCGAGCTTGCTCCCTCTTCAGGGTCACCCAAGCACAGACAAGACCACGGAAGAGAGGCCAGAGCCAGAATGACCCCACCTCCAACATGGTCCCACACACCCTGGACCTATACATTACTGTTTTAGCCAGGTTCAAGACCAGGTCCAGCAGAAGATCCTCTGACATAGCCACACCCCATCCACACTGAGCAACTGTAAATTAGGAGCGTCGGGCTAAACTGTAAGTAAAAGTTGAGGAGAAGCTTCTTCAGGTAATTATGCAGGGACTGTAACCACTCATACTGAATATAAACATGGCCCATGGACACCTCTAGGCTGCCATCATCACATGTTGCTTGGGAGTCAGTGAAGTTGCTTAAAACCCTGTTGTTCAGGATACTCCATCCCCCGGGCACTGGGACCGAGTTGGGAACAGAGATTATGAATCCCAGCCCTCTCTCGGTGCCCTTACCAAGATGGTCAATCACGCACCTTGACCCTGCCCTGTCCAAGATGGCAGCCAGTGCCTCTGCTCCCCCGGGCCTGGCTCCTCCACTTTTTTAATATCACTTTGGATATATTTTCTTGAGAGGGAGTGCAATGAAGGATCTCGAGATTGATTCTAAGATTGTCCTATAAGGAAAAATTAAATAGAACACAAGAACACAAGAAATAGGAGCAGCAGTAGACCATATGGCCCTTTGAGTCTGCTCCACCATTCAATACAATCATGGTTGATCTTGGGCTTCAATTCCACTTTCCTGCCCACTCCTCATATCCCTTGATTCCCTGTGAGACCAAATATCTATCTATCCCAGACTTTAATGTATTCAATGGTGGAGCATCCACAACCCTCTGGGGTAGAGAATTCCAAAAGATTCACAATCCTTTGAGTGAAGAATTTCTCCTCATCTCAGTCCTGAATGATTGACCCCTTACCCTGAAACTGTGTCCCCATGTTCTAGATTCCCTGACCAGTGGGAACAATCTCTCAGCTTCTACCCTATCAAGACCTTTCAGAATCTTGTATGTCTCAATTAGATCGACTCTCATTCTTCTGGTATTAAAGGAAGCAGGAAGCGTAGAGAGGAATAAAAACAAGAAATGCTGGATATACTGAGCAGGTCTGGCAGCATCTGTGGAGAGAGAAGCAGAGTAAACGTTTCAAGTCTGTGACCTTTCATCAGAACTGGAGAGAAAATGGGGTAAAGGGCAGAAAACAGAGAGTAGTGGTTATTGGATTTGGAAGCAGTGGTGTCCCCCAGGGGACCATTGCTCTTCCCAATACAGAGAAATGATCTAGGATTGGTTATATGGGGCATAAGATCAAAATCTCCCGAGCACTTTAAAATAGGGAGTGTGGGGAACTGTGAAGAGGAATTTAAGTGACTCAGTGTGGATACACAGGTTAGTAAATAGGGCAGGTAGATGTCAGATGAAATTTATCGCAGAGAAAGGTAACATGATGGATATTGGGAGAAAGGAAAAGGGAGGAAAGGAGAAGAGGAGTAAAACAGTAAAGAGACTAAATATTCTAGCTAACACCTTGTCTTATTAATTAGCAGGTTTGAAAGTCGGGAAATTTAATTCCTTACTAAGAAATATAAGCTGAGCAGATTCTCTGTCCTGTGCTGTATTTTATATTGATCCATCAATCAGAGTAAACATGCAAGTCCCACGTGTCCACAGTCACTTACACAAGGTCAGCCTGCTGGATGGAACCTCAGCCACCCTGAGCTTGATCTCCAGTGTCTCCTAACCTGACTGCCCCCTTACATCAGTAACCCCTCACTTTTATACCGTGTCATGATCCAGCTCTGGAACCTGACTCTTCTTTGTCTTCTCTGCTGGGTTTTGGCGGGAACTGAGATAAAAGACAACGGGAATTTCTCTAGTCTGTGATTCAAAAGCACACATTCCCTGCTTCTCGGCAGTTACTTTTCTTGAGTAATGTTCTTATTCTCCCCCAAACTATCCTGCCTGCTGTTAATTCTCTTATTTCGTATAGTTTCACAATTTTAGGTTAACACGTCACACATTATCATCTAATCTATTCCAGTACTCACTTTGGATTCAGTATATATATATTGTGGTTAATAACAGACAAAATCTGTCCTATTCCCTGATCTGATTAGAGTTTCCAATGAGCTGATTCTGAGGAATGGAATGTCTGAACTGTGTTGCCATGGCAACGTGTCTGCTGTGAACTGCCTGTTTGAGTTTCCAACTCAGACTAAACTTCTCTTTTCCAGAATACACATAGATCAGACATTTGATTTCACTGTATTTTATCCATGTGAGGTAAATATCTCTAAACCCAGAAGGAGTTCAGATACACAAACCTTTAAAAGTGAGAGGACAAAGAACAAAGAACAGTACGGCACAGGAACAGGCCATTCGGCCCTCCAAGTTGATAAAGTGACTAAAAAGCTCATGGGATCTTAGGATCCTAGGTTTTATAATCTTGGTACAAAAGGACAGAGGTCATGTAAATACATCATTGGTTAGGCTGCAGTGAGAATATTGTGCCAAGTTTTGTGTATCTTATAGCAGCAGGTATGTCAAGACCATAGAGAGGGTGCAGAAGAGATTCACTGAGATGATACCAGGGAAGAGAGGCTTCTGTTATCAGGGGAGATTAGAGAAACTGGGGCTCTTTTCATTCGAACAATGGGTCATTGACGTTCTGAGGGAGGGGTTCAAAATTTCATCAAGGGACTGAGGAAAAACAGGGAACCAAAGGCCAGTTAGCCCAACATCAGTAGGAGGTAAAATGTCAGAATCTATTATTAGAAGCGTGGTAACAGGGCAGTTAGAAAATTATAATCTAATTAAGCGGTGTCAGCATGGATTTATGAACAAAGAACAAAGAAAATTACAGCACAGGAACAGGCCCTTCGGCCCTCCAAGCCTGCGCCGATCCAGATCCTCTATCTAAACCTGTCGCCTATTTTCTAAGGGTCTGTATCTCTTTGCTTCCTGCCCATTCATGTATCTGTCTAGATACATCTTAAAAGACGCAATCGTGCCCGCGTCTACCACCTCCGCTGGCAACGCGTTCCAGGCACCCACCACCCTCTGCGTAAAGAACTTTCCACGCATATCCCCCCGAAACTTTTCCCCTCTCACTTTGAACTCCTGACGCCTTGTAATTGAATCCCCCACTCTGGGAAAAAGCTTCTTGCTGTCCACCCTGTCTCTACCTCTCATGATTTTGTACACCTCAATCAGGTCCCCCCTCAACCTCCGTCTTTCTAATGAAAATAATCCTAATCTACTCAACCTCTCTTCATAGCTAGCGCCCTCCATACCAGGCAACATCCTGGTGAACCTCCTCTGCACCCTCTCCAAAGCATCTACATCCATGTTGCCTATTACTGATAAGCCCATTTTCTTCCAAATGGGAATAGATCCTATCCCTCAGTATCTTCTCCAGCAGCTTCCCTACCACTGACGTCAGGCTCACCGGTCTATAATTACCTGGATTATCCCTGCTACCCTTCTTAAACAAGGGGACAACATTAGCAATTCTCCAGTCCTCCGGGACCTCACCCGTGTTTAAGGATGCTGCAAAGATATCTGTTAAGGCCCCAGCTATTTTCTCTCTCGCTTCCCTCAGTAACCTGGGATAGATCCCATCCGGACCTGGGGACTTGTCCACCTTAATGCCTTTTAGAATACCCAACACTTCCGCCCTCCTTGTGCCGACTTGACCTGGAGTAATCAAACATCTGTCCCTAACCTCAACATCCGTCATGTCCCTCTCCTCAGTGAATACCGATGCAAAGTACTCATTTAGAATCTCACCCATTTTCTCTGACTCCACGCATAACTTTCCTCCTTTGTCCTTGAGTGGGCCAATCCCTTCTCTCCTTACCCTCTTGCTCCTTATATATGAATAAAAGGCTTTGGGATTTTCCTTAACCCTGTTTGCTAAAGATATTTCATGACCCCTTTTAGCCCTCTTAATTCCTCGTTTCAGATTGGTCCTACATTCCCGATATTCTTTCAAAGCTTCGTCTTTCTTCAGCCTCCTAGACCTTATGTATGCTTCCTTCTTCCTCTTAGCTCGTCTCACAATTTCACCTGTCATCCATGGTTCCCTAATCTTGCTAATATTTCTATGAAAGAGAAATCATGTTTGACAAACCTGTTAGTTTCTAACCAGTAACTTGTAACTATTCAGGTGGACAATGAGGAATCAGTAGTGTATTTGCATTTTTAAGACACAAGAACCATTTGATGAGGTGCCATACCAGAGGTTATTAAACAAAATTGGTACTCATGGGATAGAGATAATATATAAGCATGGGTTGAAGATTGGTTCATGGATAGAAAACAGAGAGTAGGAATAATTAGGACATTCATTGGCAGGCTAAAACTAGCAGGGTATGGGCCACAGCTGTTTACAATCTATATTTATGACTCAAATCAGTGACTGAGTGCAACATATCCAGGTTTGCTGATGATACAAAGTTAGGTGGGAAAGTTGTTAGAACCAAGGCAGGAGGAGTGCACTGTTTATTCCAGTTCCAATTCTCCATGGGTGACAACATATCTTTAAATTTTCTCAATTACTAATAATGACAATTATATACTTTATTTTAATGCCAGAATAAAACACATCAACTAGATTTCATTAATGAACAACAAAATGATTAGTTTATCATAAAAATAAGTCTTAAAGCATGAACGCACAGATTGAAATATTAAAGTCCCCCTTATATCTTAGCCCCTCACACACGCACATACATTGTTTAACTGGAAAAATAAAAGAGATTTGCGTTTTAGAGCTCTATTACAAAAAAAGACAAAAGACACTTGGGTTAAATACATGCTAATTCTTGAAGAAGAAATATGTCTTTTGTTTTGGTTTGGCATCCCAAATGCAGATGGGGTCTTCCTGAAACAGTTCTTTTCAGGCGACTTTAAAGATAAGTTTGGTTAGGCTTCCAGGAAATGCAGCAACAGAAGCTTCAGATACAGAGGGAATGCAGGCACAGTTTCATTCTGCTTCTTACACTTATTTTTCAGCTCCTCGAGAGATGGAAAACTGGCAGGCTTTTTTTCAAACTGCTGGAACAGACTGAGTTTGGGTGATTTGTTCTTCTTGGCAAGTTTTCTCCAACTGTGTTTTCAAACCATGGTTCATATCCCAATTCACTGTTCAAAGCAAAACCATAAAAATTTCACAAGAATCAAGCCTCCTGACCCCTACAAATCTTGACTTGTCACTTTTTTGTAAACATCTCCCCAAATCAAAAACAACCCCTGCTGGGTAATTATTTGAAAACAGGTGCTTTCCAGTAACTGTTTGTTTCCAAAACCAGACCTCTCAATGACCCCGGTAAAAAAAAACAACCATGGAGTCTTTTCAGTTTTCCCAAAATAAACCAATATCTAGCTCTAAAATACACAAGTCCTCAAAAAATACTGAAAATATAGAAACACTCATAATAAAGTATAAAGTGAAGAGGACGCGAAGAGGCTGCAGAGGGATATAGACAGGTTGGATGAGTTGGCAAGAACATGACAGATGGAAAACAATGTGGTGAAATGTGAAGTCATCCACTTTGATAGGAAAAATTAAAAATCACTGATATGTTTTATGAACAGTGAGGGACTGAGAAATGTTCGCATTCAGAGGGACCTGGGTGTCCTTGTACATGAATCACAGAAAGTTAACATGCAGGTACAGCAAGCAATTAGGAAGGAAAATGGTATGTTAACTTTTGTTACAAAGGGATAGGGGTATAAGAGTAAAGAAGACTTACTACAATTTTACAGGACATTGGTGAGGCCACACCTGGAGTACTGTGTGCAGTTTTGGTCTCCTTACCCAAGGAGGGACATACATAGCCTTGAGGGTGCAGAGGAGATTCACCAGGATGTTGCCTGGGCTAGAGCATTTCAGCTACGAAGAGAGACTGGATAGGCTTGGGTTGTTTTCCTTCGAGCAGAGAAGGCTGAGGGTGGGGGGGGGACCTGATTGAGGTATACAAAATTATGAGGGGTACAGATAGGATAGATAGGAAGAAACCTTTTCCCTTAGCGGAGGTGTCAATAACCAGGGGGCATAAATTTAATGTATGGGGCAGGAGGTTTAGAGGGGATTTGATGGGAAAAAAATTCACCCAGAGGGTGGTTGGAATCTGGAACACACTGCTTGAAGAGGTGGTAGAGGCAGGAACCATCACAACATTTAAGAAGTATTTAGATGAGCACTTGAAATGCCTTAGCATACAAGGCCACGGGCCAAGTGAAGGAAAATGGGATTAGAATAGATAGGTGTTTGACGGCCAGCACAGACACAATGGGCCAAACGGCCTGTTTCTGTGCTGTATAACTTTATGACTAGGGCATGCAACAAAGATTTGTCTGGCTCCTGGAACGAGGTGATTGTTCTATTTATTCATGATTCGTGAATGTCACTGGAAAAGCCAGTATTTATTGCCCATCCCTAATTGTCCTTGAGAAGGTGGGGGTGAGCCACATCCTTAAATATAACTGAGTGGTTTGCTAGGCCATTTCATAGGGAGGTTAAGAGTCAACCACATTTCTATGGGTCTGGAGTCACATATAGGCCAGATCGGGTAAGGATGGTAGATTTAATTCCTGAAAGGAAATTAGTGAACCAGGTGGGCTTTTAAGACAATCTGGTAGTTTCATGGTCACCATTACTGATACGAACTTTTTAAAAACCCAGATTTATTTAATTAATTGAGTTTAAATCCCTGAACTGCTGTGGTGGGATTTGAATTCATGTCTCTGCATCATTAGTCCTGGCCTCTGGATTACTAGTTCAGTAACATAACCACTCTGCTACAGCACCCCCACTATGATCCATCACCTCCTATGAGGAGAGATTGAGTAGACTAGGCCGATATTCCCTGGAGTTCAGAAGAATGAGAGGTGATCTGACAGAAACATAATAAATTCTTCAGGGACTTGACAGGGTAGATGCTGAGAAAATGTTTCCCCTGTCTGGGGAATCTAGAACACCGGGTCACAGTCTCAGGATAAGGGGTCGGTCATTTAGGACTGAAATGAGGAAAAATTTCTTCACTGAAAGGGTTGTGAATCTTTGGAATTGTCTACCCCAGGGAGCTGTGGATGCTCAGTAGTTGAGTATATTTAAGACAGAGATTGATAGATTTTTGTGTACTAAGGGAATTAAAGGATATGGGGATAGTGCAGGAAGGTGGAGTTGAGGTAGAAGATCAGCCATGATCTTGGTGAATGGCAGAACAGGCTCGAAGGGCCAAATGGCCTCCTCCAGCTCCTATTTCTTATGTTCATTAAACCTCAGTCTGGTTCCTCTCAAGCTGCTGAGTGAGTGAATTAAATCTTTCTTGACAAATCACCAAGATACCAGAGGACAAGTCATGCCCAAAACATCACTTATTGGTTACAAATCACAACTTAGTTAAATCTGGGCACACAGACACTTTATTGACATATATAAACAGATATAAATGTAATCAGAGTTATCCAGCAGTTGACACTAATAGGGAGAGTATTTCACAAAACAAGTAACAAATACAGGGGTGAGAGTGGCCAAGGTCTGAAAATTAGTGGCTGAAGACAAAATACATTGATTTTTTTTTTTGGACAACGAATCATGTAATTATAGCACTGTGGCATGTTTTTAAATATCATGAACTCATGGTAGATTTTATAATTTAATATCAGTCACATTATAAAGATTCTAAACTAAAACGAATCTTGTTTGCAGTGCAGATCTCAGTATAATCTTAATGAAAACTATTAAAAAATGTGGTTTTCCTCTTCAAATGCAATGTAAAAATTGTACCAGATCTTGCTAGCGACAGTGGAAAAGCAATGAGACTAGTGTTGTACCTCAAGGAAGTACATCCTGCACTCCAGTTCCCACTACCTGATGGGACGTCCTGCCCCATGTGCCCAAAGATCTGCGGGTCGAGAATCGGCCTATTTAGTCACCTGAAGACCCATGGCAGAAACTCGCAACCTTGAGCAGACATCATCCTCGAATCGAGGGACAGCCGACGACAACCTCTACAGTAACAAGTTTGAGGTTCTGTTGCATCATCCTCAAATCAGGCTCAAAAGTTTGGTAATGGCCCTGTGACAATGCAGCAGGTCCAATGGACAGCTGTATATCCCAACAGTGATGAACACTTCTGGCTCCTGTTCTACTGTATCAATTGGTGCAGTGACAGCTGCATTTAACAGCAAGGTGTGCTGAAAATCATAACTATTGTGTTGGCTTGGAGAAAGGCAGCACTCTGTATATACATATTTATACATGTACAGAGTATTGTGCTATCAGCCTCACAAACCCAGTGACCATTTATAGTGACTGCAGAGAGCTCACAGGATAGTTGTACTGCAGCCAATACACAGCACTTGTGGTGCAGGACAGCCTTTTCCAGATAATCTTAAGCAATGACAAACCACACATTGAAGAAAGATGACCAGAGTTATACTCCTTGTCTTGCTTCACTGTGGTGCAAAAGACAGCTTCACAGTGACTCAAGGTTTACAGCCGGGTTGTCCAACCTTTCCGCGTGGTTGGGGGGGGGGGGGGGCGACATTACAATTTTTGTCTCACATTGGCAGCAGACAAGACAATTTCAGAAAAATAAAGGCATTAGAATTTATCTTACTATTGATCATTCTGACAGGAGTGATGTGAATCACTCTCTTCTTCTCTGTGCCCTCCTCTCTCTCTGTGTCCCCATTTTTCTATCCACTGTCTCTCTCTCTCCCTCTATCTCTCTCTCTGCCCCCCCTCACTCACTCACACACTCTCTCTCTCTCTCTGACAGTTGCAGACAGCAGCAACGTTCAGCAGATTGTTGATCAGTTTTTCTGAAATCTCAAGTCAGTTTCACAGCTGACAGATCCTGATATTGGGAACAGCAGTTTCTGAACTTTGGACAGATCTGGAGTTTTCCAGCAGGCTTTTAAAAAGTCCTGAATCTGTCTGAAGTTCAGAAACCGTGGTTCCTGATGTCAGGATCCGTCAGCTGTGAAACACAGCGCCATTTTTTTTAAAAATATAAAGCTGTTGTGCAAGAAGACGACAAAGGGAAATTTCTCATCTTCAGTCACGGAGCCCTGATGAGGATCAGGAATGGCCCCGGGTACAGTTTACACCCGAGGGCCGGATGGAAACCTTTGGCAGGCTGGATCCTGGCCCCCAGGCTGTATGTTGGACAACCCAGGTTTACAGTGTGACTGCGGCAGCAGACAGTGAAAGTGGAGATGAACAATGAATGGAATTCAGCCATACACCCGAGCAAACCGATAGGTGGAAATTCCAGCAGTTGCTGCAAAGCACAGGATATATTCAGTTTATACAGTTCATGCTCACTGCAGGATATTCACATTCAGTAACCAGTTTGTGCAGGGTTTTCAGAAATTACTACAGACACACACTGCTGTGTAAATGGAAGCAAGTTTCAAATTCCTATTGACAGACCAATGTTTTTGCTGCAGACCAGCGACTTGCCAGCTACTGATCCTGCACCATTAATTTTAAACCATGTCAAATGAGCTGTGTCAGTTCTCAGGAGGTCTCTGCTAAGATATCCCATGAAGGCAAAAACAAACATTGGGAATTGATCAAACATACAAATTAGGAGCAGCAGTAGGCCATTCGGCCCCTCTAGCTTGCTCCGCCATTTAATAAGATCATGGCTGATCTGTTTGTGTCACGAATTCCACACTCCCATCTACCCCCGATAACCTTTGACTCCCTGGTCTAACAAGAATCTATCTACCACTGCCTTAGAAATATTCAATGACCCCGCCTCCACCACCTTTTGAAGCAGAGAGTTCCAAAGTTGCACAACCCTCTGTGCAAAAAAAAAAATTCTCATCTCTGTCATTTCAAGACAGTGCCCCCCAGTTCTGGACTCACCCACAAGGGGAAATATCCTTTCCACATTCACCTTGTGAAGACAGTTCAGGATCTTATCTACTTCAATCAAATCTCCCCTCAGTCTTCTACACTCAAGCCCAGTCTGTCCAACCTTTCCTCATAAGATTATGATTATGATTAGAGATACAGCACTGAAACAGGCCCTTCAGCCCACCGAGTCTGTGCCGAGCATCAACCACCCATTTATACTAATCCTACTTTCCCAACAAACATCCCCACCTGTCCCTATATTTCCCTACCAGCTACCTACCTATACTGGTGGCAATTTATAATGGCCAATTTACCTGTCAACCTGCAAGTCTTTTGGCTTGTGGGAGGAAACCGGAGCACCCGGAGAAAACCCACGCAGACACAGGGAGAACTTGCAAACTCCACACAGGCAGTACCCAGAATCGAACCCGGGTCCCTGGAGCTGTGAGGCTGCGGTGCTAACCACTGCGCCACCGTGCCGCCCAGACAACCCTCTCATTCCAGGTATCAATCTAGTAAACCTCCTCTGATCCGCCTCCAACTTATTTACATCCTTCCTTAAATAAGGAGACCAAAACTGCACACAGTATTTGAGATGTGGTCTCACCAATTCTCTGTATAACTGAAGCATAACATCCTTACTTTTACTTTCAATTCCTCTCATAATAAAGGATAGCATTCCATTAGCCTTAGTTATTATTTTGTGTGACTCATGCACTAGAATACCTTGATCCCTCTGCACCTCTGATATCTGCATTGTTCTCCGTTTAATACACTGCTTTTTTTATTCTTCCTGCCAAAGTGAACAACTTCACATTTTCTCACATTATACTCCATCTGCCAGATTTTACCCACTCAATCAACCGATCTATAATCGGTCTGCAACTTCCTTATGTCCTCCTCACAACATACAATCCTACCTATCTTTGTCTCATCTGCAAATTTAGCTGCCATGCAATCACTCCTCTCATCTCAGTCATTGATATAAATTGTAAGAGGTTCAGGCCCCAGCACAGACCCCTGCGGGACTCCACTCGTCACATCCTGCCAATCAGAAAAGGACCCATTTATGCAGACTTTCTGTTTTCTGCCAGCCAGCCAATCGTCTATTCATGCTAATATGTTACCCCCTACACCATGAGCTCCTACTTTGTGCAATAATCTTTTATGTGACATCTTGTCAAATGCCTTCTGGAAATCCAAGTACAGTATGTTAACTGGCTCCCCTTTATCCATAGTGTATGTTACTCCTTCGAAGAACACCAATTAATTGGTTAAACATGATTTCCCTTTCAAAATACCATGCTGACTATTCTCGATGACATTGAGCTTTTCTCAGTTCCCAGCTAGAGCCTCCTTAATGATCGATTCCAACACATACCCCACAACAGGTCTGTGTATACACACCTCCCCCTTTTAACCATTTACAGAAGACAGACACACTGAAGTTGTGAAGGAGTATGCAGTTCCACCCATTTGCTTTCCTGGTTGAAGTTCATTTCCACCAAGGTGTAAGAAAAGAAAAAATAAAGAGGACTTAAAAACAGGTTTGTGGTTGGCCAGCATTTAAAAAAAAAAAAAATCGGAAAGGGGGAAGCCAATGGTGATTTCCACCATTTGGCAGAAACTTCTCATCCCGAGTTACTTGTGAACTCGCTGGTGTTTCAGCAGGGTGGATGAATCAGCAAATTTGTTCTCACACTGTGCACAGGTGAATGGCCTCTCCCCAGTGTGAACTCGCTGGTGTCTCAGCAGGTTGGATAACTGAGCGAATCCCTTCCCACACTCCGAGCAGACGAATGGCCTTTCCCCAGTGTGAACTCGCTGGTGTATCAGCAGGGTGGATGAACGAATGAATCCCTTCCCACAATCTGAGCAGGTGAATGGCCTCTCCCCAGTGTGAACACGCTGGTGTTTCAGCAGGTTGGATAACTGAGCGAATCCCTTCCCACACTCTGAGCAGGTGAACGGCCTCTCCCCAGTGTGAACTCGCTGGTGTGTCAGCAGGTCGGTTGAAGTAATGAATCCCTTCCCACAATCTGAGCAGGTGAACGGCCTCTCCCCAGTGTGAATTCGCTGGTGTGTCAGCAGGGCGGGTAACCGAGTGAATCCCTTCCCACACTCTGAGCAGGTGAATGGCCTCTCTCCAGTGTGAACTCGCTGGTGTTTCAACAGGTGGGATGAAGTAGTAAATGCCTTCCCACACTCTGAGCAGGTGAACGGCCTTTCCCCAGTGTGAACTCGCTGGTGTGTCAGCAGGTGGGATGACCGAGTGAATCTCTTCCCACACTCTGAGCAGGTGAACGGCCTCTCCCCAGTGTGAACTCGCTGGTGTGTCAGCAGGTCGGTTGAAGTCATGAATCCCTTCCCACAATCTGAGCAGGTGAACGGCCTCTCCCCAGTGTGAATTCGCTGGTGTGTCAGCAGGGCGGGTAACCGAGTGAATCCCTTCCCACAGTCAGAGCAGGTGAATGGCCTCTCTCCAGTGTGAACTCGCTGGTGTATCAGCAGGGTGGATGAATCAGCAAATTTGTTCTCACACTGTGCACAGGTGAATGGCCTCTCCCCAGTGTGAACACGCTGGTGTCTCAGCAGGCTGGATGACTGAGCGAATCCCTTCCCACATTCAGAGCAGGTGAATGGCCTCTCCCCAGTGTGAATTCGCTGGTGTGTCAGCAGGGCGGTTAACCGAGTGAATCCCTTCCCACACTCACAGCAGGTGAACGGCCTCTCCCCAGTGTGAATACGCTGGTGTACAGTGAGATCAGATGATTGCCTGAACCCAGTCCCGCACTGAGAACACCTGAATGGTCTCTCGTCAGTGTGAACACCTTGATGAGACATCAGTTCAGCAGAACTTTTACACCAATTCCCACAGAATGGATATTTAAAAGGCCTCTCCCCAGCATGAACTCGCTGATGTGTCTTCAGGGTGGATGACGGAGCAGGTGAACGGCCTCTCCAGGGTGTAACTGTGTGGATGAGTTTGCAGCTCAACTGGATAATTCAATCCCTTTCCATAGTCCCCATATTTACATGGTTTCTTCCCAGTGTGACTGCACTTGTGTTTCGACAGGCCAGATGATCGGCTGAAACCTCGTACACACACACAACACGTGTACAGCTCTTCCCCACTGTGATCGGTGCTTTTTCCTTTCACGTTCAAAATCCGTTGATGTTCGGGTTGCGATAAATTGGGCGACTCCTTCAGATCCTGATCTTAAGTTTGCTTTGGATTTCACGGCTGCAATTCCTCCCCTTCATAAACCCTGTGAAATTAATTTAAAACAGAAAAAAGAATGTGAGAGAACCCACAAAAACAGGTTGTGAAATGGAGCTGAATGAATCTGGTAATTTATGGGGCCGGCACAAGGAAAAAGTGACCATGAAAGCTGCTGGATTGACGTACAACCCCAACTGGTTCATTAATGTCCTTCAGGGAAGGAAACCTGTCACCCAGTCTGGACCCATGGGAGGAAAAACTGAGGGGGATGGGGGGAGGGGCAGGGAATTTATAAATCTACAACTCAACCAGAACTTTGACAGAACCTCCCAATCTATCACCTTCCATCATCTAGAAGGACCAGGGAAGCAGGTGTATGTGAACACCATCACCTCCAAGTTCCCCTCCAAGTCACACACCATCCTGACTTGTCTGACATCCAGTACTGGATCAACAGAAGTTTCCTCCAATTAAATACTGGGAAGTCTGAAGCCATTGTCTTCAGTCCCAACTCCACTCCCTCGCCACCAACTCTGTCCCTCTCCCTGACAACGGCCTGAGGCTAAACCAGACCATTCATAACCTTGGTGTCATATTTGACCCCCGAGATGAGATTCCGACTGCATATCGACACCATCACTCAGACCGCCTATTTCCACCTCAGTAACATCACCCGACTTCGCCACTGCCTCAGCTCATCTGCCTCTGAAACTTACATCCATTTATTTGTTACCTCTCAACTTGACTATTCTAACACACTCCTGGCCGGCCTCCCACATTCTCCCCTCTGTAAACTTGAGATCATCCAAATCTCTGCTGCCTGTGTCCTTACTTGGACCCAGTCCTGTTCACCCATCACCACTGTGCTCACTGGCCCAGTTAAGCAGCACCTCAATTTTAAAATCCTCATCCTTGTTTTCAAATCCCTCCATTCCCTCGCCCCTCACTATCTCTATAATCTCCTCCAGTCCTACAACCCTCCGAGAGATCAGGGATCATCTAATTCTGACATCTTGAACATCCCTGATTTTCATTGCTCCACCACTGGTGGCCGTGCCTTCAGCTGCCAAGGCCATAACCTTTGGAAATCCCTCCCTAATCCTCTCCGCCTCTCTACCTCACCTTCTGTGATTCAGACACTGATTAAAACCCACCTCTCTGATCAAGCTTTTGGTAATATCACCTTATGTGGCTCAGTGTCAAATGTTGCTTTATAACATTCCTGTGAAACACCTTGGAACATTTTATTACATTAAAGGTGCAACATAAATACAGGTTGATTTTAACTTGGATATATATCACCCTTCTTTCATCATCACTGGGTGTAAATCCTCTAACTCCTTCCCCAACACCCTGGTGGGAGCACCTTTCACCACATGGACTGCAACAGTTCAAGAAGAATGGGCAACTAGGGATTGGCAATATATGCTGATCCTGCGAGCGATGCACATAACCCAACAATGAAGTAAACAATAAAAATCTGTACCTGTAAAATAGATTAAAAGCCTCTGCAGAAATACCTGTTACGAAAATACACTGTTACATTGAGTGTTTGGTGTCCATTTAGCAACCTCATCTCCCCTGGAATCTACCTCCCTTTAAAGTCTCACATCAGAAATTGCTGGGCCTAACTGGGCTCTAAGGTACTCAGAGTTATGCCCACCAGCTTCTCCTCCGTCTCCAGTGCAAATTAATGCAACAAAAAAGACTAACGCAGGAGGCCAGGGACTGAGTTCCGCATCCAACATCCACCCTGATGCCAACTGGCTCTTAATGGATCCATCTGCGTTTCCCGACTCAGCTCAGTGAGCAATGCCGGCGGTAAACTAAAGCAAAATACTGCAGATGCTGGAAATCTGAAATAAAAGGAGAAAATGCTGGGAAATACTCATCAGTCAGGCAGCATCTGAGGAGAGAGAAAGAGTTAACGTTTCAGGTACATCAAGCCATCAGAGCCTGCAGCCTGGAACTCAGAGTGGGAGAAGAAGGAAGAATGAGAAGAGGCAACATAGTCCAACACTCACAGCAACCTACAATCCACCTACATTACCGGGATAGGGAGACATAGTTTAGAAATACTCAGCAACACGACTCCAGTAAAAGATCCCAGGAGGAAAAGGGGGAGCAGTGTGTGTACCTGCCCTTATTTCCCCTCCCCAGGCCTGTCAGTCAAACCCCCCCCCACTCCTCCCAGTCCACAGCTCAGCCTATCAGCTTGCAGCTTCCTGCACCTTGAGCCAGCCCTGCCCAGGTGTGGCCCAGTTCAAGGGGAGAAGCCGCGCAGCTGCCGCCCCGCTCGGTGCAAATGCGGGACTGAGAGCTTCTTACTGGGGGTGTTGAGGCCTACACCGGGTGTTTCTGAAGCCTCCCCACCGGCTCCATTCCTCTGCTGGACTCGGCGGTTTCTCACCCGCATCAGATCTGATGAAAGGTCAGCTCTGCTTCTCTCTCTCCACAGATGCTGCCAGACCTGCTGAGCATTTCCAGCACTTTTTGTTTTTATTTCCGATGCAACACAACCGCTTCAATAAAGTCCAATACCGACACTGCAGATGCTCCAAACACTGTCCCGCAAAGCGCTTGCGCACTCGCTACTTGAAGCTCCCGCCAGCGAATTCTCAATGTCCAGGTGATTGACGGAAACTCTGGACCAATAGCAAGAGGGGGAGGCGGTCCGCGCTCCGATTGGCTGGAGTACTCACAACACGCCCGCCCCCGCAGCCCCGCCCCCTGCTCCGATTGCCCCTCGGCTGCCGTCAATCACCAGGGCGCCAGGCAGAGAGCGCGGTTCCAGCAGGCGAGAGGGAGGCGGGTTAATAAAATCAATAAATCGAAGATTTTTTTTCTCCGGGTCACAGAAGCACTCAAGCCCCGCCCACTCGCCGCGCCGTCACCGAGATGGTCGCACATGCGCTCTGATCCTAGTTCGACCAAAATGGCGCCCGTTAACACGTTTTCCAGGAAAAAGCCCCGGAACTGCAAACGCGGCATCTGGAGCTTATCATTCGGGTCTTCAGGCCTACCCCATGTGTTTCTGAAGCCGCAACGTCCACCCGCCGGTGATTCTGTGATTCACTCCTCCTCTGCACCACGCCGACTCTCACATGCCAGAAAATTGTCTCCAGTCCCCACGCTGCTCTGATCAACGTAACACTACGCATGCTCAAGATGCAGTCCTGCACTGCGCCTGCGTGCTGGGCTCTTGCAGAGTGAATAGGACAGACTCAATTCCGCGTTGAATGTTGGGTAATTACCCCGCCATTGAACATCCAAAGGCTGACTCATAGGTGTCGGCCATCTTTGTTCGGAGCAGACCTGCCCCTATCAAAGATGGCGGCGATGAGGGCGGGGTCTAAAACCTCACAGATCTCTGGACTGAATTCCATTTGCCACTTCTGCGCCCGCTCAACCAAACCATTGATACCATTCTGGAGTCTCCAGCTAGCCAATTACACAGCCAATTTTTGTGTCATCAGCCAATTTCCCAATCATGCCTCCTGCATTTAAGTGCAAATCATTAATGTATACCACAAACAGCAAGGAACCCAACACTGAACCCTGTGGAATTCCACTGTCAACAGCTTTCCATTCACAAAAACATCCGTCGACAACTACCCTTTATTTCCTGTCACTGAGCCAATTTTGGATCCAACTTGCCACATTCCCCTGTATCCCATGGGCTTCCAAATGGAAATGACCAGTCTGCCATGCGGGAGCTTGTCAAATGCCTTACTAAAATCCATGCAGGCCACATCTACTGCACTACCCTCATCAATCCTCCTTGTTACTTCCTCAATGAATTCAATTAAGTAAGACATGAACTTCCCATAACAATTCTATTCTAACTATCCCTGATCAATCCGTGCCTTTCTAAGTGGCAGTTTATCCTGTCCCTCAGAATTGACCGGCATATAATTATTTGGCCTATTCCTCACACCTTTTTTAAACTTTGGTATCATGTTTGCAGATCTTCAATCCTCTGGCACCTCACCCGTATCCGGTGAGGATTTGAAGATGATCCTCAGCGCATCCACTAGTTCCTCCAAGGCTTCCTTTAACAACCTGGGAAGCAATCCATCCATCCTTGGCGACTTATCCACTTTCAAGGATGTCAGACCCTCTAGTACCTCCTATCTCATTATACTAATCATATCTAATATTTCACACTCCTCCTCATTTACTACAATGTCGACACCATTCCTCTCCTTTATGAAGACAGAGGCAAAAAACTCATTAATAGCCCTGCCCACATCTTCTGCATCCACCTGTAAGTTCCCTTGTGCATCTCTGATAGGCCCGACCCTTTCCTTAATTATCTGCTTGCTCTTAATGTACTGATAAAACATCTTTGGATTTTCCTTGATTTACCTGAATGATACCTGGACTACAAGGGTTAAAGTACAAGGAGAGATTATACAAATGAATCATAGAGGCATTACGGGATAGAAAGAGGCCATTCAGCACTTTAGGTCCATTCCAGCTCTCTATGGAGGAATCCAGTCAGTCACATTGCCCTACTCTATCCCCATAGCCCTGCAGGTTTAAAATCATTGATCGTCTCCACTTCCACCGCCCTCGTAGACAGTGAGTTCCAGGTCATTGCCACTCGCTGTGTAAAATTCTTCCTCACATCCCTCCTGTATCTCTTGCTCAAAACCTTAATCTGTGTCCCTTAGTGCTTGTCCCATCAGCTAATGGGAATAGCTTTTCTTTGTCTACCTTATCTAAACCTGTCATAATCTCTCAGACCTTCCCTCAATCTGCTTTGTTCCAAGTAGAACAAACCCAGCTTCTCCAACCTAAACTTGTAACTAAATTCCTTCATTCGCAGAACCATTCTGGTAAATCTGCTCTGCACCCTCTCAAGGACCTTCACATCCTTCCTAAAGCATGGTGACCAGAACTGGACACAATACTCTAGTTGTGGCTGAACCAGAGATTTATAAAGGTTCAGCATAACTTCTTTGTGTTCAATATCTCGATCTACGAAGCGCAAAATCCCAAATATTTTGCAAACTACTCTTTCAATGTGACCTGCCATCATCAAAGATCTATGCACATGAACCCCATAGTCCCTCTATCCCTGCACATGCTTTATGAATGTGGCGTTAAGTATATATTGCCTCTCCCTATGCCTTGTGTGAAATTGCATCACTTCACGATAGTTGTATTTCCTGGAATTTAGAAGATTAAGGGGTGCTTTAAACAAAGTTTTCATGATATTAATTGGAATTAATAAGATGGTGCAAAACTATTTCTGCTGGTTGGGTGGGACACCGAGTACAAGGAGTCATAATATAAAAGTTAGAGACAGACATTTCATTAATCCACCCCTGGGCCCTGTAAACCTGAACATTAATCCACTCCTGCTGTACATACACAGAATTACAGCCCAGAAACAGGCCATTCAGCCCCACTAGTCTGTGCTGGTGCTGATAATCCACATAAGCCTCCTCCCAATCTAATTACCTTGTCCCACCCTGCTCCATATCCCTCTATTCCCTTCTCCCTCATAAATGTATTGAGCCTCCCCTTAAACACATCATTGCTATCTGCTTCAACCACTCCACATGGCAGTGAGTTCCACATTCTCACCACTCTTTGAGTAGAGAAATTCCTCCTAAATTCTCTATTTGACCTGTTAATGTCTGTCTTATGTTGCTGCCCCCTTGTTCTGACTCACTGATAATTTTAAAGACCTCTATCAGATCTCCTCCTAGTCTTCTCTTTTCCAGAGAAAGGAGCCCCAGCCTGCTCAATCTTGCTGGATAGTATCATCTTCTCTGGTGACATCTTTGTAAATCTATTCTGCACTTTCTTCAGTGCCTTTGAGCCAATTTTGCCTCCAACTTGCCACCTTGCCTTGGATCCCATGGGCTTTTACTTTTGTGACGAATCTGCTTTGTGGAACCTTATCAAAAACCTTGCTTACACTTTAGTCCCACTCTCTGAATCTTTGGTTGCTCGGTGTGGAGGGAGATGGATAAGTCTGGTTTTGAGGGGGTGGGGGGGTTCACTCTGGCTGCCAGCTTCTCCTCCCTGGTCTTGTCCGTGCCTAGGTGGTCCTGGAGAGGGAGCACGCTTAATACCTTCTGCACCTGGTGGGTACCTCAGGGTACAACGTGTCTCGTGGACACTGGTTACAACATTGTGGTTTAGTTGGGGAGGTTCCCATTGCTACTGTTGGGACTTTGTTGCTTATTTTGGCTTTTTTCAGTTTGAATGGACCACGTGGATGGGGGAACGATAGAGGAAAAAATTGTTCTATAGAAACTAGAATTGTCTGTTCCGAATTTCTAACCTGCACTAACAGTGATGGCTTTTGTAAATTCCTTTTTACAGGGTGTTAGAAGGGGAGGATTTACAGACGGGAAACTCAAACCAAACATCGTGTCAGGATCTGATAGAGTCACTCGATTCATCAGATCCTGAATGTCACCAGCCTTTGAATGTGGAAGGAGAAATGTTTGTCTGTTATCTCTGTGGGAAAACATCAGCGTGACTGAAAAAGCACCGAGACACACACACGCGAGAGAGAATGTCCCAGTGCACTGACTGTGGAAAGAGCTTTAACCAGTTACATAGCCTGAAAAACACATCGCACCATTCACATATTGTGTGTGTGGATGAGGTTTCAATTTATCGGCCAAACTGGAGAGACATAAGGGCACCCCACCCCCATCATAGAGAAACCATGGAAATGTTGGGACTGTGGCAATGAATTCAATTATCCATCAGATGTGGAAACTCATCAACACATTCACACTGGAGAGTGGCCGTTCATGTGCTCCCTGTGTGGGAAGGGATTCACTCGGTCATCCCATCTCCTGGCGCACCAACTTGTTCACTCAGAGATTTTTTTTATGTTCTGCATGTGAGAAGGGCTTCAAAAGCAAAGATGCTCTGCTGACACAACGCACTCACACTGGGGAGAGGCCGGTCACCTGCTCCACGTGTGAGAAAGGATTCACCCGATTATCCCATCTCCTGAGACACAGACTTGTTCACTCTGATTGGAGACCTTTTAAATGTTCTGACTGCGAGAAGAGCTTTAAAAGCGGGAACGATCTGCTGACACACCAACGAGTTCACAAGTAACTGCAGGGATTGGATTCTGCTGTTATTGCTGCTGTTCATCACATCCTGGACTGAACCGTGTTCATTCTGATAGTTGGGGTTTGTTTCATTTGATGTTAATCCCTGTAATTGGGTTGGAGTTTAATATTCTGGATATATGTTAAATAAATCAGCTTTGCGCCAAAAGCACAGTGTTTGAGTCCTTGATTTCTCTAAGATAAGAGGAGACTGATGTTCTGTTACCGACTGTCCCATTTTTGGGCCTTTTCTCCTCTGTTAATGGAAGACTTGTATTTGTATAGCGCCTTTTGTGACTTCAGGATGTCCCATAGTGTTTTACAGCTAATGAAGTTCTTTTGATGTTGTTATGACTGAGGAAGGAGGAGTGCATTATTAATTCAGTCCCATTTCTCCACAGGTCACAACGCATTTTCCCACTTACCGAAACCGTCAATCAGATACTCTATTTTTTCCTCAGAATAAAGCACATCAACCAGGTTTCTTTAATAAACAGCAAAATTATACGTTAATTATTGGTTAAGACTTGATTTATAATAAAGTAAACGTATGCACAAATTGAAATATTAAAGTCCTCACGCGTGCACACACAAAACCAGTTAATCGGGAATAAAAGGAATTTTTGTTTACAGCTGATAAAGAAATAGGAGGAATAAAAAAAACATACTTAAAAGTATGTATGGAAGATGTCCTTGGTTTTGGTGAAGTCTCCCAAAAGCGAATAGGTGGCTGCCACTAGGATATTCCCAGAACAGTCCATTCCAAGCTATGTTGACGATCAGTCTGTGTAGGCTTTCAAGAGATGCCGCTACAGAAGGCTTCACATAGGTTTACATTAGAGGTGCAGCAACAAAGGCTTCAGTTCTATCATTTTCGATGCAAGGTTTCTACAAACATGCAGCATTTCTTCAAATACAGGGGTCAACAGGAACCACACTCGACAGGATTTGCCTATCAAGAGTAAAGTGGGCTGGCTGGATCTTCTGTTCTCCTGGCAGGTCAATAAGCAAACTCCAACTGCCTGTTTTTAGCTAAACCAACTTTTTTTTTAAACAGTTCAAAATGAAACCAACGTTTTCTAGAAGCAAGTCCTATGACAACCATAATTTCTGGCTTGTCAATAAACAAATAACTCTTCAGGTCAAAACGCAAATCCTGCTGGGTTCTTTGCAAACAGGTGCTTTCCATAAAACCTGATTACATTCAGTCCAAACCATCTGGTAACTTCTTTTAAAAACAACCATAAAGTTCAGCCTCTATAGTTTCAAAATACAGCTTCTCAAGTTTGAACAAAAATTGGAAACCCTCAAAGCAATACGTACTCAGTGCTGTTGGCAGCTGTGACTCAGCGGATAGCACTCACCTCTGAATCAGAAGGTTGTCAGTTCACGTTTTCTCTGGGACTTGAGCACAAAAATCAAGGCTGGCATTCCAGTGCAGTACTGAGGGAGTGCTGCTGGGTCAGAGGTGCTGTCTTTCAGATAAAACATTAAACTGAGGCACTGCCTTCCCCCTGGGGAAGATGTATAAGATCCTGTGGCACTATTTCAAAGAAAAGCAGGGGAGTTCTCCCCAGTGTCCTGGCCAATATTTACCCCTTCATTAATGTCAGTAATGATCGAGTCATTATGACATTGCTGTATGTGGGATCTTGCTGTGTGTGAATTGGCTGCTGTGTTTCCTATATAACAACAGTAACACTTCAAAAGTACCTCATTGGCTGTAAAATGTTTTGGAACATCCTGAGGTCATGAAAATCGCTATATAAATGCGAGTTCTTTAATGTCAAATGCGGCAGGAAAATTGCTCACAGCAAAGTCCCGCAAACAGAAAGGTGGTTATGATCACATAATCTTTTTTAGTGATGTTGGTTGAAAGATAAATTTTGACAGCACCAGGGAGAACACCCCTGCTCTTCAAAATAACTTTATGGGATCATTTGCATCCATCTGAGAGGACAGGTGGGGTCTTGGTTGAAAGCGTCATCTGAAAGACATGACCTCTGCCAGTGCAGCACCCCCTCAGCACTGCATTGGAATATCAGTTTCGATTTTGTGCTCAAGTCTCTGGATTTGGATTTGAATCCACAACCCACTGACTCAGATGAGAATGTAAGCACCGAGCCACGACTGACATCTCATCATTTCACTAGATTATTTCAGTTCTCAGACTTTCAGATATTCTCATGGACAAGTCCCAGATCCCCATCTCTTCCAGGCAGCCTCTCCTGGTTTTGGTATCCAGAGAAGGTATCCGTAACACACATGAGTATCTGGCCTTGGAGAGTTTGATGGGACGGTGTAGAGGGAGCTCTACTCTGAATCTGATCTATGCTGTACCTGCCCTCAGGGTTTTAGGTGGGACTGTGTAAAGGAAGCTTTGCTCTGTATCTAATCCATGCTGTATCTGACTGGAGAATGATTCAAACAGACTCGATGAGAACTGCATTTCACCCAGAGATAAGAGAAACCCATCAGCTTCTTCCCCAGACACAGATCTGAAGGGACAGTGAGTGTCCTGAACACCTTTGTACATTCTGCTCAATATTTCATTCCTGGGTCTGAGTCTTTTGCTGATCATTTGAATTTGATGTCCTCTAGTAACTGACCTACTGACTAGTGGAAATAATCTTTTTTTCTCATTTACCAGATGAAATGTTGAACCCCTCCCTCAGATCTCCAATGACCCTTTGTTCTAATGAAAAGAGCCCCAGTTTCTTTAATACTCCTGATAACTAAAGCCTCTCTTCCCTGGTATCATCTCAGTGAATCTCTTCTGCACCCTCTCCATGGGCCTCGACATCCTTCCTGGTGTAAAATCCCAAACTTGACCCAGTATTCTAACTGCAGCCTAACCAATGATTTGTACAGGTTCACATGAACTGTGCCCTTTTGTATTCTACACCCGAATTATAAAACCAAGGATCCCATGTACTTTTTAACTACTTTATCAACTTGTCCTCCCACTTTTAAAGGTTTGTTTTTCTGAACCTCTTGTATGTTTTAGAGATATTAACATATCATGGCTAAAATACATTGACATCAAACGTATGATATCATGTGTATTATGGGATGGAGCGTTCCATGGTAATGTGGCCAGACCCATCCTTCGCAACACCAGGACAGATAGAACCTTAACACGTAGTTTGCGTACTGGGGTTCTACGCACAGCTTGATCTAGCTGCACAAAAAGGTGGTCTTCAGGAGAAGGGTGACATTTGGATACATTCCCACCACACCCACCACCCCCCCCCCCTCCCCACCCCACCCGCCCCTTTTATCCAGAGGTTTGAACATCATGTACCTGTGGACACGGTCCATTTTCGATCTCCAGAAAAAGTGGAAGGTGGCTCAGGTGATCACCACAGCACAGGAGTAGGGTATGGGCCAGACTTGCACCACTGTAAGATTTAGAACCTTACTTATAATGTGTTCTTGGACCACACAATAAGCATTCGGATAAGGAGGCACCTGATGTAGTGGTATGAGGATACTTTACTCAGGCGAAAGGCAATACTTAACAAATCCAAGGCAGTTGACATCCTAGTCCAGATAGCCTTTACTCTCCACTGGCTCTAGTGGCACAGACGAGTCGAGTCTTGTCTTTGTCTTTGTCTTTGTCTTTGTCTTTGTCTTTGTCTTGTCTTGTCTTGTCTAGTCTCGTCTTGTCTTCTTCAGATCCGTGCACTGATCCTCTCCAGGTCTGTCCTTTTATGCTTTGTAGCTGGCGGCTCCTCCTGTGCACTGATTGGTTGGTTCGTACATATCACTGTTTCCATTGGTCCTGCCATTTCATTTGTTGCTACTTCCGTTTGTACATTAAATCATGATCACATGCGCAAAACAATGTGTACAAACAATGCATTATTTGTTTGTCATGGAGGTCCATGAGATCACACATTTCCGGCGAGACTTCTTGTTACATTTGGATCAGAACTTGTTACATAGTTTCTTATTCGGTCATGCACTGCCGGTGGGACTCATCATGTCTTTGTTACATTTTATCACAGCTTGTTACACAGTCTTCCATATCTGTTCTTTTCCTTGTGATTACCAAAGTAATCCGAGGTGAATCGAACTGTAGAGGCAATATTTTTTTTCCGGTAAGATATACAATTAAAGTTGACCAAAAGCTTACACAAAACGCATGGCCAGTAAAAATGACAGAATCCACATTTCTTACACAAACAAGCATTCTATCTATAGAGGCACCACATTTGCTAAAGTTAATAAGGTTATTTTCCTCTTTTGTGCTTGGAGGTAAATAATTGTCTGAAAGAAAATTGGGTCAGGATTATCACATGCTCTTAACAGAATGTATGTGATATTCCTGTCAATTTAAGTTAATGGACTGCAAATTGGACAGGCTGTATAACTGGTATACAATCCTCCCTACCTGGTTTTGCTTTCTGCTTCGTTCAGGTGATTATGTCATCGCACAAAATAAGAACAATTACCCCACTTATGTTCAAGTTTCTGGATTGTCAATGTCTCATAAATGTTTACTTTTTATTGATTTATATATCTACTGATTTGGTCACATCACTTACCAAGGTACCAGAACGTGCCATCTGGTATGTTTATATATATTGCTTTCCATTAAAGTTGACACATCTTCACAGAACACCTTTTACATGAACAAGCTATAAATGGGCAGAAGCAGGACATTGAGAACATGAAGCTCTGCAAAACCAATTATCAGCTGTCAGGTAAGTCTCATGAAATTGTATTCTGAGTACAGTGCAATTTTATTCATTACATATGCAAAATTGTACGAAATTGCCATTAATGAATCAGTTTCCTTCAAAACAGTGCTATAATTACATGATTCCTTGTTTAATAAATCAGACTTTTTTTAGCCTTCGGTCACTAATTTTCACATCTTTTGGTCTTTGGCCTGTCTCATGCCTGCATTTGTTACTTGTTTTTGTGAAATACTCTCCCTATTATTGCTCATCTGCTGGATAACTCTGATTACATTTATCTGTGTTTATACATGTTTATAAAGTGTCTGTGTGCCCAGATTTAACTAAGTTGTGATTTGTAACCAATAAATGATGTTTTGGGCATGACTTGTAGTCTGGTATCTTGGTGATTTGTTCCGCAAGATTTAATTCACTCACTCAGCAGCTTGAGAGGAACCAGACTGAGGTTTAATGAACATAAGAAATAGGAGCTGGAGGAGGCCATTTGGCCCTTCGAGCCTGTTCTGCCATTCACCAAGATCATGGCTGATCTTCTACCTCAACTCCACCTTCCCGTACTATCCCCATATCCCTTAATTCCCTTAGTGCATAAAAATCTATCTCAGCCATTCACCAAGATCATCTCTCTTTCTTTATGAAAAAGTCTTATCAGCTTGGTTTTGATCATGTGACCAAAGAATATTCTCCCCTGCAGGGTTTATCCAATGTCTTTGAATGTGCACCATTGTTTAAAATGGGGTTTGAAGATTGCTCGTCATGATACCGTGGTGTTAGGTCACACCTATTATTTCGGTTTTGAATCCACAGTCTCCCTCTCTGCCAGGGTCTTTGATAACTCAATTGTTGAAGATAGGAGCTGCTTTGCTTTGAATTGCCTGTTTCCCATTTTATTGTCTTCCCAGGGCTGGACCAGATGTGATGATGGGTTTTGGTCTCCAACAGCCCAGATGTATTTTGTATTACAGGAGGGGAGTCACCTGAACCCTACCCAATCTTGTCTGCAGCAATTAGTTTTAGAGATACAGCACTGAAACAGGCCCTTCAGCCCACCGAGTCTGTGCCGACCATCAACCACCCATTTATACTAATCCTACACTAATCCCATATTCCTACCACAACCCCACCTGTCCCTATATTTCCCTACCACCTACCTATACTGGGGGTAATTTATAATGGCAAATTTACCTACCAACCTGCAAGTCTTTTGGCTTGTGGGAGGAAACCGGAGCACCCGGAGAAAACCCACGCAGACACAGGGAGAACTTGCAAACTCCACACAGGCAGTACCCAGAATTGAACCCGGGTCACTGGAGCTGTGAGGCTGCGGTGCTAACCACTGCGCCACTGTGCCGCCATGTTTTGGAGTTTAACTCATCAGTTCATTTTTTACAGTTCATAACTGCTCCAGTTCACTTCATTTTTCATCCTTGCTCCTTCTGTGAGTGTAACAGCTGAATCTGACTGGGTTCAAATCTAAACTCACTGGTTCCCTTCTCTCTCCTCCCCTGAAGGTGCTAACTCTGACTGGGTTCAGTTCTACACTCACTGGTTCCCCTCTCTCTCCTCCCCTGAAGGTGCTGACTCTGACTGGGTTCAGTTCTACACTCACTGGTTCCCCTCTCTCTCCTCCCTGAAGATGCTGACTCTCTCTGTGTGTACGTGCTCTCTCCCCCTCCTCTGACACTCTGGCCCTCCCTGTCCATTGTAACATCTCCCAGTTCTGGTGATGGGCTCTCACTGACCACTCTCCATTTCTCCTTCTTACGCAGATGCTCCCTGATCATCACCATTTCATATAATCATAGAGCAGAGAAGGAGGCTGTTCGGTCCTAGAATAGAACTAGAATAGAAAGTGCACTCCTCCCATCTCGGTCGTAACACCATTCAAACTAAAAGAAGCCAAGATAAGCAACAAAGTTCCAACAAAAGTAAAGGTAATAAAAGCAAAATACTGCCGATGCTGGAAATCTGAAATAAAAACAGAAAGTGCTGGAAATACTCAGCAGGTCTGGCAGCATCTGTGGAGAGAGAGAAACAGAGTTAACATTTCAGGTCAACGACCTTTCATCAGAACTGGCAATGGTTAGAAATATAATAGGTTTTAAGCAAGTGAAAGGGAGGGAGGGGGAGAAGAAGAACAAAAGGGGAGGTCTCTGAGGGTGGGAGGGATTAAATGACAAAGATGTCATGGATCAAAAGGCAAAGGGAGTAGTAATAGATGTAGTAAAAGACAAAGCATTTGTCCAGAGAGACTGTTATGTACGAACATATGAATTAGAACATCCTTTCATCATCCACCATGTTAAGTCCCCTCAGGATCTTGTCTGTTTCAATAAGATCATCTTTCATTCTTATAAACTACAATGGATACAGACCCAACCTGTCCAATCTTTCTTCATAAGATAACCCTCTCATCCCAGGAATCAGTCGACTGAACCTTCTCTGCCTGCCTCAAATGCATTTATATCCTTTCTCAAATAAGGAGGCCAAAACCATACAAAGTACTCCAGATGTGGTCTCACCAATACCGTAAACAAGTGCAGAAAATTATACCTATTTTTATATTCCATTCCCCTTACAATAACAAAGTGTTAATGGCATGCGTTCAAGTCCTCTGAAGAAGGAATTTTCCTCCACACAAGATCAGGGGGCAGGTTGTTCAACCTTGCCCGTCTAAGAGCGAAGTCCAAAGTACGGAAAGTCCTCATCAGGGAACTCCTCTTTGCTGACGATGCTGCTTTAACATCTCACACTGAAGAGTGCCTGCAGAGTCTCATCGACAGGTTTGCGGCTGCCTGCAATGAATTTGGCCTAACCATCAGCCTCAAGAAAACGAACATCATGGGGCAGGACGTCAGAAATGCTCCATCCATCAATATTGGCGACCACGCTCTGGAAGTGGTTCAAGAGTTCACCTACCTAGGCTCAACTATCACCAGTAACCTGTCTCTAGATGCAGAAATCAACAAGCGCATGGGAAAGGCTTCCTCTGCTATGTCCAGACTGGCCAAGAGAGTGTGGGAAAATGGCGCACTGACACGGAACACAAAAGTCCGAGTGTATCAAGCCTGTGTCCTCAGTACCTTGCTCTATGGCAGCGAGGCCTGGACAACGTATGTCAGCCAAGAGCGACGTCTCAATTCATTCCATCTTCACTGCCTCCGGAGAATACTTGGCATCAGGTGGCAGGACCGTATCTCCAACAAAGATGTCCTCGAGGCGGCCAACATCCCCAGCTTATACACACTACTGAGTCAGCGGCGCTTGGGATGGCTTGGCCATGTGAGCCGCATGGAAGATGGCAGGATCCCCAAGGACGCATTGTACAGCGAGCTCGCCACTGGTATCAGACCCACCGGCCGTCCATGTCTCCGCTTTAAAGACGTCTGCAAACATGACATGAAATCCTGTGACATTGACCACAAGTCATGGGAGTCAGTTGCCAGCGTTCGCCAGAGCTGGCGGGCAGCCATAAAGACGGGGCTAAAGTGTGGCGAGTCGAAGAGACTTAGTAGTTGGCAGGAAAAAAGACAGAGGCGCAAGGGGAGAGCCAACTGTGTAACAGCCCCGACAAACAAATTTCTCTGCAGCACCTGTGGAAGAGCCTGTCACTCTAGCATTGGCCTTTATAGCCACTCCAGGCGCTGCTTCACAAACCACTGACCACCTCCAGGCGCTTATCCATTGTCTCTCGAGATAAGGAGGCCAAAGAAGAATGGCAGAACAATGAACAGCTCTGTCTGAAAGCAAAAACATGAAAAACAGTTTTAAGACCAGCACATGATTCAAAAACAAAATCAATCTAAATAGGATTCGTGGTCTGAAATTGTTGATCTCAATGTTGAGTCCAGAAGGCCGTAGATTGCCGAAAGCAAAGGGAAACTTCCCAACTAAACCAGAATGTTATCACCAGTGTCTGGAAGACACTCTGTAACCTGAGGAGCCCACCAGTCACAGAAGATATCGAGCTTGCTCCCTCTTCAGGGTCACCCAAGCACAGACAAGACCACGGAAGAGAGGCCAGAGCCAGAATGACCCCACCTCCAACATGGTCCCACACACCCTGGACCTATACATTACTGTTTTAGCCAGGTTCAAGACCAGGTCCAGCAGAAGATCCTCTGACATAGCCACACCCCTCCACACTGAGCAACTGTAAATTAGGAGCGTCGGGCTAAACTGTAAGTAAAAGTTGAGGAGAAGCTTCTTCAGGTAATTATGCAGGGACTGTAACCACTCATACTGAATATAAACATGGCCCATGGACACCTCTAGGCTGCCATCATCACATGTTGCTTGGGAGTCAGTGAAGTTGCTTAAAACCCTGTTGTTCAGGATACTCCATCCCCCGGGCACTGGGACCGAGTTGGGAACAGAGATTCTGAATCCCCGCCCTCTCTCGGTGCCCTTACCAAGATGGTCAATCACGCACCTTGACCCTGCCCTGTCCAAGATGGCAGCCAGTGCCTCTGCTCCCCGGGCCTGGCTCCTCCACTTTTTTAATATCACTTTGGATATATTTTCTTGAGAGGGAGTGCAATGAAGGATCTCGAGATTGATTCTAAGATTGTCCTATAAGGAGAAATTAAATAGAACACAAGAACACAAGAAATAGGAGCAGCAGTAGACCATATGGCCCTTTGAGTCTGCTCCACCATTCAATACAATCATGGTTGATCTTGGGCTTCAATTCCACTTTCCTGCCCACTCCTCATATCCCTTGATTCCCTGTGAGACCAAATATCTATCTATCCCAGACTTTAATGTATTCAATGGTGGAGCATCCACAACCCTCTGGGGTAGAGAATTCCAAAAGATTCACAATCCTTTGAGTGAAGAATTTCTCCTCATCTCAGTCCTGAATGATTGACCCCTTACCCTGAAACTGTATCCCCATGTTCTAGATTCCCTGACCAGTGGGAACAATCTCTCAGCTTCTACCCTATCAAGACCTTTCAGAATCTTGTATGTCTCAATTAGATCGACTCTCATTCTTCTGGTATTAAAGGAAGCAGGAAGCGTAGAGAGGAATAAAAACAAGAAATGCTGGATATACTGAGCAGGTCTGGCAGTATCTGTGGAGAGAGAAGCAGAGTTAACGTTTCAAGTCTGTGACCTTTCATCAGAACTAGAGAGAAAGTTGGGTAAAGGGCAGAAAACAGAGAGTAGTGGTTATTGGATTTGGAAGCAGTGGTGTCCCCCAGGGTCAGTGTTGGGACCATTGCTCTTCCCAATATAGAGAAATGATCTGGGCTTGGTTATATGGGGCATAAGATCAAAATCTCCAGAGCACTTTAAAATAGGGAGTGTGGGGAACTGTGAAGAGGAATTTAAGTGACTCAGTGTGGATACACAGGTTAGTAAATAGGGCAGGTAGATGTCAGATGAAATTTATCGCAGAGAAAGGTAACATGATGGATATTGGGAGGAAGGAAAAGGGAGGAAATGTACATTAAATAGTAAAGGTTTAAAAGGAGAAGAGGAGTAAAACAGTAAAGAGACTAAATATTCTAGCTAACACCTTGTCTTATTAATTAGCAGGTTTGAAAGTCGGGAAATTTAATTCCTTATTAAGAAATATAAGCTGAGCAGATTCTCTGTCCTGTACTGTATTTTATATTGATCCATCAATCAGAGTAAACATGCAAGTCCCACGTGTCCACAGTCACTTACACAAGGTCAGCCTACTGGATGGAACCTCGGCCACCCTGAGCTTGATCTCCAGTGTCTCCTATCCCGACTGCCCCCTTACATCAGTATCCCCTCACTTTTATACCGTGTCATGATCCAGCTCTGGAACCTGACTCTTCTTTGTCTTCTCTGCTGGGTTTTGGCGGGAACTGAGATAAAATACAACTGGAATTTCTCTAATCTGTGATTCAAAAGCACACATTCCCTGCTTCTCGGCAGTTACTTTTCTTCAGTAATGTTCTTATTCTCCCCCAAACTATCCTGCCTGCTGTTAATTCTCTTATTTCGTATAGTTTCACAATTTTAGGTTAACACGTCACACATTATCATCTAATCTATTCCAGTACTCACTTTGGATTCAGTATATATATATTGTGGTTAATAACAGACAAAATCTGTCCTATTCCCTGATCTGATTAGAGTTTCCAATGAGCTGATTCTGAGGAATGGAATGTCTGAACTGTGTTGCCATGGCAACGTGTCTGCTGTGAACTGCCTGTTTGAGTTTCTAACTCAGACTAAACTTCTCTTTTCCAGAATACACATAGATCAGACATTTGATTTCACTGTATTTTATCCATGTGAGGTTAATATCTCTAAACCCAGAAGGAGTTCAGATACACAAACCTTTAAAAGTGAGAGGACAAAGAACAAAGAACAGTACAGCACAGGAACAGGCCATTCGGCCCTCCAAGTTGATAAAGTGACTAAAAAGCTCATGGGATCTTAGGATCCTAGGTTTTATAATCTTGGTACAAAAGGACAGAGGTCATGTAAATACATCATTGGTTAGACTGCAGTGAGAATATTGTGCCAAGTTTTGTGTATCTTATAGCAGCAGGTATGTCAAGGCCATAGAGAGGGTGCAGAAGAGATTCACTGAGATGATACCAGGGAAGAGAGGCTTCTGTTATCAGGGGAGATTAGAGAAACTGGGGCTCTTTTCATTCGAACAATGGGTCATTGACGTTCTGAGGGAGGGGTTCAAAATTTCATCAAGGGACTGAGGAAAAACAGGGAACCAAAGGCCAGTTAGCCTAACATCAGTAGGAGGTAAAATGTCAGAATCTATTATTAGAAGCGTGGTAACAGGGCAGTTAGAAAATTATAATCTAATTAAGCGGTGTCAGCATGGATTTATGAACAAAGAACAAAGAACAAAGAAAATTACAGCACAGGAACAGGCCCTTCGGCCCTCCAAGCCTGCGCCGATCCAGATCCTCTATCTAAACCTGTCGCCTATTTTCTAAGGGTCTGTATCTCTTTGCTTCCTGCCCATTCATGTATCTGTCTAGATACATCTTAAAAGACGCAATCGTGCCCGCGTCTACCACCTCCGCTGGCAACGCGTTCCAGGCACCCACCACCCTCTGCGTAAAGAACTTTCCACGCATATCCCCCCGAAACTTTTCCCCTCTCACTTTGAACTCCTGACCCCTTGTAATTGAATCCCCCATTCTGGGAAAAAGCTTCTTGCTGTCCACCCTGTCTCTACCTCTCATGATTTTGTACACCTCAATCAGGTCCCCCCTCAACCTCCGTCTTTCTAATGAAAATAATCCTAATCTACTCAACCTCTCTTCATAGCTAGCGCCCTCCATACCAGGCAACATCCTGGTGAACCTCCTCTGCACCCTCTCCAAAGCATCTACATCCATGTTGCCTCTTACTGATAAGCCCATTTTCTTCCAAATGGGAATAGATCCTATCCCTCAGTATCTTCTCCAGCAGCTTCCCTACCACTGACGTCAGGCTCACCGGTCTATAATTACCTGGATTATCCCTGCTACCCTTCTTAAACAAGGGGACAACATTAGCAATTCTCCAGTCCTCCGGGACCTCACCCGTGTTTAAGGATGCTGCAAAGATATCTGTTAAGGCCCCAGCTATTTCCTCTCTCGCTTCCCTCAGTAACCTGGGATAGATCCCATCCGGACCTGGGGACTTGTCCACCTAAATGCCTTTTAGAATACCCAACACTTCCGCCCTCCTTATGCCGACTTGACCTGCAGTAATCAAACATCTGTCCCTAACCTCAACATCCGTCATGTCCCTCTCCTCAGTGAATACCGATGCAAAGTACTCATTTAGAATCTCACCCATTTTCTCTGACTCCACGCATAACTTTCCTCCTTTGTCCTTGAGTGGGCCAATCCCTTCTCTCCTTACCCTCTTGCTCCTTATATATGAATAAAAGGCTTTGGGATTTTCCTTAACCCTGTTTGCTAAAGATATTTCATGACCCCTTTTAGCCCTCTTAATTCCTTGTTTCAGATTGGTCCTACATTCCTGATATTCTTTCAAAGCTTCGTCTTTCTTCAGCCTCCTAGACCTTATGTATGCTTCCTTTTTCCTCTTAGCTCGTCTCACAATTTCACCTGTCATCCATGGTTCCCTAATCTTGCTAATATTTCTATGAAAGAGAAATCATGTTTGACAAACCTGTTAGTTTCTAACCAGTAACTTGTAACTATTCAGGTGGACAATGAGGAATCAGTAGTGTATTTGCATTTTTAAGACACAAGAACCATTCGATGAGGTGCCATACCAGAGGTTATTAAACAAAATTGGTACTCATGGGATAGAGATAATATATAAGCATGGGTTGAAGATTGGTTCATGGATAGAAAACAGAGAGTAGGAATAATTAGGACATTCATTGGCAGGCTAAAACTAGCAGGGTATGGGCCACAGCTGTTTACAATCTATATTTATGACTCAAATCAGTGACTGAGTGCAACATATCCAGGTTTGCTGATGATACAAAGTTAGGTGGGAAAGTTGTTAGAACCAAGGCAGGAGGAGTGCACTGTTTATTCCAGTTCCAATTCTCCATGGGTGACAACATATCTTTAAATTTTCCCAATTACTAATAATGACAATTATATACTTTATTTTAATGCCAG
Source organism: Heterodontus francisci (assembly GCF_036365525.1). Lineage (NCBI taxonomy): Eukaryota > Metazoa > Chordata > Chondrichthyes > Heterodontiformes > Heterodontidae > Heterodontus > Heterodontus francisci. The sequence continues at coordinate 25,159,224 of NC_090404.1, forward strand.
AATAAAACACATCAACTAGATTTCATTAATGAACAACAAAATGATTAGTTTATCATAAAAATAAGTCTTAAAGCATGAACGCACAGATTGAAATATTAAAGTCCCCCTTATATCTTAGCCCCTCACACACGCACATACATTGTTTAACTGGAAAAATAAAAGAGATTTGCGTTTTAGAGCTCTATTACAAAAAAAGACAAAAGACACTTGGGTTAAATACATGCTAATTCTTGAAGAAGAAATATGTCTTTTGTTTTGGTTTGGCATCCCAAATGCAGATGGATGTCTGTCACTGGGGTCTTCCTGAAACAGTTCTTTTCAGGCGACTTTAAAGATAAGTTTGGTTAGGCTTCCAGGAAATGCAGCAACAGAAGCTTCAGATACAGAGGGAATGCAGGCACAGTTTCATTCTGCTTCTTACACTTATTTTTCAGCTCCTCGAGAGATGGAAAACTGGCAGGCTTTTTTTCAAACTGCTGGAACAGACTGAGTTTGGGTGATTTGTTCTTCTTGGCAAGTTTTCTCCAACTGTGTTTTCAAACCATGGTTCATATCCCAATTTACTGTCCAAAGCAAAACCATAAAAATTTCACAAGAATCAAGCCTCCTGACCCCTACAAATCTTGACTTGTCACTTTTTTGTAAACATCTCCCCAAATCAAAAACAACCCCTGCTGGGTAATTATTTGAAAACAGGTGCTTTCCAGTAACTGTTTGTTTCCAAAACCAGACCTCTCAATGACCCCGGTAAAAAAAAACAACCATGGAGTCTTTTCAGTTTTCCCAAAATAAACCAATATCTCGCTCTAAAATACACAAGTCCTCAAAAAATACTGAAAATATAGAAACACTCATAATAAAGTATAAAGTGAAGAGGACGCGAAGAGGCTGCAGAGGGATATAGACAGGTTGGATGAGTTGGCAAGAACATGACAGATGGAAAACAATGTGGTGAAATGTGAAGTCATCCACTTTGATAGGAAAAATTAAAAATCACTGATATGTTTTATGAACAGTGAGGGACTGAGAAATGTTCGCATTCAGAGGGACCTGGGTGTCCTTGTACATGAATCACAGAAAGTTAACATGCAGGTACAGCAAGCAATTAGGAAGGAAAATGGTATGTTAGCTTTTGTTACAAAGGGATAGGGGTATAAGAGTAAAGAAGACTTACTACAATTTTACAGGACATTGGTGAGGCCACACCTGGAGTACTGTGTGCAGTTTTGGTCTCCTTACCCAAGGAGGGACATACATAGCCTTGAGGGTGCAGAGGAGATTCACCAGGATGTTGCCTGGGCAAGAGCATTTCAGCTACGAAGAGAGACTGGATAGGCTTGGGTTGTTTTCCTTAGAGCAGAGAAGGCTGAGGGTGGTGGGGGGGGGGGGGGGGTGGGGGACCTGATTGAGGTATACAAAATTATGAGGGGTACAGATAGGATAGATAGGAAGAAACCTTTTCCCTTAGCGGAGGTGTCAATAACCAGGGGGCATAGATTTAAGGTATGGGGCAGGAGGTTTAGAGGGGATTTGAGGGGAAAAAAATTCACCCAGAGGGTGGTTGGAATCTGGAACACACTGCTTGAAGAGGTGGTAGAGGCAGGAACCATCACAACATTTAAGAAGTATTTAGATGAGCACTTGAAATGCCTTAGCATACAAGGCCACGGGCCAAGTGAAGGAAAATGGGATTAGAATAGATAGGTGTTTGACGGCCAGCACAGACACAATGGGCCAAACGGCCTGTTTCTGTGCTGTATAACTATGACTAGGGCATGCAACAAAGATTTGTCTGGCTCCTGGGACGAGGTGATTGTTCTATTTATTCATGAATCGTGAATGTCACTGGAAAAGCCAGTATTTATTGCCCATCCCTAATTGTCCTGGAGAAGGTGGGGGTGAGCCACATCCTTGAATATAACTGAGTGGTTTGCTAGGCCGTTTCATAGGGAGGTTAAGAGTCAACCACATTTCTATGGGTCTGGAGTCACATATAGGCCAGATCGGGTAAGGATGGCAGATTTAATTCCTGAAAGGAAATTAGTGAACCAGGTGGGCTTTTAAGACAATCTAGTAGTTTCATGGTCACCATTACTGATACGAACTGTTTTTAAACCCAGATTTATTTAATTAATTGAGTTTAAATCCCTGAACTGCTGTGGTGGGATTTGAATTCATGTCTCTGCATCATTAGTCCTGGCCTCTGGATTACTAGTTCAGTAAGATAAACCACTCTGCTACAGCACCCCCACTATGATCCATCACCTCCTATGAGGAGAGATTGAGTAGACTAGGCCTATATTCCATGGAGTTTAGGAGAATGAGAGGTGATCTGACAGAAACATAATAAATTCTTAAGGGACTTGACAGGGTAGATGCTGAGAAAATGTTTCCCCTGTCTGGGGAATCTAGAACACTGGGTCACAGTCTCAGGATAAGGGGTTGGACATTTAGGACTGAAATGAGGAGAAATTTCTTCACTGAAAGGGTTGTGACTCTTTGGAATTGTCTTCCCCAGGGAGCTGTGGATGCTCAGTCGTTGAGTATATTTAAGACAGAGATTGATAGATTTTTGTGTACTGAGGGAATTAAGGGATATGGGGATAGTGCGGGAAGGTGGAGTTGAGGTAGAAGATCAGCCATGATCTTGGTGAATGGCAGAACAGGCTCGAAGGGCCAAATGGCCTCCTCCAGCTCCTATTTATTATGTTCCTTCAACCTCAGTCTGGTTCCTCTCAAGCTGCTGAGTGAGTGAATTAAATCTTTCTTGACAAATCACCAAGATACCAGAGGACAAGTCATGCCCAAAACATTATTTATTGGTTACAAATCACAACTTAGTTAAATCTGGGCACACAGACACTTTATAGACATGTATAAACACATAGAAATGTAATCAGAGTTATCCAACAGTTGAGCACCAATAGGGAGAGTATTTCACAAAACAAGTAACAAAGGTTAACCTGGTTATTCAGTGATTGACTGTAAATCAGCACTAATGGATGCTGAGTATTAATTACAGCAGGGACCGGAGTCTGAGGTTATAAATTGGTGAGTTTACTTTAAGAGTAATTCCTTCAATATCTGACATGTTAACAGCTGTGAACAGCCCGTCTATCAAACAGCTCAAGTCTGTTGGTGCTTACAAACATTCAGAGCTTAAACAGCCTCGTTCTCGAGCTAAATAACAGACTTTCTCCAGTCAATATGGAGCTGCAGGATTGGCCTGTGATCTGTTTATTGTTCATCTTTTGTTCAATACATTTACTGAGTGGATTTAAATTGAAAATGAGGTTTGCAGACATGATGGTCTATTCACACATGAATGAGAGATGCTGTGGGGCACACGCTCAGTCCAAGAGGGGCAACTGACATCAGAAATAAACCCCAACAGTCGGAATGAACATGGTTCAGTCCTGGATGTGATTAACAGCAGCAATAACAGCAGAATCCAACCCCTGTAATCATCTGTGAACTCACAGGTGTCGCTGCAGACTGAAGGACTGAGTGAATCCTTTCCCGCGCACGGAGCAGGTGAATGGCCACTCCACAGAGTGATTACGCTGGTGTGTTAACAGATCATTTCTGCTTTCAAAGCTTTTCTCACAGTCAGAACATTTAAAAGGTCTCTTATCTGTGTGAATAAATTGGTGTATACTGAGATGGGATAAACAAGTGAATCCCTTCCCATGCAGAGAGCAGGTGAACGGCCTCTCCCCAGTCTGAGTCTGCCCATGTACAGTGAGGTCAGATGATCGTCTGAACCCAGTCCCACAGTGAGAACACCTGAACAGTCTCTCATCAGTGTGAGTATGTTGAGGAACATCAGTTCCTGGGAACTGTCATCGCAATTCCCACAGTCATGGCATTTAAAAAGGTTTCTCGTCATTGTGAGCCTGTAAGTATCTCAGCAGGTGTGATGAACAAGCAAATCTCTTCCCACATATGGAGCAGGTGAACAGCCTCTATCCAGTGTGAGTACATTCGTGTACAGCAAGGCAACCTGATCGTCTGAACCCAGTCCCGCAGTGAGAGCACCTGAATGGTCTCTCATCAGTGTGAACACGTTGATGGGACATCAGTCCCTGGGAACATTTATGGCAATTCTCACAGTCCGAGCATTTAAAAGTTCTCTCATCAGTGTGAACTCACCCATGTCTCAGCAGGTTTGATGAACAAGCGAATCCCTTCCCGCACACAGAGCAGTTGAATGGCCTCTCCCCAGTGTGAACTTGCTGGTGTTTCAGCAGGGTGGATAAAACAACAAATCTCTTCTCACACTTGGAGCAGGTGAATGGCCTCTCTCCAGTGTGAACTCACTGTTGTCTCAGCAGGTCGGATGAACAAGTGAATCCCTTCCCACACTCAGAGCAGGTGAATGGCCTCTCTCCAGTGTGAATTTGCTGGTGTCTCAGCAGGTTGGCTGATTGAGTGAATTCTTTCCCACACACAGGGCATGTGAATGGCCTCTCCTGGTGTGAACTCACTGGTGTCTCAGCAGAACAGATGACTCGGTGAATCCCCTCCCACACACAGAACACGTGTACAGTTTCCCCACACTGTGAATGAGGCTTTTTGCTTCCATGGTCACAGGTCAATGATAATCAGATCCTGATGAATGGTGTGGCTCTGTCAGATTTTGACGTGGTTTGGTTTGAGTTTCCCGTTTGCAATTCCCTCCCTGTTAATACCCTGTAAAAATGAAATTCAAACAAGAAAGGGGGAGTGAGGGAGAACCCACAAAAACACAAAGACAGGTTGTGAAATTCAGCTGGTAATCTGTGGGACCAGAACAGAGAGTGGGCGGGGCTTCAGGGTTCCAGTGAACAGGAGAGAAAATCACCGACTCATTGATTTGATTCTCACTCTGCACACAGTGGGTTTCTCACCATCTCTCCTGAAGGTGTTGGTTAGTGCCAGGGTTACTGTTTACATCCCACAGAACTGTAACAGATAAAATCAAACCAAACATCACATCAAGATCTGACAGAGTCACTCGATTTACCAGGACATGAATATCATCGGCCTTTGATCATGAAAGTAAGAAGCCCCGTTCCCAGCCAGGAGAAACCGTACACATGGTCTGTGTGTGGACGAGGCTTCAGTGGGGACTGTGAGAATGAATTCAATTGCCCATCAGAGCTGGAAACTCATCGACACAGTCACACTGTGGAGAGGCCATTCAACTGCTCCGTGTCGGAGAAGGGATTTAATCAATCATCCAAATTGATGACACAACAGAGAGTTCACAAGTGACATTAGGGGTTGGATTCTGCTGCTATTGCTGCTGTGAGTCTCATCCAGGACTGAACCATGCTCATTCTGATAGTGAGGTTTATATCTGCTGATGTTAATAGTCTTTATAGTTGGGGTGGAGTTTAATATTTTGGCAATCGGTTTGTTCTACTTTGTAACCTTTACTCATCAAATAAAATATCTTCCTTTAGACTATTCTCAAGGTTTAGTGGAATGAAACCAAACAGTGATTTACTTGTACGTCTTGCAATTTAGTATATTATATTCACCGCTCACAATGTGGTCTGTTCTACATTGGGAAGACCAAACACAGATGACTTTGTGAAACATCTCCATTCAGTCTGCAAGCATCACCCTGAGTTTCCGGTCACTTGCCATTTTAATTCTCTGACGCACTCCCACTCTGTCCTCGGCCTCCTGCACTGTTCCAATGAAGCTCAACAGGAGCTCGAGCAACAGCAGCTCATCTTTCAATTAGACACTTTACAACCTTCCGGACTCAACATTGAGTTCAGCAGTTTCTGCACCAACAGAGAGTTGTCGGGATCTGGAACGCTCCAACTGAAAATGTGGTGGAACCTGATTCGATCAGTCATTTTAAAAGGGAGTTGACAGGTATTTGAGAATGAGGAACTTACAGGCTTACAAACAACAAATGGGTGTGTGGGACTAAGCACGACTGGTCTTTCAAAGAGCCAGCACAAGCACAAAGGGTTGAATGGCCTCCTTCTGTGCTGTAAGTTTCTATGATTCTCGGAGTTGGCCATTTAGCCCCCCGAGCCTGTTCCACCAGGCAATGAGATTATGGCTGATCTGTGACCTAACTCTATAAACCCGCCTTTGTCCCATATCCATTAATACCTTTGGTTAACAAAGATCTATCAATGTCAGATTTAACATTAACATTGATCTCACATCAACTGCTGTTTGTGGAAGAGAGTTCCAAACTTCTACCACCCTTTGTGTTTCCTAACTTCACTCCTGAAATGTCTGGCTCTAAGATTTACATGATGTCCCTTAGTCCTAGATTTCCCAACCAGTGGAAATAGTTTCTCTCTATCTACCCTATCAGTTCCAATTCATATCTTAAAAATTTTGATCCAATCAACCTTTAATCTTCTAAATTCCAAGGAATATAACCTTAATGGTGAGGTGATATATTTTGCTGGAATGAATAGGGAGAGGCAATATATACTTAATGGTACAGTTCTAAAGAGTGTGCAGGGACAGAGGGACCTGGGGGTTAAAGGTTGCAGGACATATCGAGAGAGTGGTTAGGAAAGCATATGGGTTCTTAGGCTTCAAAAATGGAGGCATTGAGTACAAAAGCACGGAAATTATGCTGAATTTTACAAATCGCTGGTTCGGCACAACTAGAGTATTACATCCAGTTCTGGTCACCACACTTTAGGAAGGATGTGCAGGACCTTGAGAGGGTGCAGATGAGATTTACTAAAATGGCTCTAGGAATGAGAGTATTTAGTTACAAGGTTGGGTTGGAGAAGCTCGGGTTGTTCTCCTCGGAGTAAAGAAGATTGAGGGGAGATCTGATAGAGGTGTTCAAAATTATGACAGGTTTAGATAAGGCAGACAAAGAAAAGCTTTCCCATTAGCTGATGGTACAAGAACGAGGGGACACAGATGAAGGTTTTGGGTAAGAGATACCAGAGGGGTGCGAGGTAAAACACTTTTTACATAATGACTGGTAATGACCTGGAACTCACTGCCAATGAGGGTGGTGAAAGTGGAATCAATGAATGATGTCAAAATGAAATTGAATGGGCACGTGAGGGAAATAAACCTGCAGAGCAATGTGGAGAGCACAGGGGAATGGGACTGCCTGGATTGCAATAGAGAAATGGCATGGACTCAAAGGTCCAAACAGCCTCCTTCTGTGCAAGATTCATTTGTGTAATCTCTCCTTGTAATTTAACCCCATGAAGTCCAGGTATCAAACAGGTAAATCTGTCCTGCACTTCCTCCAAGACCAATATATTCTTCCTAAGGGGTGGTGCCCAGAAATGAACACAGTGCTCCACGTGTGGTCTAACCAGGGTTTTGTGTATCTCAGTGCTTTTCCAGTCACACATGGGATCTTGGGCTTCAGAAATTGAAGAATTGAGTAAGAAATCTTTTCCCATGACAGAACAAACCTTTTCCCTTCCACGTTCAAAGCCGATGATCTTCAGGTCCTGATGAATCGAGTGACTCTGTGAGATCTTGATGTGATGTTTGGTTTGAGTTTCCTGTCTGCAAATCCTCCCCTTCTAAGCCCCTGTAAAAGGAGTTTATAAAAGTCATCACTGTTAGTTCAAGATAGAAATTCACAACATTCTCTCCTCCTGCTTCCTGGCTGCTCATACACCCTGATCCACACTGTCACCTAAAGAGATGGCAGCAAGTTCTCAAAATCATCTGTGCCTTTTTCTATAAGAATGTTTAAAAAGGAGCCTGATGAATAGATCAGGATACACATTCATGATTGGGATTTATTGATTAATTATTTCAATATACTGGAATTAGTTTTTAACATATATTTTAATTAAGTTAAACCTTTAGTGATAGGGTAATTTTCTTTTTAATTGTTATTCTTCATATGCAATCTTAATGAATGAACAATTTACCCAAAATAAATTTCCTGAAGGACAATGAACTGAAACAGTATTGAATTGAAGTTGAGGGACCTGCTCATGGGACTGCTCCTGGGCCTGGTCAAAGTGGCCATCAACAGGTCCAGGCAGCGGGCAGTCAAAGGGGGTCATCCAGCCAGACTGTCTGTCTCTCATCTGTTGCTAAGTCTGCACCCAGGTGCACCTGGAGAGGGAGCACATGGTGTCCGTCAGTAGGCCTGAGGCCTTCTGTGACCAGTGGGCACCAGGAGGACTGGAGTGCAACATCAATCCTAGGAATGACATTTTGGTTTGATTAAGCAAAGTTCCTTTACAGTTTTTGTTACAGCATATTACTGGTGCCCTTCTCTTTAAGTTACTGATGCAAAGGTAAAGACCTACACAGGAGGTCAGGGACCGACTTCCATATCCAACATCCACCCCGATACAAACCGACTCAATTGCTGGAGAGTGGGGGGAGGGGGATGTCCTGCCCTGTGCTGTGTCCCAAATGGTTCCTCCCTCCCTCCCCTCCCCCAGGCCCCTTTATAACTGAGCTCAGTTTCCTTTAAAGTTTTGTCCTTTGATGTTACTGTTTATTAATCTTTAATTCCTCCAAAAGAGCTGGAAATCTGGCGGCCGTTAACCCCGGGCCTGTCACCGGGAGAAGCCCCGCAGCTGCCGCCCTGCTCGGTGTAAACGTGGGGCCAGGAGATTCTTATTGGGGGTGTTGAGGCCAACACCGGGTGTTTCTCAAGCCTCCCCGCCCATCCAGTCCCCATTTCTGCTCCATTTAGAGACGCTCCCTGACCAGTCTCCATTTCTCCTCCATTTAGAGATGCTCCCTGCCTCTCCTGGATTTTGGGACAGTCTCTGCTCTCGGCTCTCTGTTGAGATTCGGGCCGGAGGGAAGCGGTGGAAGCCGCGGCTGGGGGTTGATCTTGTTGTTTGTTGTGATCTCGCTGTTTAGATTGTCTCCTGGCTCTGCACTCGGTGTGTCTCAGCCTGCGAGCCCCTACAGCTTCCAACCTCATAGGCCCGCAACCCCGGACAGCCCGCTTCAACCTCCTTTCTAAAATCCACAAGCAGGACTGTCCTGGCCGACCCATCATTTCAGCTTGTTCCTGCCCCACTGAACTTATTTCTTCTTATCTTGACTCTATCTTTTCTCTGCTGGTCCAGTCTCTTCCCAATTACATCCGTGACTCTTCTGATGCCCTACGTCATTTTGACAATTTCAAGTTTCCTGACCCTAACCACCACCTCTTCACTATGGACGTCCAATCTCTCTACACCTCCATCTCCCACCAGGACGGTTTGACAGCTCTGCGCTTCTTCCTTGAACAGAGGACCAACCAGTCCCCATCCACCACCACCCTCCTCCGCCTGGCTGAACTTGTTCTCACATTGAACAACTTCTCTTTCAACTCACTTCCTTCAAATAAAAGGTACTGCTATTGCTAGCCACATGGGTCCCAGTTAGGCCTGTCCCTTTGTCGAACATTCCTTGTTCCAGTCCTACTCAGGTCCCCTGCCCCAATTCTTTTTCTGGTACACTGATGATACTGATGATCGGTGCTGTTTCCTGCTGCCGCCCCAAACTGGAAAACTTTAACAACTTTGCTTCCAATTTCCACCCTTGTCTCAAGGGATTGGGGGTAAGGTACTGACATGGATAGAGAACTGGTTGGCAGACAGGAAACAAAGAGTAGGAATAAACGGGTCTTTTTCCGAGTGGCAGGCAGTGACTAGTGGGGTACCGCAGGGATCGGTGATAGGACCCCCGCTATTCACAATATATACTAATGATATTCTTTCTTTTGGGCCTCCTTATCTCGAGAGACAATGGATATGCGCCTGGAGGTGGTCAGTAGTTTGTGAAGCAGCGCCTGGAGTGGCTATAAAGGCCAATTCTGGAGTGACAGGCTCTTCCACAGGTGCTGCAGAGAAATTTGTTTGTCGGGGCTGTTGCACAGTTGGCTCTCCCCTTGCGCCTCTGTCTTTTTTCCTGCCAACTACTAAGTCTCTTCGACTCGCCACAATTTAGCCCTGTCTTTATGGCTGCCCGCCAGCTCTGGCGAATGCTGGCAACTGACTCCCACGACTTGTGATCAATGTCACACGATTTCATGTCGCGTTTGCAGACGTCTTTATAGCGGAGACATGGACGGCCGGTGGGTCTGATACCAGTGGCGAGCTCGCTGTACAATGTGACTTTGGGGATCCTGCCATCTTCCATGCGGCTCACATGGCCAAGCCATCTCAAGCGCCGCTGACTCAGTAGTGTGTATAAGCTGGGGGTGTTGGCCGCTTCAAGGACTTCTGTGTTGGAGATATAGTCCTGCCACCTGATGCCAAGTATTCTCCGAAGGCAGCGAAGATGGAATGAATTGAGACGTCGCTCTTGATATAGATATAGATATAGATGAGGGAATTAAATGTAATATATCCAAGTTTGCAGATGACACCAAGCTAGGTGGGAGTGTGAGCTGTGAGGAGGATGCAGAGAAGCTCCAGTGTGATTTGGACAGGTTGAGTGAGTGGGCAAATACATGAAATGGCAGATGCAGTATAATGTGGATAAATGTGAGGTTATCCACTTTGGTGGCAAAAACAGAACGGCAGATTATTGTCTGAACAGCGCTAGATTGGAAAAGTGGGAGGTGCAGTGAGACCTGGGTGTCTTTGTGCACCAGTCGCTGAAAGGAAGCATGCAGGTGCAGCAGACAGTTAAGAAGGCAAATGGTATGTTGGCCTTCATAGCGAGAGGATTCGAGTACAGGAGCGAGGATGTCTTGCTGCAATTATACAAGGCCTTGGGAGACCACATCTGGAATATTGTGTGCAGTTTTGGTCTCCTTATCTGAGGAAGGATGTTCTTGCTATGGAGGGAGTGCAGCGAAGGTTTACCAGACTGAATCCTGGGATGGCAGGACTGACGTATGAAGAGAGATTGGGTCGATTAGGCTTGTATTCGCTCGAGTTTAGAAGAATGAGATGGGATCTCATAGAAACCTCCAAAGTTCTAACAGGACTGGACAGACTAGATGCAGGAAGGATGTTCCCGATGGCGGGGGAGTCCAGGACCAGGAGTCACAGTCTAAGGATAAGGGGTAAGCCATTTAGGACTGAGATGAGGAGGGATTTCTTCACCCAGAGAGTGGTGAACCTGTGGAATTCTCGACCACGGAAAGCTACGGAGGACAAATCATTAAATGGATTCAAGAAAGAGTTAGATATAGTTCTGAGGCTAGTAGGATCAAGGGATATGGGGAGAAAGTGGGAACAGGTTACTGAGTTTGGATGATCAGCCATGATCATATTGAATGGCGGAGCAGGCTTGAAGGGCCGAATGGCCTCCTCCTCCTCCTATTTTTCTATGTTTCACCTTTACAGGGTCCATCGCCGACACTTCCCTTCCCTTCCTCGCCTTCTCTATCTCCATTACTGGTGATAGGCTGTCGACTAACATCCATTATAAACCCACCGATTCCCACAGCTACCTCGACTACACTTCCTCACACCCTGTCTCCTGTAAGGACTCCTTTCCATTCTCCCAGTTTCTCCGTCTCCGAAACATCTGCTCACATGATGCAACCTTCCACAACAGTGCTTCTGATATGTCTTCATTTTCCCTCAACTGAGGATTCTCCCCCACTGCAGTTGACAGGGCCCTCGACTGTGTCCAGCCCTTTTCCTGCACCTCCACCCTCACCCCTTCCCCTCCCTCCCAGAACTGCGAGAGGGTTCCCTTTGTCCTCACTTTCCACCCCACAAGCCTTCAAATCCAGAGGATCATCCTCCACTATTTCCACCACCTCCAGTGTGATGCCACTACCAAACGCATCTTCCCCTCCCTTCCCCTGTCAGCATTTTGAAGGGATTGTTCCCTCCACGACACCCTGGTCCACTCCTCCATTACTCCCACCACCTCATCCCCTTCCCACGGCACCTTCCCCTGCAATCGCAGGAGGTGTAATACCTGCCCATTTACCTCATCTCTCCTCACTACTTATTACTTATTACAATTTACTTGTACTTTTTTCAATATAGTATACTGTATTTGCTGCTCACAATGTGGTCTCCTCTACACTGGGGAGACCAAAGGCAGACTGGGTGACCGCTTTGCAGAACACCTCCGCTCAGTCCACAAACATGACCGAAGGAAATAGTGAGAGTTCAGGGCCAACATGTTCCCGTAAAGGTGAAGGGTCAGACCAACAAGTCCAGGCAACCCCTGGATGTCAAGGGATATAGAGGATTGGATAAGGGAAAAAAATTAGGCTTATGGCAGATTCAGAGTGCTAAAACGAGCGGAGGCTCTGGAGGAGTATAGAAAGTGTCGGTGGATACTTAAAAAAATAATTAAGAGAGTGAAGAGGGGGCAAAATAAAACACTGGTGGGCAATATAAAGGAAAATCCTAAGGCCTTTTATAAGTATATTAAGGGCAAGAGGATAACCAGGGAAAGAGTAGGGCCCATTAGGGACCAAAGTGGAAATCAGTGTCCGGAGCCGGAGGACATAGGTGAGGTTTTAAATGATTACTCTTCATCTGTGTTCACTATGGAGAAGGACGATGTAGGTGTAGTGATTAGGGAGGTGGATTGTGATATACTTGAACAAATTAGCATTGAAAGGGAGGAAGTATTAGCTGTTTTAGCGGGCTGAAAAGTGGATAAATCCCCAGGCCCAGATGAGATGTATCCCAGGCTGTTATGTGAGGCAAGGGAGGAGATAGCAGGGGCTCTGACACAAATTTTCAAATCCTCTCTGGCCACAGGAGAGGTACCAGAGGATTGGAGGATAGCGAATGTGGTACCATTATTCAAGAAGGGTAGCAGGGATAAACCAGGTAATTACAGGCTGATGAGTCTAACATCAGTGATAGGGAAACTATTGGAAAAAATTCTGAGGGACAGGATTAATCTCCACTTGGAGAGGCAGGAATTAATCAAGGATAGTCAGCATGGCTTTGTCAGGGGGAGATTATGTCTAACAAATTTGATTGAATTTTTTGAGGCGGTGACTAGATGTGTAGATGAGGGTAAAGCAGTTGATGTAGTCTACATGGACTTCAGTAAGGCTTTTGATAAGTTACCGCATGGGAGATTGGTTCAGAAGGTAAGAGCCGCTGAGATCCAGGGCAAATTGGATCCAAAATTGGCTTAGTGGCAGGAGGCAGAGGGTGATGGTCGAGGGTTGTTTTTGTGATTGGAAGCCTGTGACCAGTAGTGGGGATCGGTGATAGGACCCTTGCTGTTTGTCGTGTACATTAATGATTTACACGTTTGCAGATGACACGAAAATTGATGGTGTTCTAAATAGTGAGGAGGAAAGCCTTAGATTACAGGACGATATAGATGGGCTGGTAAGATGGGCAGAGCAGTGGCAAATGGAAATTAATCCTGAGAAGTGTGAGGTGGTGCAGTTTGGGAGGACTAATAAGGCAAGGGAATATACAATGGTAGGATGCTAGGAATTACATAGGGTCAGAGGGACCTTGGTGTACTTGGCCATAGATCACTGAAGGCAGCAGCACAGGTAGGTAAGCTGGTTAGGAAGGCATATGGGATACTTGTCTTTATTAGCGGAGGCGTAGAATATAAGAGCAGGGAGGTTTTGTTGGAGCTATATAAAACGCTAGTTAGGCCACAGTTGGAGTACTGTTTATAGTTCTGTTCGTCACAATATAGGAAGGATCTAATTGCACTGGAGAGGGTGCAGAGGAGATTCACCAGGATGTTGCCTGGGCTGGAGCATTTCAGCTATGAAGAGAAACCGGATAGGTTAGGATTGTTTTCCTCAGAACAGAGAAAGCTGAGGGGGAACCTGATTGAGGTATACAAAATTATGAGGGGCATAGGTAGAATAGATAGGAAGAAACTTTTTCTCTTAGTGGAGGGGTCAATAACCATGGGGCATAGATTTAAGGTAAGGGGCAGGAGGTTTATAGGGGATGTGAGGAAAGGTTTTTTCACCCAGAGGGGGTTGGAATCTGGAACACACTGCCTGAAGGGGTGGTAGAGGCAGGAACCCGCACAACATTTAAGAAGTATTTAGATGAGCACTTGAAACAACATAGCATGCAAGGCTGGAAAATGGGATTAAGATAGGTGCTTGATGGCCATCACGGACACAATGGGCCGAAAGGCCTGTTTTTGTGCTGTATAACTCTACGACTCAAAAACTCTATGACCCCGGATTTCCAGTTGCTTGCCATTTCAACACTCCCCATTGCTCTCATGCCAACATTTCTGTCTTTGGCCTGCTCCAATGTTCCAGTGAACATCAACACAAGCTCGAGGAGCAGCACCTGATCTTTCCATTAGGCACTCTACAGCCTTGCGGACTGAACATTGAGTTCAATAACTTCAGAGCATGACTGGCATTTCTTTTAATATTTAATTTTTTAACCATGTGCCTGCTTTTCATGCAGTCAGAGCTGCTCATTATTCTGTTATGAACACTCTCTCTGGACTAATGCTTTGTCTTTCACCACAAGCATTAACGCACTCATTACCTTTGTCTCAGGACAGCTTTGTTATTTAATCTCCCCCGCCCTCTGCCCAATCTCTCCCCCTCACTTGCTTAAAACCTCTTTTCTAACTTTTTCCCCTTCTGATGAAAGGTCACAGATTTGAAACATTAACTTTGCTTCTCTCTCCACAGATGCTGCCAGACCTGCTGAGTATTTCCAGCACATTTTATTTCAGATTACCATCATCTGCAGCATTTTGCTTTTATTCCGGGTTGGAAATACTCAGCAGCTCTGGCAGCATCTGTGTTTGTTGTGATCTCCCTGTTTAGATTGTCTCCTGACTCCGCACTCGGTGTGTCTGCAGCCTGCGAGCCCCGGGCTTTATTAACCCGCCTCCCTCTCACCTGCTGGAACCGCGCTCTCTGCCTCAAACCCTACCACGGCGCATGCTCAGCTCACACCGCCCAGCCGGCTGATTGACGGCGACTCCAGACCAATAGGAAGAGGGAGGGCGGGTCTGGATGACTGAACGTGTGGGAGTCGTCCAATCAATCGGAGCGACTCAGGGACCGCCCCTATCCCCACTTGCTATTGGTTAGATGCCGCTGTCAATCAATCGGATGTCGTGCCCTCTGAGGTGAAAGGTCACTGGCGGGAGATTCAGGTACCGAGTGCGCAGGAGCACTAAGGAGAAGTGTTTGGAGCATGCGTGGTGTGTGATGGTGGTGGACAGTTGCTTGTGAGTCGTTGGATCTGCAGCGAGGAAACAGGACTTTAAGTACGGAGTGAAATCTCAGAGTGATTCCTACAGTCGGGAAACGGCGAGGGGGCGGAGGGAGCGTTGGAGCCGGAGGGGGGGCTTCAGAAACACCCGGTGTAGGCCTCAACACCCCCAATAAGAAGCTCCCGGTCCCGCGTTTACACCGAGCAGCAGCTCTGTGGCTTCTCCCAGTGACAGGCCCGGGGTTAACGGCCACCAGATTTCCAGCTCTTTTGGAGAAATTAAAGATTAATAAAGTGTAAAATCAAAGGACAAAACTTTAAAGGAAACTGAGCTCAGTTATAAAGGGGCCTGGGGGAGGGAGGAACCATTTGGGACACAGCACAGGGCAGGAGGTCCCCCCCTCACCCCATTCCCCCCTCCCCCCTTCACCCCTTCACCCCATTCCCCCCTCCCCCCTTCACCCCATTCCCCCCTCCCCCCTTCACCCCATTCCCCCCTCCCCCCTTCACCCCATTCCCCCCTCCCCCCTTCCACAAAGACTCCCCTTGGACTGGGCAGGGCTGGCTCAAGGTGCAGGAAGCTGCAAGCTGCTAGGCTGAGCTGTGGACTGGGAGGAGTGGGGGGTTTGACTGACAGGCCTGGGGAGGGGAATATCAGGGCAGGTACACACACTGCTCCCCCTTTTCCTCCTGGGATCTTTTACTGGAGTCGTGTTGCTGAGTGTTTATAAACTCTGTCTCCCTATCCCGGTAATGTAGGTGGATTGTAGGTTGCTGTGAGTGTTGGACTATATTGCCTCCCCTCATTCCTCCTTGCTGTCCCACTCCGAGTTCCAGGCTGCAGGCTCCGGCAGCTTGATGCGCCTGAAACATTAATTCTGTTTCTCTCTCCACAGATGCTTTTTATTTCAGATTTCCAGCATCTGAAGTAGTTTGCTTTTGTTTTATTGCAGGCATTTCTCTCAGAACTAAATGGAGAAACACAGACGGACCAATTAAGAGCCATTTATATTGTGGTGGGTGTTGGATGTTTAAGTCGGTTCCTGAACTCCTCTGTCGGTCTTTTTTGTTGCATCATTTTGATTGGAGTGGAGATGGAGGAGCAGTTGCTGGGTTTAACCCCCCGCCCCCCAACACTTTTGAGCCCACCATTTCCAATGTGAGACCGTCAAGGGAGGTAGATTCCAGAGGAGATGAGTTGCTGAATGGACACCAACTTCTCAATGTAAAATAGTATTGTTTTATTAACAAGTATTTCTGTCGAGGCATCTCATTCATTATACATTTCCAGATTTATTTCATTTCATTCCTGGGATATGGGTATCACTATCCAGACCAGCAGATATTGCCAATCCCCAGTTGTTCATTGAGAAGGTGATGGTGGGCCTTCTTCTTGAACCGCTGCAGTCTGTGTGGTGAAGGTTCTCCCACAATGGTGTTAGGGAAGGAGTTACAGGATTTTCACCCAGTCATGATAAAGGAACGGTGATATATGTCCAAGTCAACATCAACCTGTGCCAAGGGCGGCACAGTGGCGCAGTGGTTAGCACCGCAGCCTCACAGCTCCAGGGACCCGGGTTCGATTCCGGGTACTGCCTGTGTGGAGTTTGCAAGTTCTCCCTGTGTCTGCGTGGGTTTTCTCCGGGTGCTCCGGTTTCCTCCCACAAGCCAAAAAGACTTGCAGGTTGATAGGTAAATTGGCCATTATAAATTGTCACTAGTATAGGTAGGTGGTAGGGAAATATAGGGACAGGTGGGGATGTTTGGTAGGAATATGGGATTAGTGTAGGATTAGTATAAATGGGTGGTTGATGTTCGGCACAGACTCGGTGGGCCGAAGGGCCTGTTTCAGTGCTGTATCTCTAATCTAAAAAAAACCTGTATTTATATAGCGCCTTTAATGTAATAAAATGTTCCAAGGTGTTTCACAGGAGTGTTTATAAAGCAACATTTGACACTGAGCCACATAAGGAGATATTCGGGCAGATAACAAAAAGCTTGATCAGAGAGGTGGGTTTTAATCAGTGTCTGAATCAGGGAAGGTGAGGTAGAGAGGCGGAGAGGATTAGGGAGGGATTTCCAAAGCTTAAGGCCTTGGCAGCTGAAGGCACGGCCACCAGTGGTGGAGCAATGAAAATCAGGGAGGCTCAAGATGCCAGAATTAGATGAGTCCTGATCTCTCGGAGGGTTGTAGGGCTGGAGGAGATTTTAGAGATAGTGAGGGGTGAGGGAATGGAGGGATGTGAAAACAAGGATGAGGATTTAAAAATTGAGGTGCTGTTTAACTGGGAGCCTGTGTAGGCCAGTGAGCACAGTGGTGATGGGTGAACAGGACTTGGTTCGAGTAAGGACACAGGCAGCAGAGTTTTGGATGATCTCAAGTTTACGGAGGGTGGAATGTGGGAGGCCGGCCAGGAGTGTGTTAGAATCGTCAAGTTGAGAGGTAACAAATACATGGATGTAAGTTTCAGAGGCAGATGAACTGAGGCAGCGGCGAAGTCTGGTGATGTTACTGAGGTGGAAATAGGTAGTCTGACTGATGGCACTGATATGCAGTTGGAAGCTCATCTTGAGGTTAGATGTGACAGTAAGGTTATGAACGGTCTGGTTTAGCCTATCTGGTGGCTAGGTAATGGAGTTTGTAGCAGGAACTGAAGACAATGGCTTCAGATACCCAATGTTTAATTGGAGGAAACTTCTGTTCATCCAGTACTGGATGTCAGACAAGTCAGGATGGTGTGTGACTTAGAGGGAACTTGGAGGTGATGGTGTTCACGTACACCTGCTACCCTGGTCCTTCTGGATGATGGAGTTGATGGTTTGGGAGATTCTGTCAAAGTTCTGGTCGAGTTGTGCCCCTCCCCCTCCCCCCCTCCTCCCATAGTGGGCAGAGTCTCTAGACCATTTAGCTTAACATCTGTCATTGGGAAAATGCGAGAGTATGTTATTCAGGAAGAAATAGCGGAACATTTAGAAAAACATAATGTCATCAAACAGAGTCAACATGATTTTATGAAAGGGAAATCATGTTTGAAAAATTTGTTAGTTATTTGAGGATATAACAAAGAATCTTCAAAGGGATATAGATAGGTTAAATGAGTGGGTAAGAAATTGGCAGATGGAATTCAGTGTGGGAATGTGTGAGGTCATCCACTTTGGTAGGAAGAATAAAAAGGCAGATTATTATTTAGATGGAGAAAGACTACAAAATACTGCAGTACAGAGGGATCTGGGTGTTCTTGTACATGAAACACAAAAAGTTAGCATGCAGGCGCAGCAAGTAATTAGGAAGGTAAATGGAATTTTGTCTTTTATTGCTAAGGGGTTAGAGTTTAAAAATAGGGAAGTCTTGTTACAACTGTACAGGGTGTTGGTGAGGCCACACCTGGAGTACTGTGTACAGTTTTGGTCCTGTATTTAAGGAAGGATATACTAGCATTGGAGGCAGTTCAGAAAAGGTTCACTCGGCTGATTCCTGGGATGAAGGGGTTGTCTATTATCAAGAACGGCTAAACAAGTTAGACCTCTATTCATTGGAGTTTAGAAGAATGAGAGGTGATCTGATTGAAACATGTATGATTCTGAGGGGGCTTGACAGGGTAGATGTTGAGAATATGTTTCCACTGGTGGGGGAATCTCGAACTAGGGGACATAGTTACAGAATAAGGGGGCACACATTTAAAACTGAGATGTGAAGAAATTTCCTCTCTGAGGGTGGTGAATCTCTGGAATTCTCTACCTCAGAGAGTTGTGAAGGCCAGGTCACTAATTGTATTTAAGGAAGAGGTAAATAAATTGTTGAAATCTCAGGGAGTCGAGGGTTATGTGGAGCTGGCCTGAAAGAGGAGTTGAGGCCTGGGACAGATCAGCCATGATCATAATGAATGGCAGGGCAGGCTTGAGGGGCTGAATGGCCTACTCCTACTTCTTGTGTCCAGACTGTCAGGTTTCCTTCCCTGAAGGACATTAGTGAACCAGTTGGGGTTGTCCGTCAATCCAGCAGCTTTCATGGTCACTTTTTCCTAGTGTCGGCCCCATAAATTACCAGATTCATTCAGCTCCATTTCACAACCTGCCTTTGTGTTTTAGTGGGTTCTCTCACTCTTTTTATTCTGTTTTAAATCAATTTCACAGGGTTTTACAAGGGGAGGAATTGCAGTTGGGAAACGCAAAGCAAATGTCAGATCAGGATCTGAAAGAGTCGCCCAATTTATTGTAACCTGAATATCACCGGATTTTGAACATGGAAGGAAAAAGCAGCGATCACAGTGAGGAGAAACTGTACACGTGTTCTGTGTGTGGACGAGGTTTCAGCCGATCATCTGGCCTGTCGAAACACAAGCGCCGTCACACTGGGGAGAAAACATGTAAATATGGGGACGGTGAGCTGGAAACTCATTCATGCACCCTGGAGAGGCCGTTCACCTGCTCCGAGTGTGAGGAGCGATTCAGTCAACCATCCTACCCGCTGATGCAGCAGCGTGTTCACACTGACGAGAGACCTTTTCAATGCCCATTCTGTGGGTATTGCTATAAAAGTGCTGAACTGATGTCCTATCAACGTGTTGACACCGACGAGAGACCATTCAGGTGTTCTCACTGCGGGACTGGGTTCCAACAATCATCTGAACTCACTGTATATCAGCATGTGCATGCTGGGGAGAGGCCATTCACCTGCCCAGAGTGTGAGAAGGAATTCACTCAGTTATCCGCCCTGCTGAACCACCAGCGAGTTCACACTGGGGAGAGGCCGTTCACCTGCTCTGTGTGTGGGAAGGGATTCACTCAGTCATCCAATCTGCTGACACACCAGCGCGTTCACACTGGAGAGAGGCCGTTCACCTGCTCTGAGTGTGGTAAAGGGTGCACTACTTCATCCGACCTGCTGACACACCAGCGAGTTCACACTGGGGAGAGGCCGTTCACCTGCTCTGAGTGTGGGAAAGGATTCACTACTTCATCCCACCTGCTGACACACCAGCGAGTTCACACTGGGGAGAGGCCGTTCACCTGCTCTGAGTGTGGTAAAGGATTCACTACTTCATCCGAGTTGCTGAGACACCAGCAAGTTCACACTGGGGAGAGTCTATTCACCTGCCCAGATTGTGGGAAGGGATTTACTCGGTCATCCTACCTGCTAACGCACCAGCGAGTTCACACTGGGAATAGGCCATTCACATGCTCAGAGTGTGGGAAGGAATTCGCTCAGTTATCCGCCCTGCTGAACCACCAGCGAGTTCACACTGGCGAGAGGCCGTTCACCTGCTCTGTGTGTGGGAAAGGATACACTACTTCATCCATCCTGCTGACACACCAGCGAGTTCACACTGGGGAGAGGCCTTTCACCTGCTCTGAGTGTGGGAAAGGATTCACTACCTCATCCATCCTGCTGACACACCAGCGAGTTCACACTGGGGAGAGGCCGTTCACCTGCTCTGAGTGTGGGAAAGGATTCACTACTTCATCCCACCTGCTGACACACCAGCGAGTTCACACTGGGGAGAAGCCGTTCACCTGCCCAGATTGTGGGAAGGGATTTACTGATTCATCCAACATGCGGAAACACCAGCGAGTTCACAAGTAACTTGTGGATGCAAAGTTTCTGCCACATGCCAGATTTCCGACATTGGGCTTCTCCCTTTCCAGTTGTTTTTTTCAATGTCGGACAACTTAAAGGTGTTTTTAAGTCGACTTTATTTATTTTCTTACACCTTGGTGGAAATGAACCGCAACCTGGAAAGCAAGTGGTTGGAACTGCATCCTCCTTCGCAACTTCAGTGTGTCAGTCTTCTGCAAATGGCTAAAAGAGAGTTGTGTGTGTATACATAGACCTGTCATGGGGAATGTGTTGGAATCGATCATTAAGGTGGCTATAGCTGGGAACTGAGAAAAACTCAAGGTAATCGGGAATAGCATGGTTTTGTGAAAGGGAAATCATGTTTAACCAATTTATTGGAGTTCTTTGAAGGAGTAACATACACTGTGGATAAAGGGGAGCTCGTTGACGTACTGTACTTGGATTTCCAGAAGACATTTGATAAGGTGCCATGTAAAAGGTTATTGTACAAAGTAGAAACTCATGGTGTAGGGGGTAACATATTAGCATGAATAGAAGATTGGCTGGCTGGCAGAAAACAGCCTGCATAAATGGGTCCTTTCCTGAGTGGCAGGACGTGACAAGTGGAGTCCCGTAGGTGTCTGTGCAGACCGACTTATAGATAGGTTGAGTGAGTGGGCAAAATCTGGCAGATGGAGTATAATGTGGGAAAATGTAAAGTTGTTGACTTTAGCAGGAAGAATAAAAAAAAAAGGGTGTTAAACAGAGAACGACTGCTAAATTCAGAGGTTCAGAGGAATCCATGTATTCTAGTGCATGAGTCACAAGGTAATAAAGAAGGCTAATGGAATGCTATCCTTTGTTATGAGAGGAATTGAAAATAAAAGTAAGGATGTTATGGTTGAGTTATACAGGGCGTTGGTGAGACTACATCTCAAATAATATGTGCAGTTTTGGTCTCCTTATTTAAGGATGGATGTAAATGCGTTAGAGGAGGTTTACTAGATTGATACCTGGAATGAGCAGGTTGTCTTATGAGGAAAGGTTGGACAGACTGGGCTTATTTCGATTGGAGTTTAGAGGAATGAGGGGAGACTTGACTGAGGTATATAAGACCCTGAACGGTCTTGACAAGGTGGATGCGGAAAGTATGTTTCCTCTTGTGGGTGAGTCCACAACTAGGGGGTATTGTTTTAAAATCAAAGGCCACCCTTTTGAGGACAGAGATGAGGAAAGTTTATTTTTCAGAGGGTTGTGCAACTTTGGAACTCTCTGGTGGTGGAGGCTTGGCCATTGAATATTTTTAAGGCAGGTCTAGATGGGAGTGTGGAATTCGAGACACAAACAGATCAGCCATGATATTGAAAGGCGAAGCAGGTGAGAGGGGCCGAAAGGCCAGCTTCTGCTCCTATTTCTTATGTTCGTATGTCTGACCGATTCCCAGTGTTTGTTTTTGCCTTCATGGGATATCTTAGCAGAGACCACCTGAGAACTGAAATAGGTCATTTGACATGGTTTAAAATTACTGGTGCAGTATCAGTAGCTGGCAAGTCACTGGTCTGCAGCAAAAACATTGGTCTGTCAATAGGAATTTAACACTTGCTTCCATTTACACAGCAGTGTGTGTCTGAAGTAATTTCTGAAAACCCTGCACAAACTGGTTACTGCAGGTGAATATCCTGCAGTGAGCATGAACTGTATAAACTGAATATATCCTGTGCTTTGCAGCAACTGAAATGATCTGGAATTTCCACTTATCAGTTTGCTCAGGTGTATGGCTGAATTCCATTCATTGTTCATCTCCATTTTCACTGTCTACTGCCCCACACTGTAAACCAGGGTAGTCCAACATACGGCCCAGAGTTCAGGATCCGGCCTGCCAAAGGTTTCCATCCAGCCCTCGGGTGTAAACTGCACCCGGGACCGTTCCCCATCCTCGTCAGGGGTCCGTGACTGTAGATGAGCAATTTTTCTTTGTCATCGTCTTGCAGACCAGCTTTTTAAATAAATTGCACCGAGTTTCACAGCTGATGGATCCTGACATCAGGAACCACAGTTTCTGAACTTCGGACAGATTCAGGATTTTTTAAACGCCTGCTAGAAAACCCCGAATCTGTCCAAAGTTCAGAAACTGCTGTTCCCGATGTCAGGATCTGTCAGCTGTGAAACTGACTTGAGATTTAACAAAATTGATCAACCATTTGCTAAATGTTCCTGCTCTTGGCAACTGTCAGAGAGAGAGAGGGGCCAGAGAGAAGAGGTGCAGAAAGAGGGGGAGGGTGGGGCAGAGAGAGAGAGGGGCAAATTCAGAGGTGGCACAGAGGGGAGCAAATAGAGGGATGCAGAGAAAGAGAGGGCAGGGTAGAGGGGGAGGGACGAAAGAGCGACAGGGGCAGAGAGAGGGCTGGGCGTGAGAGTGTTCAGGGGCAGAGAGGGAGAAAGAGGGGGCAGAAAGAGAGCAAGGAGAGCAGAGAGAGAGAGTGGACAGAGAAAAAGGGGCACAGACGTTGGGGGCGGGGGCAGAGAGAGGGAGTTAGGGTGATCAAGATAACTGCTGCAGAATAACATCTATCCAGAATACACTTGTGCAAGTAGAAAAATGCCAGGTATCTCACTAAATCTGCCCCCCCCCCCACATCCCCCCTCCCCTTCCCCACATAAGACAAAAGTTTTAATGTGCCCACCACCCCACTCAAAGTTTGGACAACCCGGCTGTAAACCATGAGTCAGTGTGAAGCTGTCTTTTGCACCATAGTGATGCAAGACAAGGAGTATAACTCTGACCATCTTTCTTCAATGTGTGATTTGACATTGCTTAAGATTATCTGGAAAAGGCTGTCCTGCACCACAAATGCTGTGCATCAGCTACAGTGCAACTATCCTGTGAGCTCTCTGCAGTCACTATAAATGGTCACTGGGTTTCTGAGGCTGATGGCACAATACTCTGTACATGTATGAATATGTATATACAGAGTGCTGCCTTTCTCCAAGCTAACACAATAGTTATGATTTTCAGCTCACCTTGCTGTTAAATGCAGCTGCCACTGCACCAACTGATGCAGTAGAACAGCAGCCAGAAGTGTTCATCACTGTTGGGATATTTCTTTCTTTTGGGCCTCCTTATCTCGAGAGACAGTGGATAAGCGCCTGGAGGTGGTCAGTGGTTTGTGAAGCAGCGCCTGGAGTGGCTACAAAGGCCAATTCGAGAGTGACAGGCTCTTCCACAGGTGCTGCAGAGAAATTTGATTGTCGGGGCTGTTACACAGTTGGCTCTCCCCTTGCGCCTCTGTCTTTTTTCCTGCCAACTACTAAGTCTCTTCGACTCGCCACATTTTAGC
Organism: Heterodontus francisci; assembly: GCF_036365525.1. Lineage (NCBI taxonomy): Eukaryota > Metazoa > Chordata > Chondrichthyes > Heterodontiformes > Heterodontidae > Heterodontus > Heterodontus francisci. The sequence goes on from NC_090404.1 coordinate 25,183,187, forward strand.
CCTGTCTTTATGGCTGCCCGCCAGCTCTGGCGAACGCTGGCAACTGACTCCCACAACTTGTGATCAGTGTCACAGGATTTCATGTCACGTTTGCAGACGTCTTTAAAGCGGAGACATTGACGGCCGGTGGGTCTGATACCAGTGGCGAGCTCGCTGGACAATGTGTCTTTGGGGATCCTGCCATCTTCCATGCGGCTCACATGGCCAAGCCATCTCAAGCGCCTCTGACTCAGTAGTGTGTATAAGCTGGGGATGTTGGCCGCCTCGAGGACTTCTGTGTTGGAGATACGGTCCTGCCACCTGATGCCAAGTATTCTCCAGAGGCAGCGAAGATGGAATGAATTGAGACGTCGCTCTTGGCTGACATAACGTTGTCCAGGCCTTGCTGCCATAGAGCAAGGTACTGAGGACACAGGCCTGATACACTCGGACTTTTGTGTTCCGTGTCATTGCGCCATTTTCCCACACTCTCTTGGCCAGTCTGGACATAGCAGTGGAAGCCTTTCCCATGCGCTTGTTGATTTCTGCATCTAGAGACAGGTTACTGGTGATAGTTGAGCCTAGGTAGGTGAACTCTTGAACCACTTCCAGAGCGTGGTCGCCAATATTGATGGATGGAGCATTTCTGACGTCCTGCCCCATGATCGTTTTCTTGAGGCTGATGGTTAGGCCAAATTCATTGCAGGCAGCCGCAAACCTGTCTATGAGACTCTGCAGACACTCTTCAGTGTGAGATGTTAAAGCAGCATCGTCAGCAAAGAGGAGTTCCCTGATGAGGACTTTCCGTACTTTGGACTTCGCTCTTAGACGGGCAAGGTTGAACAACCTGCCCCCTGATCTTGTGTGGAGGAAAATTCCTTCTTCAGAGGATTTGAACGCATGTGAAAGCAGCAGGGAGAAGAAAATCCCAAAAAGTGTGGGTGCGAGAACACAGCCCTGTTTCACGCCACTCAGGATAGGAAAGGGCTCTGATGAGCCACCATGTTGAATTGTGCCTTTCATATTGTCATGGAATGAGGTGATATACAGCTGTTGGGATATACAGCTGTCTGTTAGACCTGCTGCATTGTCACAGGGCCATTACCAAACTTTTGAGCCTGATTTGGGGATGATGCAACAGAACCTCAAACTTGTTACTGTAGAGGTCGTCGTCGGCTGTCCCTCGATTCGAGGATGATGTCTGCTCAAGGTCGCGAGTTTCTGCCATGGGTCTTCAGGTCACTGAACAGGCCAATTCTCGACCTGCAGATCTTTGGGCACATGGGGCAGGATGTCCCACCAGGTAGTGGGACCCGGAGTGCAGGATTTGCTTCCTAGAGGTACAACACTAGTCTCATTACTTATCCACTGTCGCTAGCAAGATCTGGGACAATTTTTATGTTGCATAATATTTGGACGCTTTGAAGAGGAAACCCACATTTTGAATTAGTTTTCACTATGATTTTAACGAGACAGACACTGCAAACAAAATTATTTTAGTTTAGAATCTTTAAACTGTGACTAATTATATTAAATTTTAAAATCTACCATGAGTCCTGATATTTCAAAACAAGCATTCTATCTTGAGGCATCACATTTGCTAAAGTTAATAAGGTTAATTTGATCTTTTGTGCTTGGAGGTAAATAATTGTCTAAAAGAAAATTGGGTCGGGAGTATCACATGCTCCTAACAGAATGTATGTGATATTCCTGTCCATTTAAGTTAATGGGCAGTAAATTGGACAGGCTGTATAACTGGTATACAATCCTCCCTACCTGGTTTTGCTTTCTGCTTCATTCAGGTGATTGTCACAGCACAAAATAAGAACAATTACCCCACTTATGTTCAAGTTTCTGGATTGTCAATGTCTCTTTAATGTTCACTTTTTATACCGACTGATTTGTGCTCATCACTTACCAAGGTACCAGAACGTGCCATCTGGTATGTTTATATATATTGCTTTCCATTAAAGTTGACACATCTTCACAGAACACCTTTTACATGAACAAGCTATAAATAGGCAGAAGCAGGACATTGAGAACATGAAGCTCTGTAAAACCAATTATCAGCTGTCAGGTAAGTCTCATGAAATTGTATTCTGAGTACAGTGTAATTTTATTCATTACATATGCAAAATTGCATGAAATTGCCATTACTGAACCAGTTTGCTTCAATAACAGTGCTATAATTACATGATTCCTTGTGAAAAAAATTTAAACTTTGTCTTTGGCCACTAATTTTCAGACCTTTTGGTCTTTGTCCACTCTCACCCCTGCATTTGTTACTTGTTTTGTGAAATACTTTCCCGATTAGTGCTGAACTGCTGGATAACTCTGATTACATTTCTATGTGTTTATACATGTTTATAAAGTGTCTGTGTGCCCAGATTTAACTAAGTTGTGATTTGTAAACAATAAATGATGTTTCGGGCATGACTTGCAGTCTGGTATCTTGGTGATTTGTCAAGAAAGATTTAATTCACTCACTCAGCAGCTTGAGAGGAACCAGACTGAGGTTTAATGAACATAAGAAATAGGAGCTGGAGGAGGCCATTTGGCCCTTCGAGCCTGCTCTCCCATTCACCAAGATCATGGCTGATCTTCTACCTCAACTCCACCTTCCCGCACTATCCCCATATCCCTTAATTCCCTCAGTACCCAAAAATCTATCAATCTCTGTCTTAAATATACTCAACGACTGAGCATCCACAGCTCCCTGGGGTAGACAATTCCAAAGATTCACAACCCTTTCAGTGAAGACATTTCTCCTCATTTCAGTCCTAAATGTCCGACCCCTTATCCTGAGACTGTGACCCGGTGTTCTAGATTCCCCAGACAGGGGAAACATTTTCTCAGCATCTACCCTGTCAAGTCCGTTAAGAATTTATTATTTTTCAGTCAGATCACATGACATTCTTCTAAACTCCAGGGAATATAGGCCTAGTCTACTCAATCTCTCCTCTTTGGAGGAGATGTAGCAGCGTGGGGGTGCTGTCGAATAGTGGTTATGTTACTGAACTCGTAACCCAGAGGCCTGGACTAATGATGCAGAGACATGAATTCAAATCCCCCCATGGCAGCTCAGGGAGATAAACTCAATTAATTAAATAAATCTAGGATGAAATATCTAGTATCGGTAATGGTGACTATTAAACTAAGCAGCAAGCAATTTGGAAGGCTAATGGTATGTTAGCCTTTATCACAAGAGGATTTGAGTACAGGAGTAGTGAAGTCTTGCTTCAATTGTCTAGAATCTTGGTTAGATCGCACTTGTGCAGTTTTGGTCCCATTATCTTCGGAAGGATATTATTGCCATTGAGGGACTACAATGAAGGTTCACCAGACTTGTTCCTGGGATGGTGGGCCTATCAGATGAAGAGAGATTGGGGAAACTGGGCCTGTATTCTCTAGAGTTTCAAAGAACGAAAGGTGATCTCATTGAAACCTGCAAAGTACTTAAAAGGATAGACGGGGTCGATGCAGCCAAGATGTTTGCCCTGGTTGGGGAGTCTGGAACCAGGGGACACAATTTCAAAAGCCCGCATTTGTTGACAACGCGAACGGTAGGTGGCGCTGTTTTGGCACATGCGCAAATACACTAAAACGTCACAGCTTGTGACTGCAACAGCTGCCAGGACTAAAGATGGCGCTGCTCAAAGAATCACACAGAGGAAACCTAACAAACACGTGGCAGCATACAATGGCCGGAGTGAGAGAGTGGAGTGGGCCGGGGGGAGCAGCGGAGCGGAAGAGGAGCGCCTTTTTCTGTGCATGTGCCAGAAACACAACAGCAAAAGACTTACCGGCCAGTCCCTGGACCCGACGACACCAAGGTCTTCGCACACTCGCTCCCTGCGGCTCTCTACGGCCTCTCGCTTCCGGCCCTCTCCATTCAGCCGTTCCCTCCAGCTGCGGATGCCCAATCCAGTTGCTTCTCCCCTACTTCTCCACAGTACTTCAGGCATTGCAACTATCTGGTCCCTGCATTTTGCATGCTTCCTCTCCCCACCCCTCCCCCCTCTCCATCTTCACCTCCCCCTCTTCCACCACCCCTCTATCCCCCTCTTCACCCACCCCTCTATCCCCCTCTTCACCCACCCCTCCTCCACCCCTCCCTCTACCCCCCCCCCCTCCCCCCACCATAGTTGAATATCTGAAGTGCAGTTGCAAAGTCGGGGAAATAGCATGCAAAACAAAACCTCAACAATTCTGGGGTTAATTATTGAGAAATTTTATTAAGTTCATTAAGCATCCGAGGAACTGCTGTGCATGGATACATGAGTGTTGTGTTTCCAGCATTCCCGTTAGGCAGACAGCTGCACAGCTAAAGAGATTGTTCCTGGAGAGCCTTGTGGTGAATGAACGCTTGGCTCTCTATTCCACTACTGTATTGTCCATGTGAAGAAGGCAAAGTCACAAGAGTCTGAGCTCAGTCTATTCTTGGTGAATGTTCCCCAAGCGCATCCCAACGTGCGCTCCCAATTCATCCATAAATGCAATGTTCCTTTCCACATCATGACAAGCTCCACAGCATGATCCAGTTGCCTTCGTTGCTTGAATGCTGACCTTAAGTCTCAAGGATTGTTTTCTCGACGGCATGTTTTACATGAAAAGAAATAAAGCAAATCAGAGTCAGAGCTTGCCTCCCTCCATCCACTGAAATTACTGTTGTGCACACCTTTTTAAGCTCTGCAGCGAAGGCACCAATTGCTAACGTCGTCAATGAAGCACTTATTACCCACCTCAGATGCAGGAATCAGCACATCCTTGCGTCCTCTCCTGCACTGCCTCCTTTGCTTGAATGCCGTCCTTAAGTCTCAAGGATTGTTTTCTCAAGGGCACGTTTTACATGAAAGTAAATAAGGAAAGAACATCAGTGTCAGAGCTTCCCTCCCTCCAATGAAATTACTGTTGCGCATGCTTTATGCTCTGCAGTATAGGCATGTACTGATAACACCGCCAATGAATCACTTAGTACCCACCTCAGCTGTAGGAGGCAGGATGATGTTACTGCCCCTATCTCGTGATGGTTCAATGCTGCTCTCAGGGAAAACATGAATGATGTGAGGGTGCTGGAAAAAGAAGCACATTTCTTTTGGACTATGAACATAAAGCAGGCCATTTAGCCCAGCTGTTCCCTGCTAGTGGTTATGCTACTCGTGCGTCTTCCCATCCATTCCCATTTAATCCTGCCTACTACTATCAGCATCACCTTCCATTTCTTTCACTCTTACCTACCTTTGCCTTAAAGCAACACTGAGGATGGAGAACAGTGTGGCTGCACTCCCACCTCACCAGTTGTGTACACAGCAAGAGCATTCACATTTGTGCTACCACTGGACACGGCATGCTTGTTTCTTTTAGTGCTCAGTCTCTTCTTGCTGAATGTTCTCCAAGTGCTTGACCCCTTTGGACGCCCTCTCTGCTTGACAGGCAGCAGCTGGTAATTGCGGAGTCTCACAAGGCTCTGCATGGTTGTTTCAAAGGCGGATGGGGAAACAGGTGGCTGTGTGTCCATGTGCACTGCTCGGATGGGTGCAGGAACAGGTGGCTGTGTGTCCATGTGCACTGCTCTGATGGGTGCAGGAACAGGTGGCTGTGTGTCCATGTGCACTGCTCTGATGGGTGCAGGAACAGGTGGCTGTGTGTCCATGTGCACTGCTCGGATGGGTGCAGGAACAGGTGGCTGTGTGTCCATGTGCATTGCTCGGATGGGTGCAGGAACAGGTGGCTGTGTGTCCATGTGCACTGCTCGGATGGGTGCAGGAACAGGTGGCTGTGTGTCCATGTGCACTGCTTGGATAGGTGCAGGAACAGGTGGCTGTGTGTCCATGTGCACTGCTCGGATGGGTGCAGGAACAGGTGACTGTGTAACTGAGCAGCAAGGAGAGGGTACTGCAGGTGGGGGAAGTGGAGCTGTGAACAGGCAGGCGTATGTCTAGTCCATCAGATCATTAGGCCAGGGGGTGAAACGCTCAGGATCCATGGATTGTGGCACGTGACTGATGTCCAGCGCGTGGCCACCTCCATCCGAAGGTGCTTCCGGGCAATTGTTGGGCATAGTAAATGGCTCCATCTCATCAGCCAGTCCTTGCTGCCAGCGGAGAATCTGTTGCCGCAGCCAGTCCAGTTTCCTTATGAATGATGCCGTTCCACTCTGCAGAACGGCCTGTTCTCAAGTTTACTGCTGAAGTCGTCATAACTCGAACTCCTGGGTTGTGAAGGTGGCAAGGAACTGCTCTGTGGAATCTACTGACGTTGCCATGATCGAAGTTTGAAGTTCAGGAAGGCTATTAAGGGACCACACGGGAAACATGAGATGAGATAAGAAATACAGAATGCACTCCATTGAAACGTTACAAAAACGAAAGTGACCGTTTAGATGGAAGGTTGTTCGCTGGACTGCAGCACATGTACTGCCTGCACACAGCAACTCACAACAGGGACTGGAGCACATGCGGTGCCCCAGACAATGGAAATGTTTTCAGAGCAACTTACAACGGCAGAGCAACTTACCTTGGAACAATCTCCTCTGTCTAATAAAAATGAAGCAAATCTCCAAAACAACTAAATAATTCAGAGAAAATGCCCGACGAAACTTCTCCTCCTTCCACTTTCAAAAACTCGCGCCGAAGCTTTGACGCATGCGCAGAGGCCAACCTGGCGCATTGCCCGAGGAAGACAACGATACGCGATGACGTCATCTGCGCAAGCCGGACCGCAGCGCATGCGCAGTGAGCAGGAGACCATGTGCGCACTGCGGCGCAGCCTGATGACGTCAGCGCTGCCAAGCGTTGTCATGAATCACTTTGTTTAATTCGGGGACGTCATTTAGGACAGAGATGAGGAGAGATTTCTTTACTCAGAGGGTTGTGAATCTTTGGAATTCTCTACCCCAGAGGGCTGTAGAAGCTCAGTCATTGAGTATGTTTAAAGCAGAGATTGACAGATTTCTAAATACCTTTGACATAAGGGGACTTGAGGAAAATGTGGGAAAAAGGAATTGAAGTGGATGATCAGCCATGATCATATTGAATGGCAGGGCAGGCTCAATGGGCTGAATGGCCTACTCCTGCTCCAATGTTCCTAAAACCCACCTGGTTCATGAATGCCCTTTAGGGAAGAAAATCTACCGTCCTTATCCGATCTGGCCGACATGTTCCTCCGGACTGACAGAAATGTGGTTGACTTAACTGCCCTACAAAACGGCCTAGCAACCCACTCAGTTATATTCAAGGAGGTGGCTCACCACCACCTTCTCAAGGGCAATTAGGAATGGGTAATAAATGCTGACCTTTCCAGCAATGCCCAAATTCTGTGAATAAATAGAACAATCTCATCATTCCAGGACCCAGACTAGTGAACATACGAATTAGGAGCAGGAGTAGGCCACTCGGCCCTTCAAACCTGCTCCGCCATTCAATAAGTTTACGGCTGAACTGATTACTCCAGTTTTCCACCTATCTCTGTTAACCTTTCACCCCTTAGTTATCAAGAATCTATCTACCTCTGCCTTAAAAATATTCAAAGACTCTGCTTCCACCGTCTTTTGAGGAAGAGAATTCCAAAGACTCACGACCCTTTGAGGGAAAAAAAATTCTCCATCTCTATTAAATGGGTGACTCATTTTTAAACAGTGACCCCTAGTTCTAGATTCTCTCACAAGGGGAAACATCCTTTCCACATCTACCCTGTCAAGCCCCCTCAGGATCTTATATGGTTCAATCAAGTCGCCTCTTACTCTTCTAAATTCCAGCGGATACAAGCCTAGTCTGTCCAATCTTTCCCTGTAAGATGGCCTGCCCATTCCAGGTATTAGTTGAGTAAACCTTCTCTCTACTGCCTCCAACATATTTACATCCTTCCTTAAAGGAAACCAGTACTGTAAATAGTACTACAGATGTGGTCTCAACAATGCCCTGTATAGCTGAAGCACAACCTCCCTATTTGTGTATTCAATTCCCCTCACGATTAATAATAACATTCTATTAGTTTTTCTAATTACGTGCTGTACCTGCATACTAACCTTTTGTGATTCATGCACGAGGACACCCAGATCCCTCTGCATCTCAGAGCTCTGCAATCTTTCACCATTTAGATATGCTTTTTTATTCTTCCTGCCAAAGTGGACATTTTCCCACTTTCCCACATTATACTCCATTTGCCAGGTCTTTGTCCACTCACTTAACCTATCTATATCCCTTTGTAGCCTCCTTATGTCCTCTTCACAAGTTACTTTCCTACCTATCTTTGTGTCATCAGCAAATTTAGCAACCATACCTTCAGTCCCTTCATCTCAGTCATTTATATAGAAACATAGAAAATCGGAGCAGGAGTAGGCCATTCAGCCCTTTGAGCATGCTCCGCCATTCATTATGATCATGACTGATCATCCAACTCAGTAACCACTTTCCCCCCATATTCTTTGATCCCTTTCGCCCCAAACTAACTCCCTATCTAACTCCTTGCAAACATAACAATAAATTGTAAAAAGTTGAGGCCCCAGCACAGATCCCTGTGGCACATTTCTCGTTACATCTTGCTAACCAGAAAATTACCCATTTATGCCTACTTTCTGTTTCCTGTTAGCTAATCTTTTATCCATGCCATGTTACCCCCTACACCATGAACTTTCGTTGCATTCCCTCAGGGACAAGTATGTCCCTCCTTGGATAAGGAGACCAAAACTGCACACAGTTCTCCAGGTAGGGACTCACCAATGTCCTGTATGATTGTGGTAAGACTTCTTTACTCTTAGACCCCAATCCCTTTGTAATAAAACTAGCATACCATTTGCCTTCCTAATTGCTTGCTGAACCTGCATGTTAACTTTCTGTGATTCATGTACGGGGACACCAAAGCCCTCTGAATGCAAACATTTCTCAGTCACTCACCATTCGTAAAAAAATAACTTTTTACAAACATTTTTTTATCAAAGTGAATGACTTCACACTTCACCACATTGTATTCCATTTGCCATGTTCCTGCCCAATCACCCAACCTGTCGATATCCCTCTGCAGCCTGTTTGTGTCCTCCTCACTGCTTACTTTCCCACCTAACTCTGTATCATCAGTAAACCTGGATACATTACACTCAGTCCCCTGTTACAGACAGGTAGGAAATGGGGTGACTGGCTTTCACTTTTCACCTCCCAACTGACCACAGATAGTGTTTTTGTTAAACTAGTGTTTCAGCCCCTGAGTGTTTTAAGGGTTGAATAAACAGACCAACGACAGGTTTTCTCATCGGTTTAAAGAAACAAAGTTCTTTTTTCCCACAAAGACTGAATTGTTCACAATCTTCAGCCACTCACACATTCACACACATAAAGACACATCAGGATAGTTAGATAGAAAGGAAAAAGTAAGATGCAATTGAAGTCCCAAGTGATGTAAGAGTTTTATGGTTTGCAAAAACCTGTTGAATCGTCTCGGGCGGAAAGTCTTTTCAAAGGTGCAGGCCTGGATGTTTGTAATCTTGAACTTGCTGAAGTGTTGCAGATTTCTGCTTTACTTCCACTGGTGGGGATTTCAAAGTCACCTTGCAATTTCTCTCTGCCTCAGCTGTTCAAAGATGGTTTGAAATGGTTTTTGCAGACAGGGCACCTTTGCTCAGCTGGTCGGCCTCACAGCTTCTCTGGCTGGAAGTATGGCCTTCAGTCTCTCTCTATCTCTCTCTCGAAGAAAAAGTCTTAGCTTGGTTTTGATCATGTGATCAAAGAATACTCTCTCCTGCAGGGTTTATACAATGTCTTTAAACGTGCACCATTGTTAAAAATGGGGTTTGAAGATGGCTCATCATGATACCGTGGTGTTAGGTCACACCTATTATTTTGGTTTTGAATCCACAGTCTCCCTCTCTGCCAGGGTCTTTGATAACACAATTGTTGAAGATAGGAGCTGCTTTGCTTTGAATTGCCTGTTTCCCATTTTAATGTCTTCCCAGGGCTGGACCAGATGTGATGATGGGTTTAGGTCTCCAACAACCCAGATGTATTTTGTATTACAGGAGGGGAGTCACCTGAACCCTACCCAATCTTGTCTGCAGCAATGTGTCCATGTTTTGGAGTTTAACTCGCCAGTTCATTTTTTATAGTTTATAACTGCTCCTGTTCACTTCATTTTTCATCCTTGCTCCTTCTGTGAGTGTAACAGCTGATTCTGACTGGGTTCAGTTCTACACTCACTGGTTCCTCCCTCTCCTCCCTGAAGGTGCTGACTCTCTCTGTGTGTACGTGCTCTCTCTCCCCTCCTCCGACACTCTGGCCCTCCCTGTCCATTGTAACATCTCCCAGTTCTGGTGATGGGCTCTCACTGAACCACACTCCATTTCTCCCTCTTATGCAGATGTTCCCTGATCATCAACATTTCATATAATCATAGAGCAGAGAAGGAGGCCATTCGTTCCATCATGTCTGTACTGCCTCACTGAAAGAACTATCCAATCGGTCCCAGTCCCCTACACTTTCCCCAGATCATTGGAAAATTTCCCCTCTGAAGTTTTTATCCAATTGTCTTTTGAAAGTTATTATTGAATCTGCTTCCTCCACCCTTTCAGACAGTGCATTCCAGATCAGAACAACTCACTGCCTAAAAACATTTTTCCTTACCTCCTCTCGCTTGCTTTATTGGCCAATTGTTTTAAATCTCTGTTCTCTGGTTACTGACCCTCCTGCCAGTGGAAACAGTGTCTCCCTCTCTACTCAGTGAAAATCCCTCATCATTTTGAACATGTCTGTTAAATCTCCCCTTAACCTTTTCTGCTGTCAGGAGAACAATCCCAGCTTCTCCAGAGAACTGAAACCCCTCATCCCTGGTATCATTCTAGTAAATCTCCTCTGCACCCTCTCCAAGGCCTTGATTCTTTTCCAAAGTCTGGTGCCCGGAACTGGATACAATTCTCTACTGAGATCTAACCAGTGATTTATAAAGATTTAGCAGAACCTCCTTGTTTCTGTACTCGAGGCTTCTAGTTACAAAGCCAAGGATCTGCTCTGCTTTTTAAACAGCTTATTAATTTGTTCTGTCACTTTCAAAGATTTGTATACAGGCACCCCCAGGTCTCTCTGATCCTGCACTGCGTTAAAAATTGTACCATTTAGTTTATATTTATATTGTCTCTCCACATTCTTCCTTCCACAGTGCAATACTTTTTTTTTTGCATTAAATTTCATCTGCCATTGCACCAGTCTGTCAATATCCTCTGGAAATCTGGTACCATCCTTCTTACTATTCACTGCTCCTCTGTAATTTACAGATGCTCCCTGACCAGTCTATTTCACCTCCATTTACAGATGCTCCAAGAGTTTCCAGCTCTTGCTGATCCTCCCAGAGTTTGCCGCTTACACTGCGCTTTCCGGCCGGACTGAACCCGGGAGCCGCTCCCTCCACACCTCTTACCTGACAGCTCACAATGCCCGCCTGATTGACGGCAGCTCCGGACCAATAGGAAGAGTGGGAAGGGTCTGGGAGACTGAGCGGGCAGATGGTCCTCAAACCAATCAGAGCGAGGGGCGGGGCCTGTGGCAACGAGTTGGCGGGGCTGAGTCTGGATCCCCTCATTGGCTGAAACTCTGCATCATTTTGAAAGCTGGTTTCTCTCAGACTCCAGAAGCAAACTGGCCCTTTTCTGTTGTGGTTTTAAACAGATGAAACCCTGTGGATGTGGAGCAAACATTTCAACATTTGTTAGTGAAATGGATTCATTCAGGACAGACAGCAGGGATTATTTCAGGAAATAACACAGTGCAGTGATTGTTTCTCTTTGAACTCTTCCCTTGGAGAACAGTGTGAATTAGTGGAAGGATTCACAGGCTGTTTAACACTCCTTCCATGACTGGAACCATTTGATTCCAGCTGATCTGTTGGTCAGTCTTTAACTGGGAGAGTTTGATGAGCTCCCACAGCTCACACAATGGGTGTGGACAGTCACACTCACCAGACAAGGCTATGAACTCCCTGTAAATCCAACCCTCTGATTTCTGTTTTGTAACCATCTTTCCATCCATTCTGCTGCCTGGTCCTTCACTCCACACAGCCTGATCTTGGTCACTTTGCAGATTGTACAGAATGTTATGGATAGCAAGCTGGTTACAAGACAGAAAACAGAGAGTAGGGGTTAAGAGTAGCTACTCAGACTGGTGGAAGGTGGGAATTGGTGTTCCACAGGAATCGGTGCTGGGACCACTGTTATTCACCATTTACATAGATGGTTTAAACTCGAGAATCAGAAGTACAATTTCAAAATTTGTGGATGACACCAAATTGGGAGATAGAGTTACTCCTGAGGAAAACTGACAAGATGCACAAAGACATCAGTTAACTTGCAGAATGGGATTGTAATTAGCAAATGAATTTCAATATAGGTAAATGTGCTGTGATGTATTTTGGTAGGAAGAATAAGGAGGCCACAGACAACTTGGAAAATAAGAGTCTAAATGGGGTGGAGGAGCAAAGGGATGGGTACAGATACACAGACCAATAAAAGTAGCAACACAGGTTAATAAGGTCATAAAGAAGCAAATAAAGAATGAGGGTTCATTTCTAGAGGGAGAGCATTGAAAAGAAGTGAATTTATTGTTAAACTTGTATTGTTAGATCACACTTGGAGAACTGTGAACAGTTCAGATCTCCACATTATAAATAAGATATGCAGACACTGGGAAAAGGCCAAAGAAGATTTTCAAGGTTGGTCCAAGAACTGAGAGGATAAACTTATCAGGAAAGGCTGAACAGGCTGGAGCTTTTTTCTCCAGAGAAAGGAGATGGTTGATGGGTGATCTGATAGAGGTTTTAAGATTATTAAAAGGTTGTACAGGGGGAACATAGAGACAATGTTTCCACTTGTGGGCGCATCCAAAATTAGTGGTGATAAATATCAGATAGTCACTAATAAAACCAACAGGGAATTCAGGAAAAACCTCTTTAACGAAAGAAAGGGAAGAATGTGGAACCTGCTACCACAGAGAGTAGTTGAGGTGAATAACAGAGATACATTTAAGGGGAAGCGAGATAAGTACATGAGGGAGAAAGGAATGGAAGGGTATACTGATCGGGTTCGATGAACTGTGCACCATCTTCTTTTCCAAAGATCTCTCAGCTTCTCTAATGGTTACTTTTATCTCCCTCAATTGTGGGTGATATTTGTCCCTATTCTCCTGGAAACTGAATCCATCGTGTTCCAAACTGGGTTCAATAGAAGACAGTTCAGGGAGTCAAGCATCATTCATTCCTAGATCTATGCTGACAGGTAAAACCCCAGACAGTTCCTTAGTAAGGATTCCTCTGGTTCCTCGCCATGTATTTGTCAGAATACCGAAACCCAGCTTTCTTAAAGTTCACTCCTGGAGGCCCCACTCCCAAGTAACATTCGCGGCACACAAGTGACAGGCAATAACCATCTCCAACAAGAGAAAATCTACTCATCTTCTCTTGACATTCAATGGCATTACCATCACTGAATTCCCCCACCATCAATATCCTGGGGTTTACCATTGACCAGAAAATTAACTGGACCAGCCATATAAATACTGTGGCGACAAGTGCAGGTCAGACACTGGGAATTCTGTCGCGAGTAACCCACCTCCTGACTCCATAAAGCCTGTCCACCATCAACAAGGCATAAGTCAGGAGCGTGATGGAATACTCTCCACTTGCCTGGATGAGTGCAGCTCCAACAACACTAAACAAGCTCGACACCATCCAAAGTAAAGCAGCTTGCTTGACCGGCACCCCATCCACCACCTTAAACATTCAATCCCTCCATCATCGACGCACAATGACAGCAGTACCATATACAAGATGCGCTGTAGCAACTCAACAAACCTCCTCCCACAGTACCTTCTGAACTTGCGACCTCTACCACCGAGAAAGACAAAAGCAACATACACATTGGAACACCATCACCTGCAAGTTCCCTCCAAGTCACACACCATCCTGACTTGAAACTATATCGCTGTTCCTTCACTGTCACTGGGTCAAAATCCTGGAACTCCCTTCCCAGCAGCATTGTGGGTGTATCTACACCTGATGGACTGCAACAGTTCACAAAGGCAGCTCAGCACCACCTTACCGGCAATTAGGGACGGGCAACAAATGCTGGACTTACCAGTGATGCTCCCATCCCATGAAAAAAGCTCCCCGTGACTGCAACCTTCAGCAGGGTCAGTGGTGGAGTTTCACAGTGGGAATGATCCCAGAGTAACTGTCCGGATCGCACCCCCTGAATGTTCTGGGTCATGTATCCTGTCATCTAACACAAACACATCAATAGGGAATTCCTGGAAACACACTGCATACCCTTCTTTATCTGGAGATTAAATGACTGTTGTATAATTGTACCAGCAGTTACCATGCAGAATTTAACCAATTTATTTTCACCGGGACTATTTTAAATGAGTTAACACTTGCCTTAAAATGGTTCACTCAGGACTGTCACACAAACATGTTAAAGTTTTGTACAATAATTACCTGTCATTTTCAGACTGGAAATTTAAACCTGCCGTTTCACTTTCAGTCAGGAACAAATCACAGTTTTACACCAATATCTGATTTGACAGCACGTTTCCAGCATTCACCGTTATTCTTCCTGACTCTAAACACAGTTGTAAAGGAGCCTTCTCTTCCGTGCCCAGGAGCTCTGAACCATGGAAGAGAGCGGCTGGGACACATTTCTTACAGGCCTCAGGATTAACCCACACGGGGGTTTTGCTGTCAGTTCATTTTTTATTTCCAAAATATACTTTATTCATAAAAATCTGTAAAATAATGCATTAACAAACAGTTTCAAAATGCACCAAGTCAAAAAATACAAACAGTGCAAAAGCGGTCCGTTACCTTCTATGCAATCCTGAGTTGCCTCACAACCCTTCCATTTCATTGTCGTGCCAGATACATTTTTACATTTTACAGCAAGCGAAATTTCCCCAATGCAGTTCGAGGGGTTTCCCATGGATCCAGCCCCTCAGTTCAGCTTGGTGGGGGGACCTTACACTGTGGTCTTTCCCCATTGAGCCTTTGCTGCGGCTGCCCCAAGCTTTAGTGCGTCCCTCAGCACGTAGTCTTGGACCTTGGAATGAGCCAGTCTGCAACATTCGGTGGTGGACAACTCTTTGCGCTGGAAGACCAGCAAGTTTCGGGCAGACCAAAGGGCGTCTTTCACCGAATTGATAGTCCTCCAGCACTTTGCTGTCAGTGAAGAGAGACGAGAAAGACCAAAGTGCTGTTTGTCCCTCTCAGTGTGATCCTGAAGGACTGTGTTCAGGGTGAAGTTCTGTTCCTGTCATACAAAGACCAGAAGTCTAGTTTCACAAAGCTACTCGGCCTTTCCACTGCCCCCAGGTGTTACCACCTGCCGGTTCATTTACATGTTCTCAATGGCTGACTCCTTGTTTTACAATCCAAAAGTCTGGGAGGGTGAAACCCATTGTTCTTCAGGCGTTAGTGCTGTCATCTCTGTTCTTCAGAAAACAGTCTTTGATCTGTTCCCTCTGTTGTCCTGGTAACCTTTTACAGAGTGGAGGTGAGGTCAGCTGACCTCCTGGATTCCATCTTGAACTTTAAAAGAAACTTATAATCTATAAGACACAGTGCTGGATTTTAACAGCCCAACATCGCTCCCGGCGGTGAGCTCAAAAAATGGCGGACCGCGTAGCGGCTCATTTAAATACTGGGTAGCGCCACCCCCCCCCCCCCCCCCACCACCTAATCACATGGAGGGGGTGGGCTGTCCCTTGCTCGCAATGGCATTAGCTGGCCATGAGTAGGCACTGCTGCCATTTTCTAAAAGGGCAGCCAGCCCTGCCGACAAATTTGAATTTTTTTTAATGAACCCCACCAACATTTACAAAATAAAACTTTAACGCCCCTTTCCAATGCCCCCCAACAAAAATTGAAGGATTTGCACTTTCCCCCGCAAAAAAACTTCACTTTGAACTCGGACCTTCCTCCCCCACCGAGACTGCACAAGTTGCAAGTTCACCCCTTCCCACCATCACCACCCTCCCCCGCCACCCCCCCCCCCCCCCCCTGCCCAAACCATTAGTAAAAATCTTAGCTCCTTCCCCACCAGTGTCATGCGTGCTTTCCCCACATGGGGAATTGAAGGTGCGGGAGTGCAGGCCACTGTGCCGAAGATCGTGGTGGGCCTTGAAGATTCAGGTAAGTTGATTTAAATGTATTCATCTCGTTCATTTAAGTATTTAAATCCAGGTCCCATCGGCCAGCAGGGGTGGGGGGTTGGGGGTGGACCATGGAGCCTCACTGCTTCTGGGAGGATCAGGCAGGGCCCTCCTGGCTTTGGCCTCTGTACCAGGCCTCTGCTGGAACAATCTTCTGGCCCAGCCACCCTCGGCCTTGCAGCCCGACATCAGGGGTTTGGTAATATCCAGCCCATAATCACATTACAAGGTCCAGTGATCCTAACACCAATTCACATCAACAGAAATGAACCCTGACTGTGACTCAATTGGTACCATTGTTGCCTCTGAGTCAGAAGGTCCTGGATTCAAGTCCCACTCCAGAGAGTTTGCTGTGTGCAATTGGCTGCTGTGTTTGCTACATTATAGCAGTGACTACACTTCAATCTTACTTCATCGACTATAAAGCACCTTGACATGTCCTGAGGCACTGGAAGATGCTGTATACGTGCCGATCTTTCTTTAACCGTCAGAATCAACATGGTTCAGTCTTGGATGTGATGAACAGAGAATCCAACCTCTGCAGTCACTTGTGAACTCGCTGGTGCGTCAGCAGGGTGAATGAACGTGTGAATCTCTTGCCACACAGAGAGCAGGTGAACGGTCTCTCGCTAGTGTTTCAGCAGGTCGGATAATGGGTGAATCCCTTCCCACACTCAGTGCAGGTGAACGGCCTCTCCCCAGTGAGAGTGCGTTGATGTCTCAGCAGGGTGGATAACTGAGTGAATCCCTTCCCACAGTCAGAGCAGGAGAACCGTTTCTCCCCAGTGTGAGTGTGTTGATGAATTTCCAGCTGGTTTGGAGAATTGAATCCTTTCCCACACACAGAGCAGGTGAACGGTCTCTCCCCAGTGTGACTGTGCCGATGAGTTTCCCACTGGGATGGGTAATTGAATCCCTTCCCACAGTCTCCACATTTCCAAGGTTTCTCTGTGATGTGGGTATCCTTGTGTCTCTCCAGGTTGGATGATCAGTTGAAGCTTCATCCACACGGAGAACACGTGTACGGTTTCTACCCGCTGTGAATGGTGATGTTTTTTCAGGCTGTGTAACTGGTTAAAGCTCTTTCCACAGTCAGTCACTGGAACACTCTCACTCGGGTGTGTGTGTGTCTCGGTGCTTTTCCAGTCACACTGATGTTTGAAATCTTTTCCCACAGACAAAACAGACAAACATTTCTCCTTCCACATTCAAAGTCCGATGATATTCAGGTCCTGATGAATTGAGACAGATGTTTGGTTTGAGTTTGCCATCTGCAAATCCTCGCCTTCTAATACTCTGTAAAAGGAGTTTACAAAAGTCATCACTGTCAGTACAGGGTAGAAGTTCAGAACAGACAATTCCATTTTCTATGGAACATTCTTTCCTCTCTTGTTCCCCAAAACGTGGTCCAGTCAAACGAAAAGAAGCCAAAATAAGCAACAAAGTCACAACAAAAGCACAGGGAATAAGAGTGAAATACTGCAGATGCTGGAAATCTGAAATAAAAACAGAAAGTGCTGGAAATACTCAGCAGGTCTGGCAGCATCTGTGGAGAGAGAAGCAGAGTTAACGGTTCAGCTTGACAACCTTTCTTCAGAACTGACAAAAGTTAGAAATGTGATAGGTTTTGAGCAAGTGAAGGGTGTGGGGGAGGGGTGGGGAGCAGAAGAACAAAAGGGAAGGTCTGTGATAGTGCAGAGGGCAGGAGAGATTAAATAGCAAAGATGTCATGGAATAAATGCAAAGAGAGTTCTAATAGTTACAGTAAAAGATTAAAGTCCAGTGCAACTGTTAATGGCAGAATAATGAACAGCTTTGTACAAAAGCAAAAACATGAAAAACAAGTTTAAGATCAGCACATGGTTAAAAAAAAACAATCAAAATAAGGTTCGTGGTCTAAAATGGTTGAACTCAGTGTTGAGTCCAGAAGGCTGTAAAGTGCCTAAAGCAAAGGAATCTTCCCAACTGAACCAGACTGTTGTTACCAGTGTCAGTGAGACACTCTGTATCCTGAGGTGCTCACCGGACACAGAAATTATCAAGTGTGCTCCCTCTCCAGGCCCACAGAAGAGAGACCGTCAGCCGGAGTGACACCCCCACTCCCAATATGGTCCCTGCACACCCTGGACCTACACATCGCTGTGTTAACCAGGCCCAAGAGCAGGTCCAGGAGAAGATCATCCAACTTACCCACCACCACCTCCACACTGAGTGTCCAAAGATTAGGAGAATGAGGCTAAACTGTAACTAAAAAGTTGAGGAGCAGCCCCTTCAGATAACTATACAGGGACTGTAACCTCTCACACTGAATATCTACATGGTCCATGGACTCCTCTAAGTTGCAAACGTCACATACAGCCTGGGAATGGGTAAAGCTGCTTAAAACCCCATTGTCCAGAATGCTGCATCTCCTGGGCATTAGGACCCAGTTAGGAACAGAGATCCTAAAGCCACACCCACTCTGTGCCCTCACGAAGATGGACACACAGGTGCCCTGATCCAGCCCTGTCCAAGATAGCGGCCAGTGCCCCCGCTCCCCCGGGCCTGTCACCGCGGGGCAACCACGGGGCCTGTGGCCTCTTATTCGGGGCGTCAGGCCGACCCCAGGTGTTTATGAAGCATCGCAACCCACCCACGGCTCCAATTCCTCCCCTGCCCCCGCAATCTCCTCCCGCCTCAGTTGGTCAGTGTTTTTGGTTTTTGTTCCTAGATATTCCTGGTCTCCCTTCAGTTGGGGAACTTCGTCCCTCCTTTTAATTTATTGTTAGTTTCAGACTGGACCTGTCACTGCCAGAAGCGGTGGTGTGGTGCTCATGTCACTGGACTAGTAATCTAGAGACTTAGGCTAATGCTCTGCGGCCATGGGCTCGAATTCCAAACAGCAGATGGTGAAATTTTAATGCAATTAATAAATCTGGAATTAAAAGCTAGTCTAATGGTGACCATGAAACCATTGTTGACTGTTGTAAAAACACATCTGGTTCACTCATGCCCTTCAGGGAAGGAAATCTGCCGTCCTTACCTGGTCTGGCCTACACGTGACTCCAGACCTAATATGGTTGACTCTTAAATGCCCTCAGAAATGGCCTCGCAAGCCACTCAGTTGTATCAAATCACTATAATTATGGGTGATTTTAATCTACATATAAACTGGAAAAATAAGATTGGCAATAGTAGCCTGGATGAGGAGTTCATAGAAAGCTTTCAAGATAGTTTCTTAGAGCAGCACGTTCTGCAGCCAACCAGAGAGCAGGTTATATTAGATTTGATATTGTGTAATGTGACAGGATTAATTAATGATCTCAGAGTAAAGGCACCTCTAGGTAGCAGCGACGATAATATGATTGAATTTTACATCCAGTTTGAAAGAGAGAAGAGTGGGCCTAAGACAAGTATTTTAAACTTAAATAAGGGCAACTATGTGGGCATGAAAGCTGAGCTAGCTGAAGTGAACTGGGTTACTAGGCTGGGGGATAGAGCAATAGAGAAGCAGTGGCAGATATTTGTGGGGGTATTTCAGAATACTCAGGATAAGTATATTCCTACTATAAAGAAAAATTCTAAGGGGAGGACCCCCATCCGTGGTTAACTAAAGAAGTTAAGGAAAGCATCAAACTTAAGGAAAAGGCATATAATTGAGCAAAGATGAGTGGCAGTTCAGATGATTGGTCAGAATATAAAGAATGGCAGAGAATGACAAAGGTTAATCAGCAGAAAGAAATTAGAGTATGAGAGGAAGCTAGCTAGAAATATAAAAATGGAAAGCAAGAGTTTCTACAGGTATTTAAAAAGAAACAGAGTAAGTGAGTGTTGGTCCTCTAGAGAGTGAGAATGGGGAGCTAATAGTAGATAATAAGGAAATGGCAGATGCAGTGAACAAATATATTGCTTCTGACTTCACTATAGAGGATACAAAAACATTCCAGTAATAGCTATAAATCAGGAGGTGGAAGAAAGAGAGGAAATTGGTGAAATTACAATTACCAGGGAAGTGATACTGACCAAACTAATGGAGCTGTGGGCTGACAAGTCCCCGGGTCCTGATGGGCTTCACCCTAGTGTCTTAAAAGAGGTGGCTAATGAGGTAGTAGATGCATTGGTGTTAATTTTTCAAAATTTGCTGGATTCTGGAAAGGTTCCATCAGACTGGAAAGTAGCAAATATCACCCCTCTATTCAAGAAGGGAGGAAAGCAGAAAACAGGTAACTATAGGCCAGTTAGCTTGACGTCTGTCATGGGGAAGATGTTAGAATTGATCATTAAGGAGGTTATAGCTGGGCACTTAGAAAAACTCAAGGTAATTGGGAATAGTCAGCATGGTTTTGTGGAAGGGAAACCATGTTTAACCAATTTGTTGAAGTTCTTTGAAGGAGTCACACGTGCTGTGGATAAAGGGGAGCCCGTTGACGGACTGTATTTGGATTTCCAGAAATGGAAGTGGTGCCACATAAAAGGTTATTGCACAAAGGAGGAGCTGATGGTGTAGGGGGTAACATATTAGCATGGATAGGAGATTGGCTGGCTGGCAGAAAACAGAGTATGAATAAATGGGTCCTTTTCTGATTGGCAGGATTGACAAGTGGAGTTCCACAGGACTCTGTGCTGGGGCCTCAACATTTTACAATTTACATCAATGATGAGGGGAGTGATGGCATGGGTAGCTAAATTTGCAGATGACACTGCAAAGATAGGTAGGAAGGTATGTTGTGAAGAGGACAGAAGGAGGTTGCAGACCGATTATAGATAGGTTGAATGAGTGGGCAAAAATCTGGCAGATGGAATATAATGTGGGAAAATGTGAAGTTGTTCACTTTGGCAGGAAGAATAAAAAAGCGGAGCATTTCTTAAATGGAGATCGACTGCAGAATTCCGAGGTGTGCAAGAGTCACATAAAGTTAGTACACAAGTACAGCAAGAAATAAAGAAGGCTAATAGAATGCTATCCTATATTACAAGGGGAATTGAAAATAAAAGTAAGGATGTTATGCTTCAGTTATACAGGGTATTGGTGAGACCACACCTAGAATACTGTGTGCAGTTTTGGTCTCCTTATTTAAAGATGGATGTAAATGCGTTGGAGGCAGTTTAGAGAGGGTTTACTAGATTGATACCTGGATTGAGCAGATTGTCTTAAGAGGAAAGGTTGGACAGACTGGGCTTGTTTTCACTGGAGTTTAGAAGAGTGAGGGAAGACTTGATTGAAGCATATAAGATCCTGAATAGTCCTGGCAAGGTGGATGTGGAAAGGATGTTTCCTCTTGTGGATGAGTCCTGAACTAGGGGGCACTGTTTTAAAATTAGGGCTCGCCCTTTTAGGACAGAGATAAGGAGAATTTTTTTCTCTCTGAGGGTTGTATGACTTTGGAATTCTCTGCCTAAGAAGGTGGTGGAGGCAGGGTCAGTGAATATTTTTAAGGTGGAGGATGATAGATTCTTGTTAGGCAAGGGAATCATAGATTATCAGGGGTAGATAGGAGTGTGGAATTTGAAACACAAACAGATCAGCCATGATCTTATTGAATGGCAGAGCAGGCTCGAGGGGCCGAATAGCCGACTTCTGCTCCTAATTTGTATGTTCGTATGTATGTACTAATTCTAAGAAAAGGAATGAAACTGGACGGACCACCGTCATCGACCTAGGCATTGGAAACGGCAATGGCAAAGCCAGCCCCGGTGACCCTGCAAAGTCCTCCTTACTAACATCTGGGAGCTTGTGCCAAAGTTGAGAGAGCTGCCCCACAGACTAGTCAAGTAACAGCCTGACACAGTCATACTCACCGAATCATACCTTACAGAAAATATCCCAGACACCGCCATCACCATCCCTGGCTATGTCCCGTCCCACCGGCAGGACAGACCTAGCAGAGGGGGTGGCACAGTGGTATACAGTCAGGAGGGAGTTGCATTGGGAGTCCTCAACACTGACTCTAGACCCCATGAAGTCTCATGGCATCAGGTCAACCATGGGCAAGCAAGCCTCAAGCTGATTACCACCTACTGCCCCCCCTTGGCTGATGAAACAGTGCTTCTCGGCCAGCGTAGACACGATGGACCAAGTCGCCTCTTTCTGTGCCATAAAATTTCCATGATTCTCCATGTTGAACACCAATTGGAAGAAGCACTGAGGGTGGCAAGGGCACAGAATGTATTCTGCATGGGGGACTTCAATGTCCATCAAGAGTGGCTCGGTAGCACCGAGCTGGCCGAGTCCTAAAGGACATAGCTGCTAGACTGGGTCTGCGGTAGGTGGTGAGGGAACCAAAAAGAGGGAAAAATATACATGACCTCGTCCTCACCAATCTACCCATCGATGACAGTATTGGTAGGAGTGACCACTGCAGTCCTTGCAGAGACAAAGGATACTCACCGTGCTGTGAGGAACTACCACTCTGCTAAATGGGATAGATTTCGAACACATCTAGCAACTCAAAATTGGGCATCCATGAGGCGCTGTGGGCCATCAGCAGCAACAGCATTGTATTCAACCACAATCTGTAACCTTATGGCCCAGGGTATCCCCCACTCTACCATTACCATCAAGTCTGGGGACCAACACTAGTTCAATGAAGAGTGTAGGAAGACATGCCAGGAGCAGCACCAGGCATACCTCAAAATCATGTGTCAGCCTGGTGAAGCGACAATGCAGGACTACTTGCATGCCAATCAACAGAGACAGCATATGATAGACACAGCTAAGTGATCCCACGACCAACAGATCAGATCTAAGCTCTGCAGTCCTGCTACATCCAGTCGTGAATGGTGGTGAACAATTAAACAACTAACAGGAGGAGGAGGCGCCACAAATATCCCCATCCTCAATGATGGGGGAGCCCAGCACATCAGTGCAAAACATAAGGCTGAAGCATTTGCGACAATCTTCAGCCAGAAGTGCTGGGTGGATGATCCATCTCGGCCTCCTCCTGAAATCCACAGCATCACAGATGCCAGTCTTCAGCCAATCTGATTCACTCCACGTGATATGAGGAAACGGCTGAAGGCATTGGATACTGCAAAGGCTATGGGCCCTGACAACATTTATTTTTATTTATTTAGAGATACAGCACTGAAACACACCCTTCGGCCCACCGAGTCTGTGCCGACCAACAACCACCCATTTTTATACTAACCCTACAGTAATCCCATATTCCCTACCATCTACCTACACTAGGGGCAATTTACAATGGCCATTTTACCTATCTACCTGCAAGTCTTTGGCTGTGGGAGGAAACCGGAGTACCCGGTGAAAACCCACGCGGTCACAGGGAGAACTTGCAAACTCCGCACAGGCAGTACCCAGAATCGAACCCGGGTCCCTGGAGCTGTGAGGTTGCGGTGCTAACCACTGTGCCACTGTGCTCCAGAACTTGCTGCGTGCTAGCCAAGCTGTTCCAGTACAGCTACAACACTGGCATCTACCCTGCAATGTGGAAAATTGCCCAGTTATTCATGTGTACAAAAAGCCGGGCAAATCCAACCCGGCCAATTACCACACCATCAGCCTACTCTCAATCATCAGCAAAGTGGAAGGGGTCATTGACAGTGCTATCAAGCAGCACTTACTCAGCAAGAACCTGCTCACTAATGCTCTGTTTGGGTTCCGCCAGGGCCATTCAGCTCCTGACCTCATTACAGCCTTGGTCCAAACATGGACAAAAGAGCTGAACTCAAGAGGTGAGGTGAGAGTGACTGCCCTTGACATCAAGGCAGCATTTGACCGAGTATGGCATCATGGAACTCGAGCAAAAATGGAGTCAATGGGAATCAGGGGAAAAATCTCCACTGGTTGGAGTCATACCTCATGCAAAGGAAGATGGTTGTTGTTGTTGGAGGTCAATCATCTGAGCTCCATGACATCAGTGTAGGAGTTCCTCAGGGTAGTGTCTTAGGCCCAACCACCTTCAGCTGCTTCATCAATGACCTTCCTGATGATTGCACAATGTTCAGCACTATTCGCAACTCCTCAGATACTGAAGCAGTCCGTGTGCAGATGCAGCAAGACCTGGACAACATTCAGGCTTGGACTGATAAGTGACAAGTAACATTCGCACCACACAAGTGCCAGGCAATGACTATCTCCTGCAAGAGAGAATCTAGCCATCTCCCCTTGACATTCAATGGCATTACCATCGCTGAATCCCCCACTATCAATATCCTGGGGGTTACCATTGACCAGAAACTGAACTGGATCAGTTACATAAATACTATGGCTACAAGAGCAGGTCAGAGGCTAGGAATTCTGCCACGCGTAACTCACCTCTTGATATCCCAAAGCATGTCCACCACCTACAAGGCACAAGTCCTGCCCTGTCATTGGGAAATTGTTGGAGAACGTTATTAGGGGAGTAGAAGAAAATTTAGATAATCATAATATAATTAAGCAGAGGCAACATGGTTTTATGAAAGGGAAATCATATTTGAAAAACTTGTTAGAGTTGTTTGAGGATGTAATGAACAGGGTGGATAAAGGGGAACCAGTAGATGTAGTGCAGTTGGATTTCCAAAGGCATTCGATAAGGTGCCACATAAAAAGTTATTACACAAGGTATGATGTTGGGAGCAATTTATTAGCACGGATAGAAGGTTGGCTAACCAACAGGAAACAGAGAGTCGGGATAGATGGGGCATTTTCAGATTGGCAAACTGTAACTAGTGGAGTGTCACAGGGATCAGTGCTGGGGTCTCAACTGCTTCTGAACTATATTAATGGCATGAATAAAGGGACAGAGTGGATTATAGTCAAATTTACTGACAATACAAAGATAGGTAGGAAAGCAAGTTGTGAGGAGGACACAGAGTCAGCAAAAGGATATAGAGTGGGGGAAAAAACGGCAGATGGAGTATAATGTGGGAAAATGTGAGGTTGTCCACTTTGGTGGGAAGATTAGAAAATCAGAATGTTATTTAAATGGAGAGAGACTGCAGAATGCTGCGGTACAGAGGGATCTGGGTGTCCTTGCACAGGAATCACAAAATGTTAGTGTGAAGGTACAGCAAGTAAGAAGGATGGAAAATGGAATACTGCCCTTTACTGCAAATGTGATGGAGTATACAAGTAGGGAATGCTTGCTACACGGTACAGGGCATTGGTCAGACTGCACCTAGAGTACTGTGTACAGTTTTGGTTTCTTTCCTTAAGGAGAGATATACTTGCATTGGAAGCAGTTCAGAGAAGGTTCACTCGGCTAATTCCTGGGAAGAAAGAGTTGTCTTATGAGGAAGGGTTAAGCAGGTTGGACTGATACCCATTGGAGTTTAGAAGAATGAGAGATGATTGTATTGAAACATGTAAGATTGTGAGGGGGCTTCACTGGGTAGACGCTGAGAGGATGTTTTCCCTCATGGGGGAGTCTAGAACTAGGGAGCACAGTTTAAAAATAAATTGTCTCCCATTTAAGATGGAGATGAGGAGAAATTTCTTCTCTGAGGGTCGTTAATCTTTGGAATTCTCTTCTCCACAGGGCAGTGAAGGCTGGGTGATTGAATATATTCAAGGCTGAGTTAGACAGATTTTTGATCCACAAGGGAGTCAAGGGTTATGGGGGGCCGACAGGAAAGTGGAGTTAAGGCCAAATCAGATCAGCCATGATCATATTGAATGGCGGAGCAGGCTCAAGGGGCCGAATGGTCTACTCCAGCTCCTATTTCATATGATCATCACAGGGCCCAGGGGTGGATCAATGCTCAGTTCACAGGGCCCAGGGGTGGATCATTGCTCGGGTTTACAGGGCCCAGGGGTGGATTAACGCTCGGGTTTACAGGGCCCGGGCTGGATTAATGCTCAGGTTTACAGGGCACAGGGGTGGATCATTGCTCGGGTTTACAGGGCACAGGGGTGGATCAATGCTCGGGTTTACAGGGCCCGGGCTGGATTAATGCTCGGGTTTACAGGGCCCGGGCTGGATTAATGCTCAGGTTTACAGGGCCCAGGGGTGGATCATTGCTCGGGTTTACAGGGCACAGGGGTGGATCAATGCTCGGGTTTACAGGGCACAGGGGTGAATCAATGCTCGGGTTTACAGGGAACAGGGGTGGATCAATGCTCGGGTTTACAGGGAACAGGGGTGGATCAATGCTCGGGTTTACAGGATCAAATTTGCTGACGATGCAAATGTAGGTAGGAAAGCACATTGTGAGGAGGAAACCAAGTGTCTGCAAGGGGAAACAGATAGTTAAGTAAGTGGGGGAAAATTAGCAGATGGAGTACAATGCAAGGTCTGACTCTAGGTTTCAGACTGTGCCCTCAGTACTGGATTCCCCAACTAACGGAAATAGTTTCTCTCCATCTACCCGATCAGTTCCAATTAAAAACATGAAAACTTTGATCAAATCACCGCTTAATCTTCTAAATTCCAGGGAATACAACCCTCGTAGAGAGGTGATGTATTCTGGCAGAAGGGACAGGGCAAGGCAATATTTCCTTGACTGGAAAGACATTTGCATAGTAACAGAGAGTACTTGGAAAGGACAAAGGAGCCACTCCCTGCTCCAATTTAATCCACAATGGACTTTTGATTACCAGACGTTGAAGGTGGAGAAGCTAGCATTCCAGGTTGACTGTTAAGATGCTCCCTATACACAGAAGTGACCTGGTCAAACCAGTCAGTCATGTGACCATCTGCTGGCCAACTAGGGGAGTTTTTTTTTTAATTGGAGAAACAGTGTTTGAAGACAGAAAGCTCTTTGCTCCTGGACTGAGAACATCTCTCTCCTGTCTGCTCCCATCTTTTTCGCACAGAACTGAAGACCCATTGAAGACACATGAACCCCAAGAGAGAAAATTCTCCTCCAGTGAACACGGTTTAAGAAGAATACTGGGGCCCAACGAAAAGCAAGACTACCTACAATCAAGGACTCTACAGCCAGCTCGAAGCACAGTAACAAACTCCATT
The DNA here is from genome assembly GCF_036365525.1 of Heterodontus francisci. Lineage (NCBI taxonomy): Eukaryota > Metazoa > Chordata > Chondrichthyes > Heterodontiformes > Heterodontidae > Heterodontus > Heterodontus francisci. The sequence goes on from NC_090404.1 coordinate 25,210,233, forward strand.
CAGTGATTGCCTCAAAAGTTTTCACTTTATTTTTCTTCTGCTTTTTTCTGTCCCTATTTGCATGTGTATATCACATGTGCATGCTAGCGTGGGTGTGTAGTGAATTTGTAGGGGTTAACTGAATTAGAGTTTAAGTTTTAATAAATTTCACTTTTCTTCTTTAAACCTAAGAAAGACTGTTTGTGCTCAGTTCTTTGCCTTACAATTGGAAAGCGATGAACAAGAATTCACCAAAGCGGTGTGTTTAAAACAAAACCCTATTAGAGTAAGACCAGGTGAAGGCTGAGAAAGACTCCTAGACACCTTTCTCACCTGGTCGTAACACGATTCTGTACTGACAGTGATGACTTTTGTAAACTCCTTTCACAGGATATTGAAAGGGGAGGATTTGCAGATGGGAAATTCAAACCAAACATCACGTCAGGATCTGATAGTGTCAATTGATTCATCAGGACCTGAATATCATCGGCCTTTGAATGTGGAAGGAGAAATGTTTGTCCATTCTGTCTGTGGGAAAAGATTTCAAACATCAGTGTGACTGGGAAATCACCGAAACACACAGAAACCCGAGTGAGAGTGTTCCAGTGACTGACTGTGGAAAGAGCTTTACACAACCTGAAAAACATCGCACCATTGACAGCTGGGAGAAACTGTACACTTGTTCTGTGTTTGGACGAGGCTGCAACTGATCATCCAACCTGGAGAGACACAAGGGCACTTGCATCATGGAGAAACCATGGAAATGTGGGGACTGTGGGAAGGGATTCATTTACCCCATCAGAACTGGAAATTAATTGGCGCAGGCACACTGGGGAGAGGCCGTTCACCTGCTCCGAGTGTGGGATGGGTTTAACTCGGTCATGCAACCTGCTGACACACCAGAAAGGTCACACTGGCGAGAGATCAATTGCTATAAAAGTTCTGCTGAACTGATGTCCCATCAACATGTTCACACTGATGAGAGACCATTCAGGTGTTCTCACTGCGGGACTGGGTTCAAGCGATCATTTGATCTCATTGAACAGCAGCACACTCACACCGGGGAGAGGCCATTCACCTGCTCTGAGTGTGGGAAGGGATTCACTCGGTCTTGCACCCTGCTGAGACACCGAACCACTCACACTGGGGAGAGGCCATACACTTGCTCTGTGTGTGGGAAGGGATTCACTCACTCATTCACCCTGTTGAAACAGTGAGTTCACACTGGGGAGAGGCCATGCAGCTGCTCTGTGTGGGAAGGGATTCACTCACTCACCCGCCCTGCTGAAACACCAACGTGTTCACACTGGGGAGAGGCCGTTCACCTGCTTCATGTGTGGAAAGGGATTTTTCAGTCATCTAACCTGCTGAAACACCAACGAGTTCACAAGTGACTGCAGGGATTGGATTCTGCTGTTATTGCTGCTGTTAATCACATCCAGGACTGGACCACGTTGGGATTTATTTCAGTTTCTAATCCCTGTACCTGGGCTGGAGTTTACTATTCTGGATATATATCAAATAAATCAGCTTTGCATCAGAGTGTTCAAGTCCTTAATTTCTCTCAGATAAGAGGAGACTGATGTTCTGTTACAGACTGTATCATTTTGGCCCTTTTCTCCTCTGTTAATGGAAGACTTGTATTTGTATAGTGCCTTTTATGACTTCAGGATGTCTCATAGTGTTTTACAGCTAATGAAGTTCTTTTGATGTTTACTCAGTGCTGTTGGCAGCTGTGACTCAGTGGGTAGCACTCTCACCTCTGAGTCAGAAGGTTGTCAGTTCAAGTTTTCTGCAGGACCTGAGCACACAAATCAAGGCTGGAACTCCAGTGTAATACTGAGGGAGTGCTGCAGGGTCGGATGTGCCGTCTTTCAGATGAAACATTAAACTGAGACCCTATCCTCCCCCTCAGGTGAATGTAAAAGATCTCATGGCACTATTTCAAAGAAGAGCAGGGGAGTTATCCCCAGTGTCCTGGTCAATATTTATCTCTTCATCAACATCAATAAAACAGATGATCTGGTCGTTATGACATTGCTGTTTGTGGGATCTTGCTGTGTGCATTCCAATAGTGACGACACTTCAAAATAACTTCATTGGCTGTAAAATGCTTTAGAACATCCTGAGGTCACGAAAGGTGCTATATAAATGCAAGTCTGTTTAATGTTGAAAATATGACAGGTAAATTGTGCACAGCAAAGTCCCACAAACAGAAAGGTGGCTATGACCACGTAATCTTTTCTTAATGTCACACACACAAGAAGTGTAATGATACAAATTATGGACAAAATCTGAAAAGTTATAAAAACTGACTTTGTCTTTAACAATGGACCTTTTAAAAAGTGAATGATGCTCCAAAATGGCTGCTGAAGGAAAAGGACTTGGACTTTGCACAGTCAAACAGGGACAAATGAAAATCTTCAAAGCTAAGAGGTGTCAATTGCACCCATCCTAGAATATTCCAGAATTGAATGGGTTCTTCTGAAACAAAGAAGGTGTGAAGTAGCCACATCCTGGGCCATTGTGCGATCACCACTGGGGAGAGGCCAAAGCGTCTCCTACCCAGAGGTGAGATGTAATACAGCTTTACCTTAAAAAGCAGCCGAGAGAGAGACACCCGAGAAAATAGAAGGCAGAATCCAGAAGCTTGTTTCCATCAAACCAGAAAGCACATGCCCTGCTGCAGAATTCTGTATCTACTCTATACAGCAGTGAACTAGAAGTGATCCACTGACTTCAACTTAACTTTCAAGCAAGCGAGAAATATAAAAACACCTCAGGCCTGCAAACAACGAGAACTGGATTTCCAAGAGAATTCAATAGGTTTACCATGACCTCCCCCGAAATCTACCACCCACCCGGCCACTTCTAATTGCTTTGCCCTTTTGCCGTCTCTATCTGTTTCTTGTGTCTGTGTGTGTGTGTGTGAGTGGATGTGGTTGCGACAATTTCGGGATAAGGCGTATTGATCAATAAACAATTGATTTTCTGTTTTAAAACCAACAAGAAATCCTGTCATTGTCTGTTTATTTGACAAATAAAACACCAAGGGGCTAAACCCTTATAACAAACACACTTGCTGTGGTCAGGTGGGAATTGAACAGTGGGAACCACCAAATCTCACCACGTGGCTGTCACATTAGTGATGTGGTTTGAAGGATAAATATTAACAGCACACTGGGGAGAACACCTCTGCTCTTCAAAATAACTTCATGGGATCATTTGCATCCATCTGTGAGGACAGGTGGGGTCTTTTTTTGGTTGAAGGTCTCATCTGAAAGACAGGACCTCTGACAGTGCAGTGTTCCCTCAGTGCTGCAGTGGAATATCAGCCTAGATTTTGTGCTCAATACTCTGGATGTGGATTTGAACCCACAACCTACAATTGAAGAGATGAGAATGTAAACACTGAGCCACGACTAACACCTCATCATTACTCTCTATTATTTCAGTTCTCAGACCTTCGGTTATTCTCATGGCCAGGTCCCAGCTCCCTGTATATTGCAGAGTGCCTCTCCTAGGCTTGGTATCCAGGGAAGGTATCGATAACTTGCACATATATCTGACGTGGGAGTGTTTGATGGGAGACTATAGAGGAAGCTTTATTCTGCATTTAACACATGCTGTATCGGACTGTAGAATGCTGCAACAGACACACAGTGCTCTGAGTCCCCCATTCCTGGCCGCTGACATCATTACCTCGATAAGAACAACATTGAACATATTGATAAGGGAAATCCATCAGTTTCCCTCCTGGACACACTTCCAGAGGGACAGTGAGTGTCCCGGATATTTTTGTACATTCTGCTCGATATTTCCTCCCTGGGTCTGAGTCTTTTGGTGATGATTTGAATTTGATGTTGTCTAGTTACTGACCTACCGACTAGTGGAAATAGTTTTTCCTCATTTACCTGATGAAATGTTGAACCCCTCCCTCAGGTCTCCAATGACCCTTTGTTCTAATGAAAAGAGCCCCAGTTTCTCTAATCTCTCCTGATAACTAAAGCCTCTCTTCCCTGGTATCATCTCAGTGAATCTCTTCTGCACCCTCTCCACGGGCCTTGACATCCTTCCTGGTGTAAGATCCCAAAACTTGACCCAATATTCTAACTGCAGCCTAACCAATGATTTGTAGAGGTTTACATGATCTCTGTCCTTTTGAACTCTACACCCCGAATTCTGAAACCTGGGATCCTATGTGCTTTTTCACCATTTTATCAACTTGTCCTCCCACTTTTAAAGGTTTGTTTCTCCGAACCCCTTGCAGGTTTTAGAGATATTAACATAACATGGCTAAAATACATTGACATCAAGTGTCTGATATAATGTATATTATGGGATAGAGAAGCTTAGTCTGAGTTAGAAACGCAGAACAGGTGCTTCACTGCAGACAGGTTGCCATGGCAACTCTGATAAGACATTTCATTCCACAGAATCAGCTCATTGGAAACTCTAATCAGATCAGGAGAGAGGACAGGGTTTGTCTGTTATTAACCACAATATAAACTGAAACCAAATTGAATAATATAATAGATTAGATTATAATGTGTGATGTTTATGGCTCTAATTGTAAGACATGTAAGAACTAACAGAATGAACAGCAGGCAGGGTAGTTTAGGGGTAATGAGAAAATTACTGAAGAAAAGTAACTGCTGGGAACCAGGGAATGTGTCCTTGTAAATCACAGATTAGAGAAGTTCCAGTTGTCTTTTCCTCACTTCCTGACAAAACCCAGCAGAGAAGGCAAAGAAGAGTCAGGTGCCAGAGCTGCATCACTACAGGGTATAAAAGTGAGGGGATACTGATGTAAGGGGGCAGTCGGGACTGGAGACGCTGGAGATCAAGCTCAGGGTGTCCGAGGTTCCATCCAGCGGGCTGACCTCATGTAAGTGACTGTGGACACGTGGGACTTGCATGTTTACTCTGATTGATGGATCAATATAAGATACAGTAGAGGACAGAGAATCTGCTCATCTTATATTTCTTAGTAAGTATTGAAGATGCTGACACTAGACATCTGGACCTATTAATAATGTGGATATCACTCACAAAGCCCAGCGTTTATTGTCCATCCCTTTGAGATGGCGGTGGCGAGCCGCCTTGTTAATCCATTGCAGTGCTGTTCAGAAGGGAGGTCCAGGACATTGACCCAGTAACAGTGCCGGAACAGCGATGTGGTTCCAAGTCAGGCTTGGAGTGGAACTCGCAGGTAATGATGCTCCCATGCATCTGCTGCCCTTGTCATTCTAGGTGGCAGACATCGCAGGTTTGGAAGGTGTTGTCAAAGGAGCCTTGACAAGTTGCTACAGTGCATCTTGTAGATGGTTCACACTGCCGCTACTGTGCACTGGTAGTGGAGGGAGTCAATATTTAAGGTTGTGGATGTGGTGCCGATCAAGTGGCTGCTTTGTCCTGGATGATGTCGAGCTTCCTGAATGTTGTTGGAGCTGCACTCATCCAGGCAAGTGATAAATGAAGAGTCCTTCGCCAGCAAGTTCACAAATGACTGCTTGGGTTGGATTCTGCTGTTATTGCTGCTGTTAATCATATCCAGGACTGAACATGTTCATTCTGAAAGTCAGAGTTTAATTGTCCTGATGATAATAACTCTGTACCTGGGCTGGAGTTTAATATTCTGATATTTGTCAAATGAATTAATATTTCAAATGCACACTTTGTCAGGTCTTTAATTTGCTCAGGATATGAGGTGACTGATTGATGTCCTGTTACCGATTGTTGCATTTTTGTGTATTTTCTTCTTTCTAACTCTCGATTATTTCAGTTTTTATACCTTCAGTTACTCTCATGGACAAGTCCCAGCTTCTCATCCCTCCCAGAAAGCCTCTCCTAGCCTTGGTATCCAGGGGAGATGGATAGCACTAGAGTAGGGAATAGTAAGTTATTAGGTGGGGTCAGAATAAGGGAGAAAGTACTAAAGTCTAAACCAGGGTTAATGTGCATGTATGTGAATGCACCGAGTGTGGTTAATAAGATTGGTGAGGTAGAGGCGCAGATTGCCATGTGGAAATATGATGTTGTGGCTATAACAGAAACCTGGCTCAAAGAAGGACAGGACTGGGTGTTAAATATTCCTGGATACAAGGTGCACAGGAAAGATAGGTAAAGGAAAAAAGGGGGAGGGGTGGCGGTGTTGATTAAGGAGAGCATTGCAGTGCTGGAGAAAAAGGATGTCCCAGAGGGGTCGAGGACAGAATCAATTTGGCTCGAACTAAGGAACAAAAATGGTGCAGTTACATTGCTTGGTGTTGTCTACAGGCCACCAGCTAGTGGGAAGGACGTGGAGGAACAAATTTACATGGAAATTACAGAAGATGCAAAAATTATACAGTAGTTATAATGCAGGACTTTAATTATCCAGACATAGACTGGGATAATAGTACTGTAAAGTGTGGTGAAGGGCAAGAGTTCCTAGAGTTTGTTCAGGGAAATTTTCTACAGCAGTATGTTTCTTGTCCAACGAGAAAGGAGGCAATGCTAGACCTGGTTCTTGGGAATGAGGTGGGCCAAGTGGATCAAGTATCAGTGGGAGACCATTTAGGGGATAGTGATCATTGTATCATAAGGTTTAGGCTGACTATGGAAAAGGATAAAGAGGAATCCAGAATAAGAATAATTAACTGGGGGAAAGCCAACTTCAATGGGTTAAGAATGGAGCTGGGGCGAATAAATTGGAGTCAAAAGTTGACAGGAAAATGGATAGCTGAACAATGGACTACCTTCAAAGCAGAGAGAGTTCGGGCATGTTCAAGTGATGTTCCCTCGAAGGGGAAAGGTAGGGCAAACAAATCCAGAACTCCCTGGATGTCAAAAGAGGTAGAGATTAAGATAAAGAAGAAAAGATGTGCTTATAACAGATGCCAGGTAGAAAATACTACCGAGAACCAGGCTGAATATAGAAGATCCAAAGGGGGAATGAAAAAGCAGATAAGAGAAGCAAAGAGAGAGCATGAAAAGAGACTGGCAGTTAGCATTAAAGGAAATCCTGAAGTTTTCTATCAGCATATAAATAGTAAAAGGGTGGTAAAAGGAGGAGTGGGGCCGATAAGAGGCCATAAAGGGGATTTACACATAGAGGCGGAGGACATAGCTGAGGTATTAAATGAATACTTTGCATCTGTCTTTACCAAGGAAGGCAATGCAACCCAGGCAATGTTGGACAAGGGGGTATGTCGGACACAGGAGGGTTTAAAATTGATAAAGAGGATGTATTAGATAGGCGGTCTGTATTTAAAGTGGATAAAGCACCAGGACCAGATGAGATGCACCCAAGGATACTGAGCGAAGTGAGGGTGGAAACTGCAGAGGCACTGGCCATGTTTTTTCAGTCATCCTTAGACTTGGGGGTAGTGCCAGAGGACTGGAGAATTGCAAACGTTACACCCTTGTTCAAAAAAGGGTGTTAGATAAGCCCAGCAACTACAGGTCAGTCAGTTTAACTTTGGTGGTGGGGAAATAGTGTGAATAGAGGATTACACCTGCAAATCTGGTTTTAAATGTTAATCCAGTCAGGCAATGTATCTAACAGGAGCCTTTAGGTCGATGAGACTCTCTGAAGGAGCCAACATTATAAACCCACAGCTAAACCTGTAGGCAATTAGTTCAAATCATTTCATTCACATGTTTAAAATTTAATTGGGATTTTTAGAGTGACATTTCTCCGTTTCTGGATAAATCAGCATTTCTGTTGCACTTAAGTCAGCCTTTTCCTAATACTCGCAGTAAGGAGATGGTGATATCAGACAAATGGAAGATTATTGGGGCTTTAAGTCAGCAGCTGACTCACACCAGGATGAGTTCGATTCCCTTCCACTCTGGTTAATGTTGTTCTTATCCACTGTCAGCTTCACGGACCCTGATTGGAAATGACTGGGAACATTGGTCCGATTGTGTTCTGTATGAGGTCACAGTCCTGGGTTCATCTTGGGTGTTGTGTTGACCTTGGAGTGGCAGCTACTCTGTGTCTGAGGTGGAGAATCAACGTCAGCAGAACAGAAAATGAGACCGAGCAAGATAGACAAAGAGAAAGAGACAGAGGGACAGAAAGAGGGTGAGAGATAGAGAGAATGAAAGACAGAACGAGACTGATAAAGTAAGTGAGAGTTAGAGACTGTGTGTGAGACAGGCAGCGAGCAAAAGGGTGAGAGAGACTGACAGTGAGAGACAGACAGAGTGAATGTTAAAACTTGAGATTGATATATTTTTATTGGGTAAATTTATTAAGGGATATGGAACCAAATTGGGTAAATGTAGCTGAGATACAAATCTGTCATGATGTAGTTGAATGGCAGAACAGGTTGAAGGGGCTGAATGGCCTCCTCCCACTCATGCGTTCCTCTATTTTACAGGATTACTGAGACTGATTCACTGTGGCTCCTCTCACAATCTTCTATTCCTGACAGTTATGGAGCAAGGGTATTCAGGGTGGTCTAGACAGGACAACAACCCCCCCTTCATCGACACATGATCCTGACTGTGAGGTGATGCTGCGTCTGGGAGAATGATGGGTGGACACAATGTGTGTTGTCATTTTAATGATAATCTAAACCTCAAGAAACAAACCAGGAGTGAAATGAAATTTAATTTGGAGCAAATCAGATCTGGGATTGTCTTTCTCACACATGGATGTTGAGATGGTCCCATGTTATTGGGGCTGGTGGAACTGGACAGGGCCTGACCCAGCAGTGACAGGACAGGACAGGCCCACTGGGAGGTGAGAGAAAGCTGAATTAAACTCAAATGTAGCATTTTCATTATTTAATTAATTTTACAATGAGACTCAGTGGATATTTCCTGTCGGGTTACCTTTCAGCTGAAGGAAAGTAAAAAGTTTTCACATCACCAATCACATCAATGTTCACTATATGGAACAATCCTGGTAAACTTTCCTGCAAGTCCCTATAACAGAAATGTAAATATACAAGGAGTTTATGGTATAATTTAGGTGGGGAGGGATCTGTGATGACTTATCCATTTGAATAGAGGTCCTTGAACCAAAAATCTTTGAGAACCACTTCTGTCTATTCAATGTGACTCTATGTACTCACTGTAATTCGATGTAACTATGTCTCTGCCTCCTAATGCAGCTGGAAAAGCTTTCACTATTATCACAATTGTGCACTATCTTCATTTCCAAAGATCTCTCAGTTTCTCTAATGGCTGCTTTTGTCTCCCTCAATTGTGGGCGATATTTGTCCATTTTCTCCTGGAAACTGAATCCATCCTGTTCCAATATAATAAAAGCAAAATACTGCAGATGCTGCAAATCTGAAATAAAAACAAGAAATGCTGGAATCACTCAGCAGGTCTGGCAGCATCTGTGAACCAGCTTGTTCCAAACTGGGTTCAATGTAAGACAGTTCGGGGAGTCAGGCATCATTCACCTCTAGACCTACACTGACAGGTAAAACCCCGGTCGGTTCCTGAGTAAGAATTCCTCTGGTTCCTCACCATGTATCTGTCAGGATACTGAAACCCAGCTTTCTTACAGTCCACTCCTGGAGGCCCCACTCCCTGAGCTGACAACCTTCAGCAGGGTCAGTGGTGAAGTTCCACAGTGGGAGTGATCCCAGAGTAACTGTCAGGATCGCACCTATATGGATGGTCCGGGTCATGTGTTTTTAGTCATCCTGCTGTCTAACACTCACATTCCTGGAAACACGCTGCACGTCCTTCTTTATCTGGAGCTCAACTATCTGTTGTATAATTGTACCAGCAGTTAACAGGCTCCTGTCAACTCCTCCATCTGCTATTTTAATGCAGACGTCAACCAATTTATTTTCAATGTTTTCTTTTTAATGAGTTAACACCTGCCTTAAAATGGTAGACTCAGGACTGTGGCATGAACACATTAAAGTTTTGTAGAATAATTACCACTGTGATTTTCAGACTGGAAACTTAAACCTGCCATTTCATTATCAGTCAGGAGCAGATCACAGTTTTAACACCAGTCTCTGATTTGAGAGCACGTTTCCAGCAGTCACAATGTGTTTTTTTTTTAAAGCTGATTTATTTGGTATTTATCGGGAATATAAAACTCCAGCCTAGTTATAGGCATTATTCTGATCAGCAGAAACAAACTCTGTCATAATAGAAACATAGAAAAATTATGGCACAAGAGCCATTCAGCCCATCATATCCACGCTGACCGTTAAGAGTTATCCAGCCTAATCCCACTTCCCAGCTCTTGGTCTGCAGCCACGTAGGTTACGGCTCCTCAATTGCATTTCCAAGTACTTTTTAAATGTGATGAAGGTTGCTGCCTCGATCACCCTTTCAGGCAGTGAGTTCCAGACACCAAACCCCCCCAACCCTCTGGGTGAAAAGATTCCTCAACTGTCTTCTACTCCTTTAAAGCGATGCCCCCTGGTCATTGACCTCTGAAAATTAAAATAGCTCCTTCCTATTCACTCTATCTCAGCCCCTCATAATTTTATACACCTCAGCCTCCTCTGTTCCAAAGGAAACAACTTTAACCTAACTAATCCTTCCTCACAGCTAAAATTCTCCAATCCTGGCAACATCTTTGTAAATCTCCTCTGTACCCTCTCTAATGTAATCACATTCTTCCTGTAATGCAGTGACCACAATTGCACGCACCACCCAACTGGCTGATTAACGGCAGTTCCGGACCAATTTGATTACCCAGCACCTCTCAGGTCTGGCGCATGTTGGATAACAAAGCTTTTACTGTACCACAAAAAGCATGGGGCCTAGTACTGAGCAATGTGGAACCTCACTGGAAACAGGCTTCCAATCATGGTTCAGTTCTGGATGTGATTGACAGCAGCAATAACAGCAGAATCCAATCCCTGCAGTTTTGTGTGAAATTGCTGGTGTCTCAGCAGGTGGGATGACTGAGTGAATCACCTCCCACACACGGAGCAGGTGAATGGTGTCTCCCCAGTGTGAGTGCACTACTGTCTCTGTAGATCCCTTGTGCTTTGAAATCTCTTCTCAGTCAGAACATTGAAAAGGTCTGTTATCAAGATGAACAGGTTGGTGTTCATTGAGCTGGGAGGACCAAGTTTGTCCTTCCCACACACGGAGCAGGTGAATGGCCTCTCTCCCCAGTTTAACTGCATCAATGAGTTTCCAGCAGGGATGGTGAATTGAATTGCTTCCCAGATCCCACATCTCCACGGTTTCTCCATGGTGAGAGTGTCCTTGTTTCTATCCAGGTTGGATGATCAATTGAGGCCTCATCCACACACAGACGTGTAAACAGTTTCTTCTGGCTGGGAATGGTGCAATGTTCTTTTCAGGCTGTGTAATTGGTTAAAGTTCTTTACACAGTCAGTGCACTGGAACACTCTCACTCAGGTGTGTGCATGTCTCAGTGTTTTTCCAGTCACACTGATGTTTGAAATCTTTACCGACAGACAAAACTGACAAACAGGATAGAAATTCACAACATTCTCTCCTCCTACTTCCTGGCCCAGAATGGCGGTACATGTGTCCTGCTGTACATTGCCCTGAGGAGAGACAATATAGTCTAACACTCACAGCAACCTACAATCCACCTCCATTACCAGATAGGGTGACAGAGTTTAGAAACACTCAGCAACATGACTGCAGTAAAACATCCCAGGAGGAAAAGGGGGAGCAGTGTGTGTACCTGCCCTGATATCCCCCTCCCCAGGCCTGTCAGTCAAACCCCCCACTCCTCCCAGTCCACAACTCAGCCTAGCAGCTTCCTGCACCTTGAGCCAGCCCTGCCCAGGTGTGGCCCAGTCCAAGGGGAATATTTGTGGGAGTGGGGACCTCCTGCCCTGTGCTGTGTCCCAAATGGTTCCTCCCTCCCCCAGGCCCCTTCATAACTGAGCTAAGTTTCCTTTAAAGTTTTTTTCCTTTGATGTTACAGTTAATTAATCTTCAGTCCCTCCAAAACAGGGGGTGTTGAACGTGGCACCTGGAAGTTATTAAACGGGTTTGCGGCCAACACCTACACTTTGTGTATCTGAAGCTTCCCTGTCCACCTAATCGCCATTTCTCCTCTATTTCGAGACGCTCCCTGACCAGTCCCCCTTTCTCCTCCATTTAGAGACGCTCCCTGACCAGTCTCCATTTCTCCTCCATTTAGAGACGCTCCCTGACCAGTCCCCATTTCTCCTCCATTTAGAGACGCTCCCTGACCAGTCTCCATTTCTCCTCCATTTAGAGACGCTCCCTGACCAGTCTCCATTGCTCCTCCATTTAGAGACGCTCCCTGACCAGTCCCCATTTCTCCTCCATTTAGAGACGCTCCCTGACCAGTCTCCATTTCTCCTCCATTTAGAGACGCTCCCTGACCAGTCCCCATTTCTCCTCCATTTAGAGACGCTCCCTGACCAGTCTCCATTTCTCCTCCATTTAGAGACGCTCCCTGACCAGTCCTCATTTCTCCATTTAGAGACGCTCCCTGACCAGTCCTCATTTCTCCATTTAGAGACGCTCCCTGCCTCTCCTGGATTTTGGGACAGTCTCTGTTCTCGGCTCTTTGTTGAGATTGGGGCCGGAGGGAAGCGGTGGAAGCCACGGCTGGGGGTTGATCTTGTTGTGATCTCGCTGTTTAGATTGTCTCCTGACTCCGCACTCGGTGTGTCTGCAGCCTGCGAGCCCCGGGCTTTATTAACCCGCCTCCCTCTCACCTGCTGGAACCGCGCTCTCTGCCTCAGACCCTGCCAGCGCGCATGCTCAGCTCACACCGCCCGCCCAGCTGATTGACGGCAGCTCTGGGCCAATAGGAGGAGCGGAGGCGGTGGATCCTTCAACCAATCGAAGTGACTGAGGGGCGGTCAGCTCCTTTGACCTCCAGTTCCGTCCCCTCTTCCTATTGGTCCGGAGCTGCCGTCAATCACCCGGACATTGTCAGGTCAGAGATCGCTGGCGAGAGTCCCGATTGGTAAGTGATGGCGGAGAGGCTTCAGAAACACCCGGTGTAGGCCTCAACACCCCCAGTAAGAAGCTCCCGGTCCCGCATTTACACCGAGCGGGGCGGCAGCTGCGGGGCTTCTCCCGGTGACAGGCCCCGGGTTAACGGCCGCCAGATTTCCAGCTCTTTTGGAGGAATTAAAGATTAATAAAGTGTAACATCAAAGGAGAAAACTTTAAAGGAAACTGAGCTCAGTTATAAAGGGGCCTGGGGGAGGGGAGGGAGGAACCATTTGGGACACAGCACAGGGCAGGAGGTCCCCCCTCCCCGGTTCCACAAAGACTCCCCTTGGACTGGGCCACACCTGGGCAGGGCTGGCTCAAGGTGCAGGAAGCTGATAGGCTGAGCTGTGGAGTAGGAGGAGTGGGGGGTTTGACTGACAGGCCTGGGGAGGGGGATATCAGGGCAGGTACACACACTGCTCCCCCTTTTCCTCCTGGGATCTTTTACTGGAGTCGTGTTGCTGAGTGTTTCTAAACTCTGTCTCCCTATCCCGGTAATGTCGGTGGATTGGAGGTTGCTGTGAGTGTTGGACTATATTGCCTCTCCTCGTTCTTCCTTGCTCTCCCACTCTGAGTTCCAGGCTGCAGCCTCTGGGAGCTCAATGCCCCTGAAAAGTAGACCCTGTGTCTCTCTCCACAGATGCTGCCTGAAATGCTGAGTATTTCCAGCATTTTCTACTATTTCAGATTTCCAGCATCCGCAGTGTTTTGCTTTCATTTTACTTCATTCCTGGGATTTGGGCGTCACTAGCCAGACCAGCGTATATTGCCAATCCCCAGTTGTCCATTGAGAAGGTGATGGTGCGCCTTCTTCTTGAACCGCTGCAGTCCGTGTGGTGAAGATGCTCCCACAATGGTGTTGGGGAAGGAGTTACAGGATTTTCACCCAGTGATGATGAAGGAACGGTGATAAATGTCCAAGTTAACATCAACTTGTATTTATATAGCGCCTTTAATGTAATAAAATGTTCCAAGGTGTTTCACAGGAGTGTTTATAAAGTAACATTTGACACTGAGCCACATAAGGAGATATTAGGGTAGATGACTAAAGACTTGATCAAAGAGGTGGGTTTTAAGAAGCGTCTGTAGCATGGAAGGTGAGGTAGAGAGGCGGAGAGGATTAGGGAGGGATTTCCAAAGATTATATCCTTGGCAGCTGAAGGCACGGCCACCAGTGGTGGAGCAATAAAAATCAGGGATGCTCAAGATGCCAGAATTAGATGATCCCTGATCTCTCGGAGGGTTGTAGGGCTGGAGGAGATTATAGAGATAGTGAGGGGCGAGGGAATGGAGGGATTTGAAAGCAAGGATGAGGATTTTTAAATTGAGGTGCTGCTTAACTGGGAGCCTGTGTAGGCCAGTGAGCACAGTGGTGATGGGTGAACAGGACAGAAGTAGCAGAGTTTTGGATGATCTCAAGTTTACAGAGGGTAGAATGTCGGAGGCTGGCCAGGAGTGTGTTAGAATAGTCAAGTTGCGAGGTAACAAACACATGGATGTAAGTTTCAGAGGTAGATGATTTGAGGCAGTGGTGAAGTCGGGCGATGTTACTGAGGTGGAAATAGGCGGTCTGAGTGATGGCGTTGATATGCAGTCGGAAGCTCATGTCGGGGTCAAATATGGTCTGGTTTAGCCCCGGACAGTTGCCAGTGAGAAGGATAAAGTTGGTGGTTAGGGAGTGAAGTTTGCAGCAGGAACAGAAGACTTCCCAATGTTTAATTGGAGGAAATTTCTGTTCATCCAGTACGGGATGTCAGACAGTCAGGATGGTGTGTGACTTGCAGGGGAATTGGAGGTGATGGTGTTCACATACACCTGCAACCCTGGTCCTTTTAGATGATGGACATCGAGGGTTTGGGAGGTTCTGCCAAATTTCTGGTCCAATTGTACGTACATAAAATTGCTCTCCTCCCTCCCCCTCTCTCTCTCCCCCTTTCCTCCCATAGAAGGCAGTGGCTTATGTCGGTCCGGACTGGTTGGCAGGTTCCCTTCCCTGAAGGACTTTAATGAACCTGTTGGGGTTGTACATCAATCCAGCAGCTTTCACGATCACTTTTTCCTAGTGCCGGCCCCATAAATTACCAGATTCATTCAGCTCCATTTCACAACCTGCCTTTGTTTTTTTGTGAGTTCTCACGCTCTTTTCTGTTTTAAATCAATTTCACAGGGTTTTAGAAGGGGAGGAATTGCAGCCGTGAAATGCAAAGCAAACGTCAAATCAGGATCTGAAGGAGTCTTCCAATTTATCGTAACCCGAATATCACCGGAGTTTAAACATGGAAGGTAAAAGCACCGATCAAAGTGGGGAGAAACAGTACACGTGTTCTGTGTGTGGACGAGGTTTCAGCCGATCATCTGGCCTGTCAAAACACAAGTGCAGTCAGACTGGGGAGAAACCATGTAAATATGGAGACTGTGAAAAGGGATTGAGTTATCCATGCAGTCACACCCTGGAGAGGCCGTTCACTTTCTCCGAGTGTGGGAAGGGATTCATTCAGTCATCCAGCCTTTTGACACACCAGCGAGTTCATAATGGGGAGAGTCCATTCATCTGCTCCGTGTGTGGGAAGGGATTCACTACTCCATTCGGCCGTCTGACACACCAGCGCACTCACACTGGGGAAAGGCCGTTCACCTGCTCAGAGTGTGGGAAGGGATTCACTCAGCTATCCCACCTGCTGACACACCAACGTGTTCACACTGGGGAGAGACCTTTTAAATGCCCAGACTGTGGGAATTGCTTTAAAAGTTCTGCTGAACTGATGTCCCATCAACGTGTTCACACTGAGGAGAAACCATTCAGGTGTTCTTATTGTGGGGCTGGGTTCAAGCGATCGTCTGAACTCACTGTACACCAGCGTATTCACACTGGGGAGAGGCCGTTCACCTGCTCCGTGTGTGGGAAAGGATTCACTACTTCATCCCACCTGGTGACTCACCAGCGAGTTCACACTGGGGAGAAGCCATTCACTTGCTCAGAACATGTTAGTGGATTCACTGCTCCATCCCATCATCTGACACAACAGCGAGTTCATACTCGGGAGAGGCCATTCACCTGCTCAGAGTGTGGGAAGGGATTCACTCAGTCATCCAACCTGCTGAAACACCAGCGAATTCACACTGGCGAGAGGCCGTTCATCTGTTCCGAGTGTGGGAAGGGATTCACTCAGTCATCCAGCCTTTTGACACACCAGCGAGTTCATAATGGGGAGAGTCCATTCATCTGCTCAGAGTGTGGGAAGAGATTTACTCGGTCATTCAGCCTGCTGAAACACCAGCGAGTTCACACTGGGGAGAAGCCGTTCGCCTGCTCCGTGTGTGGGAAGGGGTTCACTACTCCATTCAACCGGCTGACACACCAGCGCACTCACACTGGGGAAAGGCCATTCACCTGCTCAGAGTGTGGGAAGGGATTCACACGGTCATCCAACCTGCTGAAACACCAACGAGTTCACACTGGGGAGAGATGGTTCACCTGCTCTGAGTGTGGGAAGGGGTTCACTACCTCATCCAGCCTGCTGACACACCAGCGAGTTCACACTGGGGAGAGGCCGTTCATCTGCTCAGAGTGTGGGAAGGGATTCACTCAGTCATCTCACCTTCAGATACACCAGCGTATTCACACTGGGGAGAGGCCGTTCACCTGCTCCGAGTGTGGGAAGGGATTCACTACTTCATCCAACCTGCTGACACACCAGCGAGTTCACAAGTAACTCAGGGCTGAGAAATTTCCACCATTGGGGTTTGGGAAATCCACCATTGGCTTCTCCCTTTCCGGGCTTGACCAAAAGATCAGCTGGAAAAAAATTGCAACAGTCAGTTCTGATTATTTTTCTGAAGCTGGCGAACCACTACTTGGTGGTCTTTTTACCTGCTTTTAAGTTGTGTTTATTTTTTATAGTCTTTTACCTTGGCGGAAATTATCTTCAACCAGGAAAGCAAGTGGGTGGAACTGCATACTCCTTCACAACTTCAGTGTGTCAGTCTCCTGTAAATGGCCAAAAACGTGTGTGTAAACACAGACCAATTCCCAACGTTTGTTTTCGCCTTCATGGGATATCTTAGCAGAGACCATCTGAGAACTGACACAGCTCATTTGACATGGTTTAAAATTAATGGTGCAGGATCAGTAGCTGGCAAGTCGCTGGTCTGCAGCAAAAACACTGGTCTGTCAATAGGAATTTGAAACTTGTTTCCATTTACACAGCAGTGTGTGTCTGAAGTAATTTCTGAAAACCCTGCACAAACTGGTTACTGAATATGAATATCCTGCAGTGAGCATGAACTGTATAAACTGAATATATCCTGTGCTTTGCAGCAACTGAAGTGATCTGGAATTTCCACTTATCGGTTTGCTCAGGTGTATGGCTGAATTCCATTCATTGTTCATCTCCACTTTCACTGTCTACTGCCCCAGTCACACTGTAAACCTTGAGTCAGTGTGAAGCTGTCTTTTGCACCATAGTGATGCAAGGCAAGGAGTATAACTCTGGCCATCTTTCTTCAATGTGTGGTTTGGCATTGCTTAAGATTATCTGGAAAAGACTGTCCTGCACCTGGTTTTACTTTCTGCTTCGTTCAGGCGATTATGTCACAGCACAAAATAAAAAAAAATGACCCCACTTATCTTCAAGTTTCTGGATTGTCGATGTCTCTTAAATGTTTACTTTTTATTAATTTATATACCTACTAATTTGTGCACATCACTTACCAAGGTACCAGAACTTGCCATCTGGTATGTTTATATCTGTTGCTTTCCATTGAAGTTGACACATCTTCACAGAACACCTTTTACATGAACAAGCTATAAATAGGCAGAAGCAGGACATTGAGAACATGAAGCTCTGTAAAACCAATTATCAGCTGTCAGGTAAGTCTCATGAAATTGTATTCTGAGTACAGTGCAATTTTATTCATTACAGATGCAAAATTGTACAAAATTGCCATTACTCAACCAGTTTGCTTCAATAACAGTGCTATAATTACATGATTCCTTGTCAAACAGATTCAGACTTTCTTGTCATCGGCCACTAATTTTCAGACCTTTTGATCTTTGTCCACTCTCACTCTTGCATTTGTTACTTGTTTTGTGAAATACTCTCCCTATTAATGCTCATCTGCTGAATAACTCTGATTACATTTCTATGTGTTTATACATGTTTATAAAGTGTCTATGTGTCCAGATTTAACTAAGTTGTGATTTGTAACCAATAAATGATGTTTCGGTCATGACTTGTAGTCTGGTATCTTGGTGATTTGTCAAGAAAGATTTAATTCACTCACTCAGCAGCTTGAGAGGAACCAGACTGAGGTTTAATGAACATAAGAAATAGGAGCTGGAGGAGGTCATTTGTCTTTTCGAGCCTGCTCTGCCATTCACCAAGATCAAACACTGTCTGGAATAAAAATCCTCCCTCTGGGGCACTTGGATGAGCCCAGGTCTGATAACAGCATCTGATTCCTGGACTGATGCTGCTGTAGGCAATGCAGACGTCCTGAATCTATTAGTTCCTGTTCGTATCATGGTGAATGCCCCTGTCCAGCATGTGGGTTATATTCTGTGATGGGGTGATTGTATATTTTTGAGACATCAAAATGTTTTTTTGTTGTAGTTTCATCTTAAAATATCACAGAGGAAATTAGAGTAAAAATGCAAGAGGGAATGTTCTCTGAGAATTTTCTTGAACAGAGACCTTTTTATCACCAGGTGCCCCCACAGGATTCACTCAGTCATCTGACCTACAGAAGCGCCAGCGAGTTCACAAGTGGCTGCAGGGGTTGGATTCTGCTGTTGTTGCTGCTGTTAATCACAGCCTGGAGTGAACCATGTTCATTGTGACAATTGGAATTTGTATCTGCTGATATTAATAATCCCATTAACTGGAATTTAATATTCTGAATAAATGTCAAAAAAATCAGCTTTTGTTTAATCACATTGTTGTAGATTTTTGTCTTTCCCACCTGAGTGTTTAGCATCACCTGGCTGGAGCTCAGAAAGGACAATCTGGGGGGAGGATCGTACGGCAGGAACAGAACTTCAGCCTGAACACAGTCCTTCAGGATCACACTGAGAGGGACAAACGGCACTTTGGTCTTTCTCGTCTCTCTTCACTGACAGCAAAGTCCCCGTGTGGGTTAATCCTGAGGCCTGTAAGAAATGTGTCCCAGCCGCTCTCTTCCATGGTTCAGAGCTCCTGGGCACAGAACAGAAGGCTCCTTTACAACTGTGTTTAGAGTCTGGAAGAACAATGGTGAATTCTGGAAACGTGCTGTCAAATCAGAGATTGGTGTAAAACTGTGACCTGTTCCTGACTGAAAGTGAAACAGCAGGTTTAAATTTCCAGTCTGAAAATGACTGGTAATTATTTTATAAAGTTGGACATGTTTGTGTGATAGTCCCGAGTCTATCATTTTAAGGCAGGTGCTAACTCATTTAAAATAGTCCGATTGAAAAAAAAATCATTAAAGTTTGCGTGGTAGATGCTGGTGCAATAATACAACAATCATTTAATTTCCAGATAAAGAAGGCTCTGCAGTGTGTTTCCAGGAATTCCCTGTTGATATTAGTGCTGGATAGCAGGATAACCAGTGCGGAACATCCTCCGAGTACCATCCCAACAGTTACTCTGGGATCACTACTGCTGTGAAACTCCTCCACTGACTCTTATTTTTTCATGGGACGGGAGCGTCGCTGGCAAGGCCAGCATTTGTTGTCCATTCCTAATTGCCCCTGAGAAGCTGTTGGTGAGCTACCTTCTTGATGGGATGCAGTTCATGGGGTGTAAATACACCCACGGTGCTGTTAGGAAGGGAGTTCCAGGATTTTGACCCAGCGACAGTGAAGGAACAGCGATATTGTTCCAAGTCAGGATGGTGTGTGGGCTCGAGGGGAACTTGTAGCTGATGGTGTTTCCATGCATCTGTTGCCCTTGTCCTTCTAGGTGGTGGAGATCATGGGTTCAGAAGGTGCTGTGGGAGGAGGTTTGGTGAGTTGCTGCAGTGCATGTGGTATATGGTTCACACTGCTGCCACCATGTACTGGTGATGGAGGAAATGAATGTGTAAGATGGTGGTGATCAAGTGGGCTGCTTTGTCCTGGATGGTGTCAAGCTTCTTGAGTGTTGTTGGAGCTGCACCCATCCAGGCAAGTGGAGAGTATTCCAACACGCTCCTGACTTGTGCCTTGTAGATGGTGGACAGGCATTGGGGAGTCAGGAGGTGAGTTACTCTCCACAGATTTCCAAGTCTCTGACCTGCTCTTGTCAACGCAGTATTGATATGGCTAGTCCAGCTAATTTTCTGGTCAATGGTATCCCACCCTCCCCCAACCCCCAGATGGTCATGCTGTGGAATATCAAGGGAGATGGTTAGATTTAATCTTGTTGGAGATGGTCATTGCCTGTCACCTGTCTGGCTTGAATGTTACTTGGGAGGGGGGCCTCTAGGAACGGACTTTAAGAAAGCTAGGTTTCATTATTCTGACAAATACATGGTGAAGCACAAGAGGAATCCTTACTAAGGAACTATCTGGGATTTTACCTGTCAGGATATTTCTAGGAATGAATGATTCCTGACTCCCTGTCTCATATTGAACGCAGTTTGGAACAAGATGGATTCTGTTTCCAGGAGAATAGGGACGAATATCACCCACAATTGAGGGAGACAAAAGCAGCCATTGGAGAAGCTGAGAGATCTTTGGAAAAGAAGATGGTGCACAATTCATCAAACCCAATCAGTATATCCTTCCATTCTTTTCTCCATCATATACTTCTCTAGCTTCCCTTTAATTGTATCTCTGCTATTCACCTCAACTACTTCCTGTGGTCCACATTCTTCCCACTCCTGAAATCCCTATTGGATTTATTGGTGACTATCTGATATTTATGACCACTAGTTTTGGAATCCCCCACAAGTGCAAACATTTTCTCTATGTCCACCCTTTATAACCTTTTAATAATCTGAAAGACCTCTATCAGATTACCTATCAACCATCTCCTTCATCTTGAGAAAAGAGCTCAGTTCTTGCAACAACCTTGCAAATCTTTTTGCACCTTATCCGGTACCTCCATATCCTTTTTATAATATGGAGACCTGAACTGTTCACAATTCTCCAAGTGTAGTCTCACCAAAGTTCAATGAAGTTTAACTTCACTTCTTTTCAATACAATCCCTCTAGAAATGAACTTCGGTGCTTCATTTGCTTCTTTTCCAGCTTTATTAACCTGTGTTGCTACTCTTATTAGTCTGTGTATCTGTACCCTTGATCTCTGCTCCTCTGCCCTATTTAGACTCTTATTTTCCAAATAATATGTGGCCTCCTTATTCTTCCTACCAAAACATCACAGCATATTTATCTATGTTGAAATTAATTTGCCTATTACAATCCCATTCTGCAAGTTTATTAATGTCTTTGTGCATTTGTCACAGTTTTCCTCAGGAGTAACTCTATCTCCCATTTGGTGTCATCCACAAATTTTGAAATTGTACTTCCGATTCCTGAATCTAAATAATTTATGTAAATGGTGAATAACAGTGGTCCCAGCACCGATCCCAGTGGAACACCACCTTCCCACCTTCCACCAGTCTGAGTAGCTACTCTTAACCCCTACTCTCTGTTTTCTGTTTTTTAACCAGCTTGCTATTCATAACAGTTTGTACAATCTGCAAGGTGACCAAGATCAGGCTGTGTGGAGTGAAGGACCAGGCAGCAGAATGGATGGAAAGATGGTTACAAAACAGAAATCAGAGGGTTGGATTTACAGGGAGTTCATAGTCGTGTCTGGTGAGTGTGACTGTCCACACCCATTGTGTGAGCTGTGGGAGCTCATCAAACTCTCCCAGTTAAAGACTGACCAACAGATCAGCTGGAATCAAATGGTTCCAGTCATGGAAGGAGTGTTAAACAGCCTGTGAATCCTTCCACTAATTCACACTGTTCTCCAAGGGAAGAGTTCAAAGAGAAACAATCTCTGCACTGTGTTATTTCCTGAAATAATCCCTGCTGTCTGTCCTACATGAATCCATTTCATTAACAAATGTTGAAATATTTGCTCCACATCCACAGGGTTTCATCTGTTTAAAGCCACAACAGAAAAGGGCCAGTTTGCTCCTGGAGTTTGAGAGAAATCAGGTTTCAAAATAGTGCAGAGTTTCAGCCAATGAGGGAGATCCGGCCTCAGCCCCGCCCACTCATTGTCACAAACCCCGACCCCTCATTCATTCCGATTGATTTGGAAGGCAGGGTGTCGTGGACTAGTAACCCAGAGATGCAGGATTTTCCCTGGGGACATGGGTTTGAATCCCACCACAGCAGAAGGTGGAATTTGAATTCAATTAATAAAGTCTGGTATTAAAAGCTGGTCTAATGATGGCCATGAAACCATTGTCAATTTATATAAAAACACATCTCGTTCACTAATGTCCTTTGGGGAAGGAAACCTGCTGTCCTTACCTGGTCTGGCCTACATGTGACTCCAGACCCACAGCAATGTGGTTGGTTCTTAAATTCCCTCTGCAATGGCCGAACAAGCCAATCAGTTGTACCTAACCACTACGAAGTCAATAAAAAAGAATGAAACCGGACAGACCACCCGGCATCGACCTAGGCACTGGAAACAGCAACGGCAAACTCAGCCCTGTCAAACCTGCAAAGTCCTCCTTACTAACACCTGGGGGTTTGTGCCAAAGTCGGGAGAGCTGTCCCACAAACTAGTCACACAACAGCCTGACATATTCATACTCACGGAATCATACCTTACAATGTCTCAGAAACCGCCACCACCTTACAATGTCGTAGACACCGTCCCACCAGCAAGACAGACGCAGCAGAGGTAGCAGTACACTGGTATACAGTTGGGAGCGAGTTGCCCTGGGAGTCCTCAACATCAACCCCATACCCCTTAAAGTCTCATAGCATCAGTTCAAACATGGGCAAAGAAACGTCCTGCTGATTACCACCTACCTCAGCTGATGAATCAGTACTCCTCCATGTTGAACAGCATTTGGAGGAAGCACAGAGGGTGGCAGAGGCGCAGAATGTACTCTGGGTGGGGGACTTCAATATCCATCACCAAGAGTGGCTCGGTAGTACCATTACTGACCGAGCTGGCCAAGTTCTAAGGGACATAGCTGCTAGACTGGGTCTACGGCAGGTGGTGAGGGAACCAACAAGAGGGGAAAAATACTTGACCTCGTCCTTATCAATCTGCCTGTCGCAGATGCATCTGTCCACGATGGTATTGGTAGGAGTGACCACCGCACAGTCCTTGTGGAGACAAAATCCCGTCTTCACATTGAGGATACCCTCCATCGTGTTGTGTGGCACTACCACCATGCTAAATGGGATAGATTCTGAACAGATCTAGCAACTCAAAACTGGGCATCCATGAGGCGCTGTGGGCCATCATCAGCAGCAGAATTGTACTCAACCACAATCTGTAACCTAAAGGCCCGGCACATGTCCCACTCTACCATTACCATCAAGCCCGGGGATCAACCCTGGTTCAAATGAAGAGTGCAGGAGGGCATACCAGGCATAACTCAAAATGAGGTGTCAACTTGGTGGAGCTACAACCCAGAACTACTTTCATGCAAACTGCATTAGCAGCATGTTATAGACAGAGCTAAATGATCCCATAACTGATCAGTTCTAAACTCTGCAGTCCTGCCACATCCAGTCATGGTGGTGGACAATTAAACAACTAACTGGAGGAGGTGGCTCCACAAATATCCCCGTCCTCAATGATGGGGAGCCCAGAACATCAATGCAAAAAATAAGGTTGAAGCATTTGCAACAATCTTCAGCCTGAAGTGCCGAGTTGATGATCCATCTCGGCCTCCTCCTGAAGTCCCCAGCATCACAGATGCCAGATTTCAGCCAATTCAATTCACACCGCGTGATATCAGTGCCCTGGTGACCCTGGAGAGGGAGCACGTGCTGTCTGCCAGAATGCTAGAGGCCTTCCGCGACCAGTGGGCACCAGAGGGACTGGAGCGTAACATCACACCTAGGAATGAGATTTCAGTTTGATTTAGCAAAGTTCCTTTATAGATTTTGTTACTGGTGCCCCTCTCTTTAAGTTGCTAATGAAACAATACAGACCTACACAGGTCAGGGACCAACTTCCACATCCAACACCCACAAACCGATACAAACCGACTCTTCATTGCCAGTGAGTGTCATAGAGTTATACAGCACGGAAACAGGTCCTTCGGCCCAATGCGTCTGCGCCGACCATCAAGCACTCACCCAATCTAATCCCATTTTCCCCGCACTTGGCCTGTAGCCTTGTATGCTATGGCATTTCAAGTGCTCATGTAAATACCCCTTAAATGTCGTGAGGGTTCCTGCCACCTCCATCCCTTCAGGCAGTGTGTTCCAGATTCCAACCACCCTCCCAGTGAAAAGATTTTTCCTCAACTCCGCTCTAAACCTCCTGCTCCTTACCTTAAATCTATGCCCCTGGTTATTGCCCCCACCGCTAAAGGAAAAAAGTTTCTTCCTATCTACTCTATCTATGCCCCTCATAATTTTGTACACCTCAATCAGGTACCCCCTCAGCCTGCTCTGCTCCAAGGAAAACAACCCTAGCCTATCCAGTCTCTCTTCATAGCTGAAATGCTCCAGCCCAGGCAACATCCTGATGAATCTCCTCTGCACCCTCTTCAGTGCAATCACATCCTTCTTATAGTGTGGTGCCCAGAACTGTGCACAGTACTCCAGCTGTGGCCTAACTAGCATTTTATACAGCTCCATCATAACCTCTGTGCTCTTATATTCTATGCAGCGGCTTATAAAGGCAAGTATCTCATATGCCTTCCTAACCACCTTACCTACCTGTGCTGCTGCCTTCAGTGATCTATGGACAAGTTCACCAAGGTCCCTCTGTACTTCCTAGGGTCCTACCATCCACTGTATATTCCCTTGCCTTGTTAGTCCTCCCAAAATGCATCACCTCACACTTTTCAGGATTAAATTCCATCTATCACGGCTCCGCCCATCTTACCAGCCCAACTATATCGTCCTGTAATCTAAGGCTTTCCTCCTCACTATTTACGACACCACCAACTTTCGTGTCATCTGCGAACTTACTGATCATACCTCCTATATTCACGTCAAAATCATTGATGTACACGACAAACAATAAGGGTCCCAGTACGGATCCCTGTGGTACACCACTGGTCACAAGCCTCCATTCGCAAAACTAACCCTCCATCATTACCCTCTGCCTCCTGCCACTAAGCCAATTTTGGATCCAATTTTCCAAATTGCCCTGGATCCCATGGGTTCCGAAGAAGGGTCACTGACCCGAAACGTTAACTCTGCTTCTCTTTCCACAGATGCTGCCAGACCTGCTGAGTGATTCCAGCATTTCTTGTTTTTGTCCCAAGGGCTCTTACCTTCTTAACCAATCTCCCATGTGGGACCTTATCAAAAGCCTTACTAAAGTCCATGTAGATTACATCAACTGCTTTACCCTCATCTCCACATCTAGTCACCTCCTCGAAAAATTCAATCAACAGGGGAGGTCTCTCCCTCCCCCAGGCCCCTTTATAACTGAGTTAATTTTCCTCTCAAGTTTTGTCCTTTGATATTACAGTTTATTCATCCTTAATTCCTCCAAAAAACATGGCAAGGGAGATTCTTACTGAGCGTGTTGAGGCTTACACCGGGTGTTTCTAAAGCTTCCCTGCCAACCCAATCCCCATTTCTCCTCTATTTAGAGACGCTCCCTGAACAGTCCCCAGTTCTCCTCCATTTAGAGACGCTCCCTGCCTCTCCTGTATTTTGGGACAGTCTCTGTTCTCGGCTCTTTGTTGAGATTGGGGCCGGAGGGAAGCGGTGGAAGCCGCGGCTGGGGGTTGATCTTGTTGTTTGTTGTGATCTTGTTGTTTGTTGTGATCTCGCTGTTTAGATTGTCTCCTGTCTCCACACTCGGTGTGTCTGCAGCCTGCGAGCCCCGGGCTTTATTAACCCGCCTCCCTCTCACCTGCGGGAACCGCGCTCCCTGCCTCAGACCCTGCCGGCCGCGCATGCTCAACTCACATCTCCGCCCAGGTGATTGACGGCAGCTCCGGACCAATAGGAAGAGCCGGGGCGGAGCTGGAGGACCGAGAATGCGGTGGGTCCTCCCAATCAGTGAGAGCGAACGAGGGCGTGGCTCACGCAGGGCAGTGCGGGGCCTCCCCTTTCCAGCTCCCTCCAGTCTCGCCCCCCTCTTCCGATTGGCAGCAAAGGCTGTCAATCGAAAGGAAATATCCGGCTGTCGGGTGGGAGGTCGCTTCCGGAGACGACGATAGCGCAGGCGCATTCCGAGTCGCATCTGCAGTTGGAAAGCGGTGATATGGAGGGAGCGGTGGAGCTGGTGAGTGGGCGGTTTTTAGAAACACCCGGTGTAGGCCTCAACATCCCCAAAGGAAACTGAGCTCAGTTATAAAGGGGCCTGGGGGAGGGAGGAACCATTTGGGACACAGCACAGGGCAGGAGGTCCCCCCTCCCCCACTCCCTGGTTCCACAAAGACTCCCCTTGGACTGGGCCACACCTGGGCAGGGCTGGCTCAAGGTGCAGGAAGCTGATAGGCTGAGCTGTGGACTGGGAGGAGTGGGGGGTTTGACTGACAGGCCTGGGGAGGGGGATATCAGGGCAGGTACACACACTGCTCCCCCTTTTCCTCCTGGGATGTTTTACTGGAGTTGTGTTGCTGAGTGTTTCTAAACTCTGTCTCCCTATCCCGGTAATGGATTGTAGGTTGCTGTAAGTGTTGGACTATATTGCCTCTCCTCGTTCTTCCTCCTTCTCCCACTCCGAGTTCCAGACTTCAGGCTCCGGTGGCTCGATGCACCTGAAACCTGACCTCAGTTTCTCTTTTCACAGATGCTGCCTGACCGGCTGAGCATTTCCAACATTTTCTCCTTTTACTTCAGATTTTCAGCATCCGCAGTGTTTTGGTTTTGATTCATTGCAGTCGTTGCTCAGAACTGAATCGAGAAACACAGATGGAACACTAATGGGTGGGTGTTGGATGTGGAAGTCGGTCCCTGACCTGTGTAGGTCCTTTTTGTTGCATCAGTTGAACTGGAATGGACATGGAGGAGCAGCTGCTGGATTTAACCCCGAATACTTTTGAGCCCAGTTGGGCCCAACTATTTCCAATGCGAGACTCTCGAGGGAGATAGATATTGGAGGGGAATGTGCAGCAGTGCGAATGGACAATTATCCTGACCGACATTGATGGCTTTTGTAAATTCCTTTCACAGGTTATAAGAATGGGAGGGTTTGCAGATGGGAATGTCAAGCCAAAAATCATGTCAAGATCTGACAGAGTCACTGGATTCATCATGACTTGAATATCATCGCCTTCTGAATATGGAACGAGACAGTTTTCTCTATGCTGACTGTGCGAAAAATTTTCAAATATCAGTGTGACTGGAAAAACACTGAGACACAGACACCTGAGTGAGAGTGTTCCAGTGTACTAACTGGAAAGAGCTTTAACCAGTTACACAGCTTGAAAAAAAATCACACCATTCACAGCAGGAAGAAACCATACACGTGTTCTGTGTGTGGACGAGGCTTCAACTAATCATCCAACCTGGAGAGAGACAAGGACACCCGCACCATGGAGAAACCATGGAAATGTGGGGACTGTGGGAAGGGATTCAATTTCCCATCCCGGCTGGAAACTCATCGACGCAGTCACACTGGGGAGAGGCCGTTCACCTGCTCCGTGTGTGGGAAGGGCTTTACATGTTCATCCAGCCTCTATATACACCAGCGAGTTCACACTGTGGAGAGACCATTTAAATGTTCTGACTGTGAGAAGAGCTTTAAAAACACAAGGGATCTACAGACACACCAACGCACTCACACTGGGGAGAGGCCGTTCACCTGCTCCGTGTGTGGGAAGGCATTTACATGTTCATCCAGCCTCTATATACACCAGCGAGTTCACACCGTGGAGAGACCATTTAAATGTTCTGACTGTGAGAAGAGCTTTAAAAGCACAAGGGATCTACAGACACACCAACGAACTCACACTGGGGAGAGGCCGTTCACCTGCTCCGTGTGTGGGAAAGGATTTACATATTCATACAGCCTCAGTATACACCAGCGAGTTCACACTGGGGAGAGGCCGTTCACCTGCTCCGTGTGTGGGAAGGGATTCACTCAGTCATCCCAGCTCGATAAACACCAATTTGTTCACACTGATAACCGTCCTTTTCAGTGTTCTGACTGTGAAAAGAGATTTAAAAGGAAAAGGGATTTACTGAAACACCAACAGACTCATGCTGGGGAGAGGCCATTCAGCTGCTCTGAGTGTGGGAAGGGATTCACTCAATCGTCCCACCTGCTCACACACCAGCGAGTTCACACTGGGGAGAGACCGTTCACCTGCTCTGTGTGTGGGAAGGGATTCATACAGTCATCAAACCTTCTGACACACCAGCGAGTTCACACCGGGGAGAGACCGTTCACCTGCTCTGTGTGTGGGAAGGGATTCACTCAGTCATCCAATCTTCTAACACACCAGCGAATTCACGCTGGGGAGTGGCCATTCACATGCTCTGTTTGTGGGAAGGGATTCACTCAGTTATCCAGCCTGCTGACACACCAGCGAGTTCACACTGGGGAGAGGCCATTCACCTGCTCCATGTGCGGGAAAGGATTCACTCAGTTATCCAGCCTGCTGACACACCAGCGAGTTCACACTGGGGAGAGGCCATTCACCTGCTCCTTGTGTGGGAAAGGATTCACTCAGTTGTCCAACCTGCTGACCCACCAGCGAATTCACATGTAACTGCAGGGGTTGGGATTGGATTCTGCTGTTGTGGCTGTTAATCACATCCAGAACTGAATCATGACTGGAAGCCTGTTTCCAGTGGGGTTCCACAGTGCTCAGTGCTCCCTTGCCTTTTGTGGTATATATCAATGATTAGACTTAAATGTAGGGGACATAATTAAAAAGTTTGCAGATGAGACAAAAAGTAACCGTGTGGTTGACAGTGAGGAAGAAAGCTGCAGACTGCAGGAAGATATCAATGGACTGGTCAGGTAGGCAGAAACTGGCAAATGGAGTTTAATTTGAAGAAGTTAGGGGCGGCACAGTGGCGCAGTTGTTAGCACTGTAGCCTCACAGCTCCAGCGACCCGGGTTCAGTTCTGGGTACTGCCTGTGCGGAGTTTGCAAGTTCTCCCTGTGACCGCGTGGGTTTCCGCCGGGTACTCCGGATTCCTCCCACAGCCAAAGACTTGCAAATTGATGGGTAAATTGGCCATTGTAAATTGCCCCTAGTGTAGGTAGGTGGTAGGAAAATGGTGGGGATGCGGTAGGGAATATGGGATTAATATAGGATTATTATAAATGGGTGGTTGATGGTCGGCACAGACTCGGTGGGCCGAAGGGCTTGTTTCAGTGCTGTATCTCTGTATGACTCGATGACTATGACTCCAAGTGTAAGATAGTGCATTTGGGGAAGGATAAAAGGCATTAGCATACACAATAAATGGTAGGATACTGAGAAGTGTAGAGGAACAGAGGGACCTTGGAGTGCATGTCCACAAGTTCCAGAAGCTGGCTGGACAGGTAGGTAAGGTGGTTAAGAAGGCATATGTGATACTTGCTTTTATTGGCCGAAACATAGGATATAAGAGCTGGGAAGTTATCCTGGAACTGTATAAAACACTGGTTAGGCTACAGCTGGAATACTGTGTGCAGTTCTGGTCACTGCATTACAGGAAGAATGTGATTGTATTAGAGAGGGTACAGAGGAGATTTACAAGGATGTTGCCAGGATTGGAGAATTTTAGCTGTCAGGAAAGATTGGTTAGGCTTGGGTTGTTTTCTTTGGAACAGAAGAGGTGTATAAAATTATGAGGGGCTGAGATAGAGTGGATAGGAAGGAGCTATTTCCATTATCAGAGAGGTCAATAACCAGGGGACATAGATTTACAGTAATTGGCAGAAAGATTGGAAGACAGTTGAGGAATCTTTTCACCCAGAGGGTTGGGGGTTTGGTGTCTGGAACTCACTGTCTGAAAGGGTGATCGAGGCAGCAACCCTCATCACATTTAAAAAGTACTTGGATATGAAATTGAGGAGCCGTAACCTACGAGGCTACAGACCAAGAGCTGGAAAGTGGGATTAGACTGGATAACTCTTAACGGGCAGTGCAG
Organism: Heterodontus francisci; assembly: GCF_036365525.1. Taxonomy (NCBI): domain Eukaryota; kingdom Metazoa; phylum Chordata; class Chondrichthyes; order Heterodontiformes; family Heterodontidae; genus Heterodontus; species Heterodontus francisci. Next base: position 25,240,321 of record NC_090404.1, read on the forward strand.
ACATGATGGGCTGAATGGCCTCCTGTGTTATAACTTTTCTATGTTTCTATTGTGACAGTTGGGGTTTGTTTCTGCAGATGTTAATAACCTCTACAACTTGGCATGGAGTTTAATATTCTGGATAAATGTCAAATAAATTAGCTTTGTTTTAAACACATTGTTGTAGATTTGTTGTCTTTCCCACCTGAGTGTTTAGCATCACCTGACTGGAGCTCAGAAAGGACAATCTGGGGGGAGGATCATACGGCAGGAACAGAACTTCAGCCTGAACACAGTCCTTCAGGATCACACTGAGAGGGACAAATGGCATTTTGGTCTTTCTCGTCTCTCTTCACTGACAGCAAAGTCCCCGTGTGGGTTAATCCTGAGGCCTGTAAGAAATGTGTCCCAGCCGCTCTCTTCCATGGTTCAGAGCTCCTGGGCACAGAACAGAAGGCTCCTTTACAACTGTGTTTAGAGTCAGGAAGAACAACGGTGAATGCTGGAAACATGCTGTCAAATCAGAGATTGGTGTAAAACTGGGATCTGTTCCTGACTGAAAGTGAAACGGCAGGTTTAAATTTCCAGTCTGAAAATAACTGCAGTAATTATTCTACAAAACTTTAATGTGTTTGTGTGACAGTCCTGAGTGAACCATTTTAAGGCAGGTGTTAACTCATTTAAAATATACCTGTTTAAAATAAATTGGTGAGCATCTGCATTAAAATAGCAGACGGAGGAATTCACAGGAGCCTGTTGACTGCTGGTACAACAGATGTTTGATCTCCAGATTTTTTTTTATTCATTCATGGATGTGGGCATCGCTGGCCAGGCCAGCATTTATTGCCCATCCCTAATTGCCCTTGAGAAGGTGGCAGTGAGCTGCCAACTGAGTGGCTTGCTGGGCCATTTCAGAGGGCGTGTAAGAGTCAACCACATTGCTGTGGGTCTGGAGTCACATGTGGACCAGACCAGGTAAGGACAGCAGATTTCCTTCCCGAAAGGATATTAGTGAACCAGATGGGTTTTTACAATAATCGACAATGGTTTCATGGCCATCATTAGACTAGCTTTTTAATTCCAGATTTATTAATTGAATTCAAATTCCACCTTCTGCTGTGGTGGGATTTGAACCCATGTCCCCAGAGCAATACCCTGTGTCTCTGGGTTACTAGTCCAGTGACAATACCACGACGCCACCACCTCCCCTAAAGATAAAGAAGGATCTGCAGCGTGTTTCCAGGAATTCCCTGTTTTATTGATGTGTGAGTGTTAGACACCAGGATAACTAAAAATACACAACCCAGAACATCCACAGGGGTGCAATCCTGACAGTTACTCTGGGATCACTCCCGCTGTGGAACTCCACCACTGACCCTGCTGAAGGTTGTAGGCTCAGGGAGTGGGGCCTCCCGGAGTGGACTGTAAGGAAGCTGGGTTTCAGGATCCTGACAGATACATGGTGAGGCACCAGAGGAATCCTTACAAAGGAACTGTCTGTGGTTTTACCTGCCAGTGTAGGTCTAGGGGTGAATGATTCCTGACTCCCTGAACTGTCCAACATTGAACCCAGTTTGGAACAAGATGATTTCAGTTTCCAGGAGAATAGGAACAAATATCACCCACAATTGAGGGAGACAAAAGCAGCCATGAGAGAAGCTGAGATTTTTGGAAAAGAAGATGGTTCACCATTGTGGTGATAATAGTGAAAGCTTTACCAGCTTCGTCCGGAGTCAGAGACATAGTAATATAGAGTTACAGAGAATTACAGTGAATACATAGAGTCACATTGAATTGACAGCAGTGGTTCTCAAAGATTTTTGGTTGATTCCATTTTCAAATGGATTCGTAATCACAGACCGGTCCCCACCCCCACCTAAATTATACCATAAACTCCTTGTACATTTACATTTCTGAATGTAAAGTTCATCAGTGTCCTGTTAAAGGGACTTGCAGGAAAGTTTACCAGGGCTGTTCAATATAATGAACATTGATGTGATTGGTGATGTGAAAACCTTTATCCTCCCTTCAGCTGAAAGGTAACCCGACAGGAAATATCCACTGAGTCTCATTGTAAAATTAATTAAATAATGAAAATGATACATTTGTGTTTAATTCAGCTTTCTCTCACCTCCCAGTGGGTCTGTCCTGCCCTGTCACTGCTGGGTCAGGCCCTGTCACTGCTGGGTCAGGCCCTGTCCAGTTCCACCAGCCCCAATAATATGGACCATCTCGACATCCATGTGTGAGAAAGACAATTCCAGATCTGATTTGCTCCAAATGAAATTTCATGTTTAATTGAAGGGCCTCATTTCACTTCTGGGGGTGTTTTATTTCTTTTATAGGGGCTTAGAAGGGGAGGATTTACACACAGAAAATTCAAACTAAGAGAAATGTTTGTCTTTTCTGAATTTCTCTCCTGGACTTTTGTAAACTGCTTTTAGAGGGGCATAGCAGGGGAGGATTTGCAGACAGGAAGGTCATGCTAGTATTATAACAAGATCTGGCAGAGTCACTTGATTCATCAGGACCTGAATATCATCGGCCTTTGAATGTGGAAGGAAAAACGTTTGTCTGTTCAGTCGGTGGGGCAAAGGTTTCAGTGTGATTGGAAAAGCACTGAGATGCACAAAACACTGGTCAGACCACACCCAGAGTCCTCTGTTCAGTTCTGGCCATCACTTTAGGAAGGATGTAATGGCCTTGGATGGCTGCACATTGCCCTGAGGAGAGGCAACATAGTCCAGCATGCACAACAACCTCCAATCCACCTACATTACCGGAATGATAACTGCAATCAAAGGGATGAATATGAAGGAGAAAGTACACAGGATGTCCCAGCTCTCCACCCTGGGATTCTCAGTATGAGCAGGGTGGGATGTGTTTTGAGACAGGATGTCCCAGCTCTCCACGCTGGGATTCTCAGTGTGAACAGGGTGGGATGTGTTTTGAGACAGGATGTCCCAGCTCTCCATTTTTAAAGGGACAAGGAAGGGACCAGCTGGGCTGAATGTTACTCCTTTGTGACATTACTGCATTGCCCAGAAACCAATCTCTCTGAGTCCTGATTATTATGGGCTGGGTTTAGCTCAGTGCCGCTCCAGGAAGGGAAGCAGGAGCAGGATTCGAGCCGAGTGGAGACCAGGTTTAATGGGGGAGATGAGTTTCTACCTTATTGAGTGAGAAATGTTATTGTCCCAGACACTCCCTGTCCCTCAGCATCTTTATGCGGGGTAGAGGCTGATGGGTTTGTTGTCGCTACTGCTGTTGAAGCTCTGTGGGAGCAGAGAGGTGAACCAGTGAGTGTAGAACGGAATCCAGTCAGAGTAAGCACCTTCAGGGGAGGAGGGAGAGGTGAACCAGTGAGTGTAGAATTGAACCCAGTTAGAGTCAGTGCCTTCAGGGGAGGAGACAGAGAGAGCGAGAAACCAGTGACGGTAGAATGTGCAAAGCACCTGCAATAATATCGATGAACTAGTGGCACCAATAAAGGTGCATGATTTGGATCTAATCACCATCCCAGACATGATTACATGATGATCTCTGTTGGGAAATAAATATTCCAGGGTACTCAATATATCCAAAAGACAGTCTGAATGGGAAAGGAGGAGGGGTAGCACTGATGACAAATGATGACATTAGGGATTAGTAAGAAAGGATCAGGCCTCAGAACATCATGAAATAGAATCAGTACAACTGGAAATAAGGAATAGCAAGAATCAGAAAATGCTGGTAGGTGTAATTTATAACAGTAGTTATACAACTGGACAGAGCATTCAACAAGAAATTATTGGAGCTTGTCACAAAGGCAATGTAATAATTGTGGGGGACTTTAATCTTCATATAGACTGGGACAATTAAATTGGCAGGAGTGGTCTAGAAGCTGAGTTTGTAGAATGTTTTTGGGACAGTTTCTTGGAGCAAAACATTGTGCAGCTAACTAGGGATAACACTTTCTTAGATCTCGTATTGTGTAATGAAACAGGGTTAATAAGAAATTCCATAGTAAAAGATCCTCTAGCAAGCAGTCATCATAATACAATTGAATTCCATGTTTAGTTGAAAGTGACATGCAGCAACCACAAACAAGAATCTTAAAGCTAATTACTTAGGCATGAGGGGAGAACTAGCTAAGGTGAATTGGATAAATAGACTGAAATGGTGGTAAATGAACAGTGTGAAACCTTTGAAGAAACAATTCAAAATGTTCAACAAAAATATATTCCATTGCAAAGCAACAACTCAGCAAGAAAGACCAATCCGTGGCTCACTCGGGAAGTTAAGGATAGTATTAGGTAAAAAGTAAAGTCTTATAATGTTGCAAAAAGAGTAGCAAGTCTGAGGATTGGGATGTGTTAGAGACCAACAAAGGGACACCAAAAAGTTGATAAAAAAAGGAAAGACATAGACTATGAGAGTAAACAAGCTAGTAACATAAAAACAGAGCTTTTGCAGGTATATCAAAAGGAAGAGAGTAGCTAAAGTATATAGTCTCTTTGAAGCAAGGACAGGAGAAATTATCATGGTGAATGAGGAAATGAAAGGCATTGAACAAATATTTTGTCTGTCTTTACAGTAGAAGACACAAGTTCCATACCAGAAATAGACAGTAACCTAGGGGTTAAAAAGAGTGAGGAAATTAAGTGAATTCACATCAACAGACAAAAAGTATTGGAGAAACATAAGAGACCAAAATATGACAAATCTCCAGAACTGATGGCCTACATCCTAGGGTTCTAAAAGAGCTAGGTACAGAAATAGTGAATGTGCTAGCTATGATTTTCCAAAATTCCTTAGATTTGGAAACGGTCCCATCAGATTGGAAGTTGGGCAAATGTTACACTGCTTTTCAAGAAAGTGGTGAGAGAGAAAACCAAGAACTACAGGCCAGTTATCCTAACATCAGTCTTTGGGAAAATAATGGAATCTGTTATTAAGGAAGTCTTAACGATGCACTTAGGAAAGCACAGTATGATTAAAACAAGTCAGCATGGTTTTACTAAATGGAAATCCTGTTTGACAAATTTTAGATTTTTGAGGCTGTAACTAGTAGGGTAGATAAAAGGGAACCAGTAAATGTAATATCCCTGGATCTCCGAAAGATATCTAATAAGGTGCCACACAAAAAGTTAATTGGTACGATAAGGGCTCATGGAGTTGGGGATAGATGTCTAATTGTGACCATGAAACCATTGTTCATTGTTGTAAAATCCATTTGGTTCACTAATGTCCTTTAGGGATGGAAATCTGCCATCCTTATCTGGTCTGGCCGACATGTGACTCCAGATCCACAGCAATGTGGTTGATTCTTAAATTATCTCTGAAATGGCCTAGCAAAGCACTCAGTTCAGGGGCAGTTAGAGATGGGCAATAAATGCTGGCCTAGCCAGGGACACCTGTATCCCATGAACAAATAAAAAAAAATGATTGGTTAACAGACAGGAAGCAACGAATCGACATAAACGGAGCATTTTCAAGGGAGCAGGCAGTAAATAATGGAGTGCCACAAGGATCAGTGCTGGGATGTCAGCTATTTACTGTCTACAATCGATGACTTAGATGAAGAGACAGAGTTTTTTTTATTCTTTCATGGGATGTGGGCATCGCAGTCCCTAATTGCCCTTGAAATGGCCTAACAAGCCATGTAAGAGTTAACCACATTGCTGTGGATCTGGAGTCACGTAGACCAGACCAGGTAAGAACAGCAGATTTCCTTCCCTAAAGGACATTAGTGAATCAGATGGGTTTTTACAACAATCGACAATGGTTTCATGGCCATCATTAGACTAGCTTTAAATTCCAGATTTATTACTTGAATTCAAATTCCACCTTCTGCTGTGGTGGGATTCGAACCCATGTCTCCAATGAAATACCCCAGGTCTCTGGGTTACTAGTCCAGTGATAATACCACTAGGCCACTTGTAATGTATCTAAGTTTGCTGATGATACAAGGGTAGGTGGAAAGGTAAGCTGTGAGGAGGACACAGATGTTGAAAGAGATGCAGACAGGTTAAGTGAATGGCAGCAAGATGGAGTATAATGCAGGGAAGTGTGAAGTTATTCACTTTGGTCGTAAGAATAGAAAAGCATATTTTTTTAAAAAGGTGTGCAACTTGTAAATGTTGATGTTCAAAGAGACTTGGGTGTACTTGGACAAGGAATGCAGTAGTTAACATGTAGGTACAGCAAGCAATTAGGAAGGAAAATGGCATGTTGGCCTTTATTGAGAAGGGATTGGAGCACAGCAATAAGGAAGTCTTGCTACAATATGTTCAGGATTTTGGTGAGACCACATCTGGAATACTGTGTGCAGTTTTGGTCTCCACATTTAAGAAAGGATATACTTGCATTGGAGGCAGTGCAGCAAAGGTTCATTAAATTAGTTCCTGGGATGAGGGGGTTGTCCTATGATGAGAGGCTAAGTATTCGCTGGAGTTTAGAAGAATGCAAAGTGATTTCATTGAAGCATATAAGATTCTGAAGGGGCTGGGTAGAGTAGACACTGAGAGATTATTTCCTTTGGACTGGGAATCGAAAACACAGGGCACAGTTTCAGGATAATGGGCTGATCATTCAGGACTGAGATGAGGGGAAATCACTTCACTCAAAGGGTTGTGAATTTTTGGAATTCTGTACCCCAGAGGGTTGTGGATGGGATAGACAGATTTTTGGCCTCCCAGAGAATCAAGGGATATGGCGAGTGGGCAGGAAAGTGCAGTTCAGCCATTCAGTAGAGATCAGCCATGATTGTTTTGAATGGAGGAGCAGGCTCAATGGTCCAATGGGTCCACTGCTGCTCCTATTTCTGGTATTCCTTAACACAGTCAGAGCCAGCAATGTTAGGGGAGGAGAGGGAGGGGAGCCAGTGAATGGAGAACTGAACCCAGTCAGAGTCAGCACCTTCAGGGGAGGAGAGAGAGGGGAAACCAGTGAGTGTAGAACTGAACCCAGTCAGAGTCAGCACCTTCAGGGGAGGAGAGAGAGGGGAAACCAGTGAGTGTAGAACTGAACCCAGCCAGAGTCAGCACCTTCAGGGGAGGAGAGAGAGGGGAAACCAGTGAGTGTAGAACTGAACCCAGCCAGAGTCAGCACCTTCAGGGGAGGAGAGAGAGGGGAAACCAGTGAGTGTAGAACTGAACCCAGCCAGAGTCAGCACCTTCAGGGGAGGAGAGAGAGGAGAACCGGTGAGTGTAGAACTGAACCCAGCCAGAGTCAGCACCTTCAGGGGAGGAGAGAGAGGGGAAACCAGTGAGTGTAGAACTGAACCCAGCCAGAGTCAGCACCTTCAGGGGAGGAGAGAGAGGGGAAACCAGTGAGTGTAGAACTGAACCCAGCCAGAGTCAGCACCTTCAGGGGAGGAGAGAGAGGAGAACCGGTGAGTGTAGAACTGAACCCAGCCAGAGTCAGCACCTTCAGGGGAGGAGAGAGAGGGGAAACCAGTGAGTGTAGAACTGAACCCAGCCAGAGTCAGCACCTTCAGGGGAGGAGAGAGAGGGGAACCAGTGAGTGTAGAACTGAACCCAGCCAGAGTCAGCACCTTCAGGGGAGGAGAGAGAGGAGAACCAGTGAGTGTAGAACTGAACCCAGCCAGAGTCAGCACCTTCAGGGGAGGAGAGAGAGGAGAACCAGTGAGTGTAGAACTGAACCCAGTCAGAGTCAGCACCTTCAGGGGAGGAGAGAGAGGGGAAACCAGTGAGTGTAGAACTGAACCCAGCCAGAGTCAGCACCTTCAGGGGAGGAGAGAGAGGGGAAACCAGTGAGTGTAGAACTGAACCCAGCCAGAGTCAGCACCTTCAGGGGAGGAGAGAGAGGAGAACCGGTGAGTGTAGAACTGAACCCAGTCAGAGTCAGCACCTTCAGGAAGAAGAGAGAAGGGATCCAGTGAGTATGGAACTGAACCCAGTCAGAGTCAGCACCTTCAGGAAGGAGAGCGAGGAGAACCGGTGAGTGTAGAACTGAACCCAGCCAGAGTCAGCACCTTCAGGAAGAAGAGACGGGATCCAGTGAGTATGGAACTGAACCCAGTCAGAGTCAGCACCTTCAGGGGAGGAGAGAGAGGGGAACCAGTGAATGTAGAACTGAACCCAGTCTGAGTCATCACCTTCAGGGGAGAAGAGAGAGGGGAAACCAGTGAGTGTAGAACTGAACCCAGACAGATTCAGCACCTTCAGGAAGAAGAGAGAGGGGATCCAGTGAGTGTAGAACTGAACCCAGCCAGAGTCAGCACCTTCAGGAAGGAGAGAGAGGGGAACCAGTGAGTGTAGAACTGAACCCAGCCAGAGTCAGCACCTTCAGGGGAGGAGAGAGAGGGGAACCAGTGAGTGTAGAACTGAACCCAGTCAGAGTCAGCACCTTCAGGAAGAAGAGAGAGGGGATCCAGTGAGTGTAGAACTGAACCCAGCCAGAGTCAGCACCTTCAGGAAGGAGAGAGAGGGGAACCAGTGAGTGTAGAACTGAACCCAGCCAGAGTCAGCACCTTCAGGGGAGGAGAGAGAGGGGAACCAGTGAGTGTAGAACTGAACCCAGTCAGAGTCAGCACCTTCAGGGGAGGAGAGAGAGGGGAAACCAGTGAGTGTAGAACTGAACCCAGTCAGAGTCAGCACCTTCAGGGGAGGAGAGAGAGGGGAAACCAGTGAGTGTAGAACTGAACCCAGCCAGAGTCAGCACCTTCAGGGGAGGAGAGAGAGGAGAACCGGTGAGTGTAGAACTGAACCCAGTCAGAGTCAGCATCTTCAGGAAGAAGAGAGAAGGGATCCAGTGAGTGTAGAACTGAACCCAGCCAGAGTCAGCACCTTCAGGAAGGAGAGAGAGGGGAACCAGTGAGTGTAGAACTGAACCCAGTCAGAGTCAGCACCTTCAGGAAGGAGAGAGAGGGGGAACCAGTGAGTGTAGAACCGAACCCAGTCAGAGTCAGCACCTTCAGGGGAGGAGAGAGAGGGGAACCAGTGAGTGTTGAACTGAACCCAGCCAGAGTCAGCACCTTCAGGAAGGAGAGAGAGGGGAACCAGTGAGTGTAGAACTGAACCCAGTCAGAGTCAGCACCTTCAGGGGAGGAGAGAGAGGGGAAACCAGTGAGTGTAGAACTGAACCCAGCCAGAGTCAACACCTTCAGGGGAGGAGAGAGAGGGGAACCGGTGAGTGTCGAACTGAACCCAGTCAGAGTCAGCACCTTCAGGGGAAGAAGAAAAGTGGATTGAAAGTAAGAATATTGGAAGACATGCGTTGTGCTTGATTTCAGCACAGGGAGGAGGGAGAGCGTGTGGGACGGGGATTTACAGACTGAGGGAACAAGAGAGAAAAAATGTTCCACAGAAACTAGAACTGTCCGGTTTAAGTTTCTATCCTGTACTGACAGTGATGGCTTTTGTAAACTCCTTTTACAGGTGGGTTAGAAGGGGAGGATTTGCAAACAGGAAAATCAAGCCAAATATCACATCAAGCTCTGACAGAGTCACTCGATTCATCCAGACCGGAATATCATCGGCCTTTGAATGTGGAAGGAAAAATGTTTGTCTGTTCTGTCTGTGGGAAAAGATTTCAAACATCAGTGTGACTGGAAAAGCACCGAGACACACACACACCCGAGTGAGAGTGTTCCAGTGCACTGACTGTGGAAAGAGCTTTAACCAGTTACAGAGCCTGAAAAAAAGTCACATCATTCACAGTGTTCTGTGTATGGACTAAATTTCAACTGATCATCCAAGCTGGAGAGACATCAGGGCACCCGGACCATGAAGAAACTGTGGAAATGTGGGGACTGTAGAAAAAGGATTCAATTACCCATCAGAACTGGATCTCATCTGCACAGTTACACTGGGGAGAGGCCATTTACCTGCTCCAGGTGTGGGAAGGGATTCACTCACTCATCCATCCAGTAAAAACACCAGTGAGCTCATCTGGCACTGCAGGGGTTGGATTCTGATGTTATTGCTGTTGTTAATCACATCCAACAACTTACCTTCATATAACGTTTTTAAGGTAGTGAAACAAAATTTGACATGGAGCCACATAAGGAAAAATTAGGGCAGATGGCCAAAAGCTTGGTCAAAGAGGCAAATTTGAAGAAGCATCTAAAAGGAGAGGAAGAGAAGCGGGAAGTTTTAGGGAAGGAATTCTAGAACTTAGAGATAAAAACAAGAAATGCTGGAATCACTCGGCAGGTCTGGCAGCATCTGTGGAAAGAGAAGCAGAGTTAACGTTCCGGGTCAGTGACCCTTCATCAGAACTAGAACTCTAGAACTTAGAGATTCGGCAGCTGAAAACACAACCAGCAATGGTGGAACAAACAAAACATGGGATGTGCAAGAGGCCAGAATTGGAAGATGCGGATGTCTTGGAGGGTTGTCGGGCTGGAGAAGATTACAGAGATAGGAAGGGGTGAGGCCATGCAGGGATTTCAGAACTAAGATAACAATTTTAAGATCGAGACATTTAGTGACCAGAAGCCAATGTAGTCCAGCAAGCACAAGGGTGATAGATGAACAGGATTTGATGTGTGTTAGGACACAAGCAGTGGAGTTTTGGACGATCTCAAGTTTACAGGGGGTAGAATGCGGGAGGCCAGCCAGGAGTGTGTTGGAATAATCAAGTCTAGAGGTAGAAAAGGCATGGATGAGGGTTTCAGTGGCAGCTGAGCTGAGGCAGGGACAGAGACAGGTAATGTTACAGAGGTGGAAATAGGCGGTCTTAGTGATGGCAAGGATATGTGATTGGAAGCTCATCTTGGGGCCAAATAGGGCACCAAGGTTGTAAAACATCGGGTTTAGTATATGTCGCCAGGCAGAGGGATGGAGCAGGAGGCTAGGGAATGGATTGTAGAGTGGAGACCGAAGACAATGTTTTCCCAATATTTAACTGGAGGAACTTTCTGCTCATCCACCACTGGATATCAGACAAGCAGTGCGATAATTTAGTCGAGAGAGGTGGTGGGGGGTAGATCTGGCTGTGACCAGCATACATGTGAAAATTAACACTGTGTTTTCAGATGGTGCTGTTGAGGGACAGCATGTGGATGAGATATAGGAGGGGGGCAAGGATAGATCCTTGGAGGAGACCAGAGGTAACTGTGCAGGAGTGGGAAGAGAAGCCATTGCAGGTGATACTCTGTCTATGATTAGATAAGAATGGAACCAGGAAGGTGCAGTCCCACCCAGCTGGATAACAGTGGAGAGATGTTGGAGGAGGATGGTGTGGTCAACGTGTCAGAGGCTGCAGACAGGTGGAGAAGGATGAGGAGGGAAAGTTTACCTTTGTCACATGTTACATAGGATGGCATTTGTCACTTTGATATGAGTCGTTTCTGCTCTGTGGCAGGGGCAGAAACCTGATTGGTTGGAGTTCTGGGAAAGATGGACATGGATTTTGGAGATGACAGAGCATTCAAGGATTTTGGAGAGGAAGGGGAGATTGGAGAAGGTGGTAGTTTGCAAGGACGGTGGGGTCAAGTTTTTTTTTGAACAGTGGGTGATGAAGTCATATTTAAAGCAGAGGGGGACAGTACCTGAAGAGAGAGAACTGTTAACAATATCAGCTAACGTGGGGAAGTTGGCTGGTCAGCAGTTTAGTGGGAATAGGGTCAAGGGAGCAGGAAGTGGGTCTCATGGACAAGATGAGCTCAGAGAGGGTTGAGGGGAGATAGAAGAGAAAGTAAAGAAAAATGTGGGTTCAGGGCTCAGGCCGGGGGTATCGTTCGAGGCAGTTTGACCTGGTGGGCTAGTGGAGGGAGGGAAACAGCAGAGGCAGCTGATTGGATGGCCTTAATCTGAGTGACAAAGAAGACCATGAGCTCCTCACACTTGTTGGAGGTGAGGATGGAGGAGACAGGGGAAAGGGAGAGCACTTCAAAAGAAATTAACTTGTGTTAGAGATGTTAAAAAGACTCAACACACTGTGTTTAACACGATGCTGATTTATGTGACACTTATCCAGAATATTAACGTATAACTAGGCTGGAGTTTATTAACAACGGCATTAATAGACCACAATGGACAGTGTTCAGTCCTGGATATGATTTAACAGGAGAATCCAACCATTATAGTTACTTGTAAACTCGCTGGTGTGTCAGCAAGTGGGATGCAGTAGTGAATCCCTTCCCACACATGGGGCAGGTGAGCGGCCTCTCCCCATTGTTACTATGTCAATGAGTCTTCAGCTCAGAATGGGAATTGAATTCCTTCCCATGCTCCCCACATTTCCATGGTTTCTCCCCAGTCTGACTGCGCTTGTGTTTCGACAGGCCAGATGGTCGGCAAGAAGCCTCCTCCACGCACAGAACACGTGCGCAGTTTCTCCCCAGTGTGATCACTGCTTTTTATCTTCCAAGTTCAAAATTCTGCGATGCTCAGGTCATAGTAAATTGGGCGATTCCGTCAGCTCCTGAAGAGATGCTTGCTTTGAGTTATTTTTTATTTATTCATGGGATGTGGGCGTCGCTGGCCAGGCCAGCATTTATTGCCCATCCCTAATTGCCCTTGAGAAGGTGGTGGTGAGCTGCCTTCTTGAACCGCAGCAGTCCATTTGGGGTAGGTACACCCACAGTGCTGTTAAGAAGGGAGTTCCAGGATTTTGACCCAGCGACAGTGAAGGAACGGTGATATAGTTCCAAGTCAGGATGGTGTGTGATTTGGAGGGGAACTTGCAGGTGGTGATGTTCCCATGTATTTGCTGCCCTTGTCCTTCTAGTTGGTAGAGGTCACGGGTTTGAAAGGTGCTGTCTAAGGAGCTTTGGTGCGTTGCTGCAGTGCATCTTGTAGATGGTACACACTGCTGCCACTGTGCGTCGGTGGTGGAGGGAGTGAATGTTTGTAGATGGGGTGCCAATCAAGCGGGCTGCTTTGTCCTGGATGGTGTCGAGCTTCTTGAGTGTTGTTTGAGCTGCACCCATCCAAGCAAGTGGAGAGTATTCCATCACACTCCTGACTTGTGCCTTGTAGATGGTGGACAGGCTTTGGGGAGTCAGGAGGTGAGTAACTCGCCTCAGGATTCCTAGCCTCTGACCTGCTCTTGTAGCCACGGTATTTATATGGCTACTCCAGTTCAGTTTCTGGTCAATGGTAGCCCCTAGGATGTTGATAGTGGGGGATTCAGCAATGGTAATGTCATTGAATGTCAAGGGGAGATGGTTGGATTCTCTCTTGTTGGAGATGGTCATTGCCTGGCACTTGTGTGGTGCAAATGTTACTTGCAACTTATCAGCCCAAGCCTGGATATTGTCCAGGTCTTGCTGCATTTCTACACGGACCGCTTCAGTATCTGAGGAGTCACGAATGGTGCTGAACATTGTGCAATCATCAGCAAACATCCCCACTTCTGACCTTATGATTGAAGGAAGGTCATTGATGAAGCAGCTGAAGATGGTTGGGCCTAGGACAGTACCCTGAGGAACTCCTGCAGTGATGTCCTGGAGCTCAGATGATTGACCTCCAACAACCAGAACCATCTTCCTTTGCACTAGGTATGACTCCAGTCAGCGGAGGGTTTTCCCCCTGATTCCCATTGACCTCAGTTTTGGTAGGGCTCCTTAATGCCATACTTGGTCAAATGCTGCCTTGATGTCAAGGGCAGTCACCCTCACCTCACCTCTTGAGTTCAGCTCTTTTGTCCATGATTGAACCAAGGCTGTAATGAGGTCAAGAGCCGAGTGGCCCTGGCGGAACCCAAACTGAGCGTCACTGAGCAGGTTATTGCTAAGCAAGTGCCGCTTGATGGCACTGTTGATAACACCTTCCATCGGGGTGGCGCAGCGGTTAGCACCGCAGCCTCACAGCTCCAGCAACCTGGGTTCAATTCTGGGTACTGCCTGTGTGGAGTTTGCAAGTTCTCCCTGTGTCTGCATGGGTTTTCTCCGGGTGCTCCGGTTTCCTCTCACAGCCAAAAGACTTGCAGGTTGGTTGGTAAATTGGCCATGAAAATTGCCCCTAGTGTAGGTAGGTGGTAGGGAAATATAGGTACAGGTGGGGATGTGGTAGGAATATGGAATTAGTGTAGGATAAGTATAAATGGGTGGTTGATGGTCGGCACAGACTCGGTGGGCCGAAGGGCCTGTTTCAGTGCTGTATCTCTAAACTAAACTAAAGTTCACTGATGATAGAGAGTAGGCTGATGGGGTGGTAATCGGCTGGGTTGGATTTGTCCTGCTTTTTGTGTACAGGACATACCTGGGCAATTTTCCACATTGCAGGGTAGATGCCAGTGCTGTAACTGTACTGGAACAGCTTGACTTGGGGCGCGGCAAGTTCTGGAGCACAGGTCTTCAGTACTATTGCTGGAATATTGTCAGGACCCATAGCTTTTGCAGTATCCGGTGCCTTCAATCGTTTCTTGATATCACGCGGAGTGAATCGAACTGGCTGAAGTCTGGCATCTGTGATGCTGCGGACTTCAGGTGGAGGCTGCGATGGATCATCAACTTGGCACTTCTGGCTGAAGATTGTTGCAAATGCTTCAGCCTTATCTTTCGCACTGATGTGCTGGGCTCCCCCATCATTGAGGATGGGGAAATTTGTGGAGCCACCTCCTCCAGTTAGTTGTTTATTTGTCCACCACCATTCATGGCTGGATGTGGCAGGACTGCAGAGCTTCGATCTGATCCGTTGGTTATGGGATCGCTGATTCCCAGCTGCAAAGTGTGAAAGAGCCCACAAAACACAAAAGCAGATTGTGAAATTAAGCCGAACAAATCTGGTAATTTATGGGGCCGGCATTAAGAAATCGTGACCATGAAAGCTGCTGGACTGATGTACAACCCCAACTGGTTCACTAATGTCCTTCAGGGAAGGGAAAACGCCTCCCAGTCTGGACGTACGCAAGACTCTGCCCTTTATGGGAGGAGAGAGAGAAAGAGCGGGAGAGGTAGAAGGGGCAGGGAGCGAAGGAGAGGGATTTCTTATATCTGCATCTCGACCAGAATGTTGACAGAACCCCCCAAACACTCAGCATTCAACATCTAGATGGACCAGGGTAGCCTGTGTATGCAAACGTCATAACCAAGTCACACGCCATCCTGACTTATCTGACATCCAGTACTGGATGAACAGAAATTTCCTCCATTTAAATATTAGGAAAACCAAAGCCATTATCTTTGATCCCCGCTAAAACTCCATTCCCTCACCACCGACTCCATCCCTCTCCATGGAAACTGTCAGAGGCAGAACCAGACCTTAGTAACATCGCCAGACTTCACCACTGCCTCAGCTCATCTGCCTCTGAAACTTACATCCATGCATTTGTCACCTCTCAACTTGACTATTCTAACACACTCCTGGCCGGCCTCCCACATTCTACCCTCTGTAAACTTGAGATCATCCAAAACTCTGCTGCCTGTGTCCTTACTCGAACCCAGTCCTGTTCACCCATCACCACTGTGCTCACTGGCCTACACAGGCTCCCAGTTAAGCAGCACCTCAATTTTAAAATCCTCATCCTTGTTTTCAAATGCCTCCATTCCCTCACCCCTCACTATCTCTATAATCTCCTCCAGCCTTACAACCCTCAGAGAGATCAGGGCTCATCTAATTCTGACATCTTGAACATCCCTGATTTTCATTGCTCCACCACTGGTGTCCGTGCCTTCAGCTGCTAAGGATATAATCTTTGGAAATCCCTCCCTAATCCTCTCCGCCTCGCTACCTCACCTTCCCTGATTCAGACACTGATTAAAACCCACCTCTTTGGCCAAGCTTTTATGGCTCAGTGTCAAATTTTGCTTTATAACACACCTATGAAACGCCTTGGAAGATTTTATAATATTAAAGTTGCTGCATAAGTACAAGTTGATGTTAACTTGGACATATATCACTGTTCCTTCATCATCACTGGGTGAAAATTCTGTAACTTCTTCCCTAACACCATTGTGGCAGTACCTTCACCACAGTAGGTGAGGTGAGAGTGACTGCCCTTGGCATCATGGCAGCATTTGACCAAGTATGGCATCAAGGAGCCCTACCAAAACTGGAGCCAATGGAAATCAGGGGGAAAATTCTCCACTTTGGTTGGAGTCATACCCAAGGCAAAGGAAGATGGTTGTGGTTGCTGGAGGTCAATCATCTGAGCTCCAGGGCATCACTACAGGAGTTCCTCAGGATAGTGTTCTAGGCCCAACCATCTTCAGCTGCTTCATCAATGACCTTCCTTCAATCATAAGGTCAGAAGTGAGGATGTTCGCTGATGATTGCACAATGTTCAGCACCATTCATGACTCTCAGATACTGAAGCAGTCCATGTAGAAATGCAGCAAGACCTGGACAATATCCAAGCTTGGGCTTATAAGTGGAAGGTAACATTTGCGCCACACAAGTGCCAGGCAATGACCATCTCCAACAAGAGAGAATCTAACATCTCCCCTTGACATTCAATGCCATTATAATCACTGAATCCCCCACTATTAACATCTTCGGGGCTAACATTGACCAGAAACTGAACTGCAATAGCCATAGTAAATACCATGGTTACAAGAAAAGGTCAGAGGCTAGGAATCCTGAGGCGAGTAACTCATCTCCTGATTCCCCAAAGCCTGTCCACCATCTACAAGGCACAAGTCAGGAGTGTGATGGAATACTCTCCACTTGCCTGGATGGGTGCAGCTCCAACAACACTCAAGGAGCTCGACACCATCCAGGACAAAGCAGCCCGCTTGATTGGCACCCCATCTACAAACATTCACTCCCTCCACCACCGACACACAGTGGCAGCAGTGTGTACCATCTACAAGATGCACTGCAGCAACGCACCAAGGCTCCTTAGACAGCACCTTCCAAACCCGCGACCTCTACCATCTAGAAGGTCAAGGTCAACAAATGCATGGGAACACCACCACCTGCAAGTTCCATCCTGACTTGGAACTATATCGCCGTTCCTTTACCGCTGCTGGATCAAAATCCTGGAACTCCCTTCCTCACAGCACTGTGAGTGTATCTACCCCACATGGACAGCAGCGGTTCAAGAGAGCAGCTCACCACCACCTTCTCAAGAGCAACTGGGGCTTGACAATATATGCTGGTCTGGCTAGTGATGCCCATATCCCAAGAATGAAGTAAATAAAAATCTGGGTATGTAAAATGGATTAAAAGCCACCACAGAAATAGTTGTTACTAAAACAATACTCTTTTATACTGAGTGGTTGGGTCTGTTTAACAACTTCATCTCCTCTGGAATCTGCCTCCTTTGACAGTCTCACATTGGAAATTGTTGGGTCTGACTGGGTCAAAATTACTCGGGATTAAACCCAGCAGCTTCTCTTCTATCTCCACTCCAGCTCAGACTGATGCAAAAAAAAAGAGACCTACACAGGAAGTCAGGAACGACTTCCACATCCAGCATCCTTACTTAACTCAAGAGTTAGGAGTAGGCATCGGCCATTTGGTCCTTCGAGCCTGTTCTGTCATTCAATAAGTTCAGGGCCTATTTGACTGTGGCCTCAACTTACTTTCCATCCTGTCTTGGTGTCATCAGCAAATTTAGCTACCACACATTCAGTCCCTTCATCCAAGTCATTGATATACATTGTGAAAAAAATTGAGGCCCCAGCAATTATTAATATAATTTATATATTTATTGATTATATATTTATTAACAGCATTTCAGCGATGAAGAGAGACTGGATAGGCTAGGGTTGTTTTCCTTAGAGCAGAGAAGGCTGAGGGGGGACCTGATTGAGGTATACAAAATTATGAGGGGCACTGATAGGATAGATAGGAAGAAACATTTTCCCTTAGCGGAGGTGTAAATAACCAGGGGCCATAGATTTAAGGCAAGGGGCAGGAGATTTGGAAGGGATTTGAGGATTTGTTTTCGCCCAGAGGGTGGCTGCAATCTGGAACACACTGCCTGAAGGGGTGGGAGAAGCAGCAACCCTCACAACATTTAAGAAGTATTTAGATGAGCACTTGAAACGCCATAGCATACAAGGTTATGGGCCAAGTGCTGGAAAATGGGATTAAAACAGATAGGTGCTTGATGGCCAGCACGGACACGATGGGCCAAAGGGCCTGTTTCTGTTCTGTATAACTCGATGACTCTATACACTGATCCCTGTGGCACTCCACTAATTACAGCTTGCCAACCCGAAAAAAAAAAGAAACATTTATCCCTATTCTCTGCTTCCTGTTAGCTAACCAGTCCTTTATCCAGGCTAATATGTTACCCCCTACACTATGTGCTTTTATCATGTGCAGTCACCTTTGATGTGACACCTTATCAAATGCCTTTTGGAAATCTTAAGTACAGCACATCTGCAGGTTCCCTTTTATCCACCTTACTTGTTACTTCTTCGAAGAACTCTAATAAATTAGTTCAACACGATGTCTTTTTCACAAAACCATATTCACTCTGTCTGATCCCATTCTGATTTTCTAAGCATCCTGCTATGACCTCCTTAATAATCAATACTCGTAATTTCTTTTTGACAAATGTTAGGCTAACTGGCCTATAATTTCCTGCTTTCTGTTTTCCTCCGTTCTTGAATAAAGAAATTGCATTTCCTATTTTCCAATCTGCTGGGACCCTCCAGAATCTAAGGAATTTTGGAAGATTATAACCAAAGCCTCTACGATCTCTGCAGCAACCTCTTTTTAGCCCCGAGGCCATCTGGTCCAAGGGAATTGTCAGCCTTTAGGTCTAATAGTTTTCCCAACACCTTTTCCCTGGTTATAGTGATTGTTTTAGTTTCCTCCCTCCCTTTCACTTCTTGATTTGCAAGTACCTTTGTCAGGTTTTGTAAGTCTTTGACAGTAAATAAAAAACCCACAAAATACCTGTTCAACGTCATTGTCATTTCCTTGTTTTCCCAGACTCTCTCTCTAGAAGATCAACATTAGCTTTAGTTACTCTTTTCTTCTTTGAATTCTTGGCGAAACTTATCCCGTTCTTAGTTCATTTTCTCTCATACTCTTTCCCTGCTAATTATATTTTTCGTCACTCTTTGCCGATTCTTAAAATCTGTCCAACCATCTGAACTACCACTAATCTTTGCAGATTTGTTGAGTGTTTCTTTAAATTTGATATTATCCTTAACTTCCTTTTTTTAGCCATGGATGATTCAGCCTTCTCAAAGAATCTTTCTTTCTCACTGGGATAAATCTTTGCTGAGAGTTATTAAACATCTCCTTAAAAGTCTGCCACTCCATCTCCACTGCCCGACCTTTTAACGAGCTTCCCAGTTCAATTTAGCTAGCTCTGCCTTCATACTCTTGGAATTAAATTTATTTAGGTTTAAACCACCAGTCTTAAAGCCTCAGTAGTTGTTGCAGCAACTACCGTGTAATCTCCCTGCTCAGCATAGTGGGGAAAGTCTCCGCTCGTGTCGCTTTAAACAGGCTCCAGAAGCCTGATTGGATGACCACCAAGGCTACTAAGTATCATCACCTCATTCCATGACAATATGAAAGGCACAATTCAGCATAGCGGTGCCTCATCAGACCCCTTTCCAATCCTGAGTGGCGTGAAACAGGTCTGTGTTCTCGCACCTACACTGTTTGGGATCTTCTTCTCCCTGCTGCTCTCACATGCGTTCAAGTCTTCAGAAGAAGGAATTTTCCTCAACACAAGATCAGGGGGCAGGTTGTTCAACCTTGCCCGTCTTAGAGCGAAGACCAAAGTACGGAAAGTCCTCATCAGGGAACTCCTCTTTGCTGACGATGCTGCTTTAACATCTCACACTGAAGAGTGTCTGCAGAGACTCATCGACAGGTTTTCGGTTGCCTGCAATGAATTTGACCTAACCATCAGCCTCAGGAAAACGAACATCATGGGACAGGACGTCAGAAATGCCCCATCCATCAATATCGGCAACAACACTCTGGAAGTGGATCAAGAGTTCACCTACCTGGGCTCAACTATCACCAGTAACCTGTCTCTAGATGCAGAAATAAACAAGTGCATGGGAAAGGCTTCCTCTGCTATGTCCAGACTGGCCAAGAGAGTGTGGGAAAATGGCACACTGACACGGAACACAAAAGTCCGAGTGTATCAAGCCTGTGTCCTCAGTAACTTGCTCTATGGCAGCGAGGCCTGGACAATGTCCGTCAGCCAAGAGCAACGTCTCAATTCATTCCATCTTTGCTGCCTCCGGAGAATCCTTGGCATCGGGTGGCAGGACCGTATCTCCAACACAGAAGTCCTCGAGGCGGCCAACATCCCCAGCATATATACACTACTGAGCCAGTGGCGCCTGAGATGGCTTTGCCATGTGAGCCACATGGAAGATGGCAGGATCCCCAAGGACACATTGTACAGCGAGCTTGTCACTGGTATCAGACCCACCGGCCGTCCATGTCTCCGCTTTAAAGACGTCTGCAAACGCGACATGAAGTCCTGTGACATTGATCACAAGTCGTGGGAGTCATTTGCCTGCAATCGCCAGAGCTGGCGGGCAGCCATAAAGGCGGGGCTAAAGAGCGGCGAGTCGAAGAGACTTAGCAGTTGGCAGGAAAAAAGTCAGAAGCGCAAGGAGAGAGCCAACTGTGTAACAGCCCCGACAAACAATTTTATCTGCAGCACCTGTGGAAGAGTCTGTCATTCTAGAATTGGCCTTTATAGCCACTTGAGGCGCTGCTGCACAAACCACTGACCACCTCCAGGCGCTTACCCATTGTTTCCCGAGACAAGGAGGCCAAAGAAGAAGAAGGTGCTTTCTGAAGGTGCTGACTCTGGCTGGGTTCAGTTCTACACTCACTGGTTCCCCTCTCTCTTCTTCCTGAAGGTGTTGACTCTGACTGGGTTCAGTTCTACACTCACTGGTTCCCATCTCTCTCCTCCCCTGAAGGTGCTGACTCTGACTGGGTTCAGTTCTACACTCACTGGATCCCCTCTCTCTTCTTCCTGAAGGTGCTGACTCTGACTGGGTTCAGTTCTACACTCACTGGTTCCCCTCTCTCTCCTCCCCTGAAGATACTGACTCTGGCTGGGTTCAGTTCTACACTCACTGGTTCCCCTCTCTCTCCTCCCCTGAAGGTGCTGACTCTTGCTGGGTTCAGAGGGTTCTTGGTTTGTTCAATGTCTCTGTGTATGGAGAACCTTTAAATGAAAACAGCTATTTCCCCCTCCCTGGGTCCAAGGACTGTACCGCTTTATATCCGCTCAGATAAATGCATGGGGACCTTAAAACGCTGATACCACTCCTTGGAGACTTTCAAAGTCTCCCTCCCAGTCCATATCTTGTATTGAGGCCTTTTCCACAAGGTTTCCCTTGGTGTCCTGGGGACTTAGTGGCTGGTGCTCCCCTTAACTGTAAACAGACACAGCGATCTTTCACGCCCAGCCCCCTTTGCTTAAACACATGAAATTCGAGCCAGGCGGACTGGAGCTGAGGGACCGGGACTAGGCTACACCAGAGGACTACATGGGGCTGAAAATCAGCAGGAATCCAGCAGGACTGGTCTCTGCAGATCTCCCACATCTACCGTTTCTGTTAGTCACTGAATTCATAGAAACATCGACATAGACAATAGGAGCAGGAGTAGGCCATTCGGCCCTTCGAGCCTGCTCCGCCATTCATTATGATCATGGCTGATCATCCAACTCAGTAACCTGTTCCCGCTTTCGCCCCATACCCTTTGATCCCTTTAGACCCAAGAGCTATATCTAACCCCTTCTTGAAAACATACAA
The DNA here is from genome assembly GCF_036365525.1 of Heterodontus francisci. Lineage (NCBI taxonomy): Eukaryota > Metazoa > Chordata > Chondrichthyes > Heterodontiformes > Heterodontidae > Heterodontus > Heterodontus francisci. The sequence continues at coordinate 25,261,901 of NC_090404.1, forward strand.
TGTTTTGGCCTCAACTGCTTTCTGTGGTAGCGAATTCCACAGGCTCACCACTCTCCAGGTGAAGAAGTTTCTCCTCATCTCAGTCCTGAAAGGTTTACCCCGTATCCTTAGACTATGACCCCTGGTTCTGGGCTCTCCCACCATCGGGAACATCCTTCCTGCATCTACCCTATCAAGTCCTGTTAGAATTTTATAGGTTTCTATGCGATACCCCCTCACTCTTCTGAACTCCAGCAAATATAATCCTAACTGACTCAATATCTCCTCATACGTCAGTCCCGCCATCCCAGGAATCAGTCTGGTAAACCTTCGCTGCACTCCCTCCATAGCAAGAATATCCTTCCTCAGATAAGGAGACCAAAACTGCACACAATATTCCAGGTGTGGCCTCCCCAAGGCCCTGTATAACTGCAGCAAGACATCCCTGCTCCTGTACTCGAATCCTCTCACTAAGAAGGCCAACATTTTTTTACCGCCTGTTGCACCTGCATGCTTACCTTCAGCGACTGGTGTACGAGAACACCCAGGTCTCGCTGCATATTCCCCTCTCTCAGTTTATAGCCGTTCAGATAATAATCTGCCTTCCTGTGTTTGCTACCAAAGTGGATAACCGCACATTTATCCACATTATACTGCATCTGCCATGCATCAGCCCACTCACTCAACTTGTCCAAATCACCCTGAAGCCTCTCTGCATCCTCCTCACAACTCACCATCCCACCCAGCTTTGTGTCATCTTCAAATTCGGGGAAGTTACATTTAGTTCCCTCATCTAAATCATTAATGCATATGTGAATAGCTGGGGTCCTAGCACCGATCCCAGCTGTACCCCACTAGTCACTGCCTGCCATTTGGAAAAAGACCCGTTTATCCCTACTCTTTGTTTCCTGTCCGCCAACCAATTTTCTATCCATCGCAATGCACTACCTCCAATTCAATGTGCTTTAATTTTACATGCTAATCTCTTATATGGGACTTTGTCAAAAGCCTTCTGAAAGTCCCGATAAACCACATCCACTAGCTCCCCCTCATCAACTCTACTCCTCGAAGAATTCTAGTAGATTTGCCAAGCATGATTTCCCTTTCGTAAATCCATGCTGATTCTGCCCGATTCTACCACTGTTCTCTAAGCGCTCTGCTATAAGATCATTGATAATGGACTCTAGAATTTGCCCCACTACCGATGTCAGGCTGACTGTTCTATAATTCTTGCTTTCTCTCTGCCTTTCTTTTTAAATAGTGGGGTTACATTAGCTACCCTCCAATCTGTAGGAACTGTTCCAGAGTCTATAGAATCTTGGACGATGACCAGGTGGTGAAAGACGAAAACCAGCCTCACTGTGTCTCTCACAGAGATGAGAGGATTGGCTAAGACAGGAAAACAACACGTTGTGATGGTAGAAAGTCTGATCATTATTTAACGAATTTAACCATTACAGTAAAGGGATATTTCACCACATACTTCAACTCCTCTCTGAATTTAGTCTGAGTCACTGCATAAATACACGTGTTGGTGCAGCAACTCAGGAGCTGAAGCATAAATCCCAGTTCCTGTACAAATGCAGGTAGATATACAGGAATGAATCTTATCAAATACAATCGGCTCCATATGGAATCTAACAGAAACACAGCCCATAACAGGATAAAATTCCCTGATATAACAAGCAGGAAGATAATGGATTTCCTTCTCTTCTCCATCTCGGGGTCACTGGGATTCTCCCCAGTGCTGTGAGCCCGGAGTCTCCTGCGAGCTCTGCTCGACACTAAAATATGTCTGACGGTTAAAGCATTGAGCAGCAGAACTATAACAAACGGAACAAATGGAGTCAAAATGTAATGAAGGAATTCAATTACTCCCCACACTGGTGAATACCTTACATCGAATGTTACATAACAAAACCAAGGATTATTCGATAACATATACTGACTTCCATACATAAAGTACCAAAAAGTGTTCTTGACACAGAACAGCACACTCACTGTTCCTAGAACCACAGCCGCTGTTTTCTCAGTGCAGTATTTTATTTTCAGCTTCCGGCCACAAATTGCCACAAATCGATCAAAGGTGAAAGTGACTGTGAACCAGACAGAGCAGTCTGTAGCTGCATAAAGCAGGATGGCGTGAATATTACACACTTTAATGTCCCACACGAACTGAAACTGGGCCGGATAACGAATAGGAATCTGTCTGAATATCAGATCAGTGATAATGACCAGTAAATCCGCCGCTGCCATGGTCACCAGGTAGTGGGTGACACATTTGGAGAGACCGCACCTTCCTCGAGACAGGATCACAATCGTCACTAAATTCACTGTAAGGAAGGAGAAAAACAGGCAACTTATATTTCAGACTGAGAGCAACAGCAGCTGTCTGATAGAATTCTGGGTCAAACGTGCATCGTTATAATTGAATCCAGGGACAGAATCTAATTAATTTACCTGTGACTGATATTTCAGCAGGAAACAGGGTTTTATAGTAAAGCACAGCTCTGTTGCAGCAGCAAACCAAAACCACCATCAGGCCTTAGCACCATTTCCAGGACTCTACTGTTTGGCATTTAGAATCTACAATGCCCTTAATGATTTTGGCATAGAAGGGAAATAACTCAATGTTTCTAGTCCTGATCAATATCTTGCAACCCAGTAGCAAACTACACACATCTGGAATAATAACATAAGAAATAGGAGCAGCAGTAGGCCATTCAGCCCTTCGAGTCTGCTCCGCCATTCAAGAAGGTCATGGCTGATCTGGTCGTGTCCTCAACTCCACTTTCCTGCCTGTATCCATTAACTCTTGAGTCCCTTGTAGATCAAAAAACTGTCGAACTCAGCCTTTAATATATTCAATGACCCAGCCTCCACTGCTCTCTGGGGTAGAGAATTCCAAAGATTAATGACCCTCCAAGAGAAGAATTTCCTCCTTATTGCCATCTTAAAAGGGGAGACCCCTTATTTTGAAACTGTGCTGTCTAGTTCTAGATTCCCCAAGAGGGGAAACATCTCTCCGCATCTACCCTGTTAAGTCCCCTCAGAATCGTATATATTTCAATAAGAACACTTCTCATTCTTCTAAACTCCAATGCGCACAGGCCCAACCTGCTCAACCTTTCCTCATGTGACAACCCCTTCATCCCAGGAATCAGCCTCGTTCAGAACCTTATTTGAACTGCCTCAAATTAAAGTATATCCCTCCTAATACAATAAACACAAAACTGTACACGGTACTCTAGGTGTGATCTCGTCAATGCCCTTTACAGTTGCAGCAAGAGATAGATAGATAGATAGATAGAGAGAGAGAGATAGATAGATAGATAGATAGATAGATAGATAGATAGATAGATAGATAGATAGAGAGAGAGATAGATAGATAGATAGATAGATAGATAGATAAAGAGGGATGGATGGATGGATGGATGGATGGACGGACGGACGGACGGACATCAGACAGGCAGTGACCCACACATGGTGATCAAGTGTTTGCACAATTTCTCTCTATATCGCTTCATTTCTCTATTATTTATATGGAATCACAATTTAAAATTGATGGAATATTTTTCTGTTAACTTGGAGTTTTTCTCCAAATCTAGGACCAGAGAAGTTCAGGGAGTGGATTCCAGAAGTTAGGACCAAGGCTAAAGACACAACCACCAGGGGAGGAATGATTAAAATCAGGGGCACACAGAAACTCCAAGATTGGAGGAGTACAGAGATCGCACAAGTTTGTATATTTGTTAAAAGCTACAGAGATTGGACAGAGTGAGGCAATGGAGGGATTTGAAAACAAGGATGAGAATTTTAAAATTGAGGTGATGCTGGACCAGGAGCCAAGGTCGGGTGGTGAGCATAGCACTAATGGTGAACTGGATTGGTGCGACATTGGAAACATGCAACATTTGATGGAGCTCAAAATTATGCAGGGTAGAAGATGAGAGGCTGGCCAGGAGAGCATTGGAATAGACAAGTCTAGAATGAACAAAGGCATGGATCAGGGTTTCAGCAGCAACTGAGAAGGGTCAATCAATGTTCCTTTTTTTAATTCATTCATGGGATGTGAGTGTCGCTGGTAAGACCATTGTCCCGTGAGAACATGTTGGTGAGCCACCTTTTCCAACCAGTGCAGTCTATGTGGTGCAGGTACATCCACACTGCGATTAGGCGGGGAGTTGCAGAATTTTGATCCAGTGACAGTAAAGAAATAGCAATATAGTTCCAAATTAGGACGGTGAGTGGTTTTGTCGAGAACTTGCAGGTGATGGTGTTCCTGTGCGTCTGCTGTCCTTGTTCTTGTAGGTAGAGGTCACAGCTTTACAAGGTGCTGTCAAAGAAGCCTTGTCAAGTTGCTGAACTGCATCTTGTGGATCGTACACACTGTTTCCACTGTGTGCAGTTGGTGGAGGGAGTGAATGTCTAAAGTGCTGGATGAGGTGCCAATCAAGCGGGCTGTTTTGTACCTGATGGTGTACAAGGTCTTAAATGTTGTTGGAGCTGTACTCATTCAGGCACTGGAGAGTATTCCATCACACTCCTGACTTGTACCTTGCAGATAGTGGACAGGCATCGGGTAATCAGGAGTTGAGTTGGTCGCTGCAGAATTCCCAGCCTATGAACTCTTGTTGTAGCAACAGTAATTTTTAAAAATCATTCATGAGATGTGGGCATTGCTGGCTAGGCCAGCATTTATTGCCCATCCCTAATTTCCCTTGAGAAGGTGGCAGTAAGCTGCCTTCTTGAACCACTGCAATCCATGTGAGGTAGGTGATGTTAGGAAGGGAGTTCCAGGATTTTGACCCAGCAACAGTGAAGGAACGGCGATATAGTCCCAAGTTAGGATGGTGTGTGACTTGGATGGGAACTTGCAGGTGGTGGTGTTCCCATGTATTTGCTGCCCTTGTCCTTCTAGTTGGTAGAGGTCGCGGGTTTGGAAGGTGCTGTCCAAGCAGGCTTGGTGCATTACTGCAGTGCATCTTGTAGATGGTACACACTGCTGCCACTGTGCGTCGGTGGTGGAGGGAGTGAATGTTTGTGGATGGTGTACCAATCAAGTGGGCTGCTTTGTCCTAGATGGTGTCGAGATTCTTGACTGTTGTTGGAACTGCACCCATCCAGGCAAGTGGAGAGTTTTCCATCACACTCCTGACTTGTGCCTTGTAGATTTGGACAGGTTTTGGGGAGTCAGGAGGTGAGTTACTCGCTGCAGGATTCCTATCCTCTGACTTGCTTTTGTAGCCATGGTGTTTATATGGCTACTCCAGTTCAGTTTCTGGTCAATGGTAGCCCCTAGGATGTTGATAGTGGGGGATTCAGCGATGGTAATGCTGTTGAATGTCAAGGGGAGATGGCTAGATTCTCTCTTGTCGGAGATGGTCATTGCCTGGCACTTGTTTGGCGTGAATGTTACTTGCCACTTATCAGCCCAAGCCTGGATATTGTCCAGGTCTTTCTGTATTTCTTCTCGGACTGCTGGTATAAGTTCAGTTTAGTTTCTGATCAATGAACACCCACAGGAGATTGATATTGGGGGTGCGGGGGAGTCAGCGATGGTAACGACATTGAACAGATGTCAACATCCTAGGGGCTACCATTGATCAGAAACTGAACTGGAGTAGCCATATAAACACCATGGCTACAAAAGCAAGTCAGAGGACAAGTTTAGAGATCTCTTGTTTGAGGTGGTCCTTGCCTGGTACTTATGTGGCACGAATGTAACTTGCCACTTATCAGCCCAAGTCAAATGTTGTTCATGTTTTGCTGTATATGAACATGGACTGTGTCAGTACCTGAGGTCTTGTGAATGGCACTGAACACTGTGCAATCATCACTGAACTTCCCCACTTCTGACTTTATGATGGATAGAAGGTCATTGATGAAGTATCTGAATATGTTTGGGCCTAGGACACCACCCTGAGGAAAACCTGCATTTATGTCCTGGGCATGAGATGATTGACCTCAAACAACCACAACCATCTTCTTTTGTGTTAGGTATGACTCGAACTAGTGGTGAATTTCCCCCCAATTCCCATTGACTCTAGTTTTGCTAGGGTTTATTGATGCCATACTCGGTCAAATACTGCTTTGATGTCAAAGACAGTCACTTTCACCCTCATCTCTTGAATTCAGCTCTTTTGTCCATGTTTTGACCAATGCTGTAATTAAATCTGGAGCCGAGTGGCCCTGGCAGAACCAAAACTGTGGTATGACGAGCAGGCTATCGCTGTGTGAGTGCCGATTAATATCGCTGTCATTGACACCTTCCATCACTTTGCTGATGATTGGGAGTAAACTGATGGGGTGGTAATTGACTGGATTCGATTTGTCCTGCTTTTGGTGGATAGGATATTTCTGGGAAATATTCAACTTTATCAGTTAGATCAGTGTTGTAGCTGAACTGGAATAGTTGGCTGGTGGTGCAGCTAGTTATGGCCTTCAGCCATTTCTTGGTATCACGTGGAGTGAATCGAATTGCCGGAAGACTGGTATGTGTCATGGTGGAGACCTCAGGAGGGGACCGAGATGGATCACCCACTCAGCAGTTCTGGCTGAAGATGGTTGCAAATGCTTCAGTCTCGTCTTTTGTATTGGCGTGCTGACCACTCCCCTCATTGCGGATGGGGCTGTTTGTGGAACCTCCTACTGGGTTGGTTGTTTAATTGTCCACCTCTATTCACAACTGTTACAGGGGTGGAAATGGATGGTCTTTGCCATGGCATGAATACGTGATCATAAGCTCAACTCGGGATCAAATATGACCCCAAATTTGTTAAGTCTGGTTCAGCCTCAATTGATTTCCGGGGAGTTGGATGGAGTCCATAGCAAAGGAATAGAATTTAGGTTTGGGACTGAAGAAAATGGCTTCCACTTCCCAATATTTAGTTGGAGATGGTTTCAATGCATTGGATACTGAGTGTCGGACAATGCGTGTGTCAAATCAGAAATAGATGCTTGCGGGACTCAGAGGTAGAGATGCAGGATCATGAATTGAAACATTGTCTATGACTGGATAGATAAGAATTGAACCAGACCAAGGGACTCCCACCCAGATGCACGACGGAGGAGATGTGTTCCAGTTGGATTGTGTGATCAACCATGTCAAAGGTTGAAGACTTGTCGAGAAAGATATGGAGAGACAGTTTACCATTGGCATGGTCACATAGGATATAATTTGTGCCTGTGATAAGGGCTGTTTATATATTGTGGCAAGAGTGGAAACATGCTTGGAGGAATTTAAGCATGATGTTGGGGAAAGATGGGCATGGGTTTGGGAGACTACAGTACATTCAAGGACTTTGGAGAAGAAAGGCAGGCTGGAGATGGGGAGGTCGTTTACAAGGACTGAGGGGTTGAGGGTGGGTTATTCAAGGAGTGGGCTGATGACAGCGGATTTGAACGGGAGGGTAACAGTGGCTGAGCAGGGGGAACCATTAACTACATCAGCTAACATGGAGAGCAGGTAAGGAAGTTGCATGCTCAGCAGTTTGGTGGCAGTAGGGTTAATGGAGCAGGAGATGGGCCTCGTGGACGAAGTGAGGGCATGAGAGAGAAACGATAGGAAGAAAGTTCAGGGTAGGTCTTTGGTTTGACCCAATTGTCTAGGGAAAAGAAGAGGATTGCCAACAGCAGCTGAAAGGTCTCAATCCTCGTCACAAAGTAGTTCATGAATTCCTCACACTTGTTCTTGGAAGTGGGAGTGGATGAGACAGTGGAGAGGGTTTAAGAATATGGTTTAAAGTTGAGAAAAGAAGTTTCAGTTTATCTTTACATTGCAGAATGATCCTGGAATAGTGAGCAGTTTTAGTAGGAGTCGATGCCAGTTCTGGTGTTGACTGATAAAAACAGTCATTTGCCATGGACATTAACTCTGTGTACCTATAGGGAGATGAGGGCCATGCCAGGGAAAACTGCCAGGGTGAGAGAGACTATTGGCAAAGGGCATCAAAGGTGGGGATAAGGGGGCGAATGAGCATCACGGTAGCTGCAGAAATGCTATAGTGAGTGGAGGGCCATAGGCTGGTCAGTTAGGAATTGGAAATTCAGAGCTAGCCGCTCCCACTCACCCAGCTGCTCTGATGATGAAACTAACATCTACCAGGCAAGGTAAAAGATTGTCTCTCTTTATCCTATCACAGAAAAAAGTCAACAAGTCATCAGAAAAGTGATTGAGTTTTGAGTAGTGCCATAAAATCATGTCTGCTCACCAATACCCTTGTCACCTTGGGATCTACAAGAAGCACCCGGATGCAAACATTATCACGGTCTTGACGTAGACATCATTTCAATAGGAGTCAAAGGGGAATAAATCCAATGGCTGAGGTTATAACTGGAATAGGGAAGTGGGTGTTGTCTTGCTTGATGGAAGCGTCCTCAGAGAAACCACCTTCAACTGCCTCATCAACGGACTTCCGCCATCATCAGATCATGCCTTCATGATTCTGCTGTTTTTCAGCCCCGTTTACAGCTCTTCCCTTTGCAGGATCTGCATGAAACCCAGGCTTTAACTGATACCTGGAAAGTAACTTCCTAGCTCCGTAAGTACCAAGAATATTGATAACAACAAGGACCACCCACCTCCGCTTGAAACTCACCCAGTCCCCAAGATTAAACACCTGGTGATTGCTATTGACTGAAAGTTGAACTGGACCAGGCACATCAACAATGTGATTGCTAAAACAGGCGAAAGACTGGGCACTCTGAGATGTGTGGCTCCCTGCCTGATTATCCCAAAGCTTATCAAATACCTAGATGTCGCAGGTGATGGGATATTCAACACTCATCTGGATGGGCATCACAACAACACACAATAAGCTCAACACCATCCAGGACACAACAGTTTGTTTCATTGGTAACTGTGCATCATTAGACTCGATATTCACCTCCTCCACCACTGTGGATGCAGCAAGTATGTCTTCAAAATGAACTGCCGCAAAATATCGAGGTTACTTCAACAGCACCTCCCTCTCCTGTGAGCTTTAGAGCGAGAAGGAGAAGAACAGAAATACCATGAGAACCATCATTTCTAACAGACCATTCTGGCTTGGAAATATATCCCCGTCCCTTCATCAGTGTTCAGTCAGAGTCCCCGAATTCCCTCACACCATGTGGGAGCACCGTCAGCAGAAGGATTGATTCAGTTCAGGGAGAAGATCCATCACCACATTTTCAGCTCACATCAGGATGGACAATAAATGGAACCTTGCTGGAGTCACCCACAATCCAGAAACACATTTAGACAAATAGTTCAATGGGACTGGAATTATGAACTGCAGTCGTGAATAAACTGAGGAGGTGGCCAGGGAAGGAACGTAGGCTGTGGATGGAAAGGAGAATAGAGTCTGTGGACAGTGAGTGTAATGGAGTCTGTGGCCAAGGTAGAGGAAAGAAGTGTTTGGCCAGGGAGGGAAAGAGAGTCCGTGACCAGAATGGGAAATAGGGTCTGTGACCAAGGTAGGGAATGGAATCTGTGACCAAGGTAGGGAATGGAGTCTGTGACCAGGGAGGGGAATGGAGTCTGTGACCAAGGTAGGGAATGGAGTCTGTGACCAAGGTAGGGAATGGAGTCTGTGACCAGGGAGGGGAATGGAGTCTGTGACGAGGCGTGGAATGTAGTTTGTAACCAGTGAAGGGAAGTGAGTCTGTGACCAGGGGAATGGAGTCTGTGACCAGGGGGGGAATAGAGTCTGTGGTCAAGGAGTAAAATAGAGTCTGTGGCGAGGGTCGGGAGATTGTGGAGAGGGAATGATTGAATTATTTGCTGAAAGCAGAACCTTCACAACCTATGTATTGAATGCACACATTGTTTAAAGGAGAACTTTCCGAGTACATTACAAATTACTTTCAACAAACGGACCATTGATATATGTAGACTAATAATGAGACTGACAATGTGAGATGCCACAGTGGAGTTTTAGAAACTGTTTGGACACATTTGTAACAGTGTTAATCTTTTGCCTTTCACCTCTTTGTGAGAACTGAACAGATAAATAACAAGAAATATCTAAAGATTTCACTCATCACAGTCCTCTGTTTCCAATCAGCTGGAATAATTTCCACTATCTGGAAGTGTTGGATAATCAATGTGGATCACCGCCATCTCCTGAACTGTGACTGAACAATGGAAATAAATCAGTTCAAATAGAACTGATAAAAATTTTCCTGGAATATGTATTACGGTTTTAATTTTGTCCTGACCATCTAGAATCAGTGACCATAAGGCAAAGTGGGAGATGGTGGAAAGTAAGACAGCTGCTTGGAGCTGAATCATTAGTGGATTTTGTTCACACTTCAGAATATATTTGTGATCTGTCTGTCAGCACTGGTTTACACAGATCAATGTCATTAATTATATCCAGTGGACCTTAAAATGAATCAGAAATACATTATTTCTGATTCATTACTAGGGTTCAGTGAAGAGAGCAGACTGCTGAAAACTGTCCAATAAAGAGAATTCACATTTTTTGTGTAAGCAATTCAAATAATAATTAAATTCGAAATCAGACTTTCAGTGGATGCAAGTCACGCAAAACACAAACTGTTCATTGAAACAGGGGCCAGTGAATAAGCAACTGAACAAATATTACACAACAGAAACACAGCACATTACGAGACACAGAACAAGAAAACTACACAGAATAAAATTAATAATCGGGTCTGAAGAAAAAGGTCAGTAAATGGAGTGAAATATGGTTTACAGAATTAATTCCTGAAATAGCGACTCACCAGGAACGCCAACACCAGCGAGGAGTGGGTAATAAAACATTTGAATATCGAAAAGTGTCCACTTAATCCAAAGCTCAGTTGGAATTTGCCAGAACATGATTTCAGTATCAGTGAAATGCAATGATCGCTGTGTGTATTGTAGACCAAACTCAGTCAAACACTGATGCAAACATCGAAAACATTCCCTATTTATAGTCCGAGAGGACTCACCACTGAACCAATTAAACTATGCACTTGATAATATTAGTAATAGTCACTGAACAAACACGATGACTTAATCCTTTCAATTCCATCAATATATATTGCTCAATTTAGTAAAAGCAACGTGGCATTCATGCCAAATTAACTCATTCAAAACAAGAACGTTACTTAAAATGCACTTTTGTAATGTTGAATACTGCAGTTTTACAGCACGGAACCGAAGTTACCAACTTCATATATCGAGTACCATTATTTCTATGAGGGAATGTCACCCTGGAATGCCAGTCTTTCAATTTACTTTTCAGAGAAGAACGTAACAAAAGTACTAAAGGCAGAAATGGATGGATAGATGTAATGCTTAGTATCCAAAAATGGGAGCTGAGAATACAATGGTCAGTAAGGATACATGAGGGATGATATTGAAATGGTCAGTAAGGGTACATGGGGACTAATAGTACAATGATCAGTAAGGATATATGAGACTGATAATCTAGTGGCCACGAAGGATGTATTGGGGACTAATAGTACAATGATCAGTAAGCATATATAGAACATAGAACAGTACAGCACAGTACAGGCCCTTTGGCCTACGATGTTGTGCCGAACCTTTAACCTACTCTAAGATCAAACTATCTACATACCCTTCATTCTACTATCATCCATGTACCTATCCAAGAGTCGCTTAAATGTCCCTAATGTATCTGCTTCTACTACCACCGCTGGCAGCGCATTCCACGCACCCACCACTCTCTGTGTAAAGAACCTACCTCTGACATCTCCCCGAAACCTTCCTCCAATCACCTTAAAATTATGCCCCCTGGTGATAGCCCTTTCCACCCTGGGAAAAAGTCTCTGACTATCCACTCTATCTATGCCTCTCATCATCTTGTACCCCTCTATCAAGTCACCTCTCATCCTTCTTCGCTCCAATGAGAAAAGCCCCAGCTCTCTCAACCTTTCTTCATAAGACATGCCCTCCTGTCCAGGCAGCATCCTGGTAAATCTCCTCTGCACCCTCTCTAAAGCTTCTACATCCTTCCTATAATGAGGCGACCAGAACTGAACACAATATTCCAAGTGTGGTCTAACCAGGGCTTTATAGAGCTGCAGCATAACCTCGCGGCTCTTAAACTCAACCCCCCTGTTAATGAAAGCCAACACCCCATACACCTTCTTAACAACCCTATCAACTTGGGTGGCAACTTTGAGGGATCTATGGACGTGGACCCCAAGATCCCTCTGTTCCTCCACACCCAAGAATCCTGTCTTTAAGCCTGTATTCTGCATTCAAATTAGACCTTCCAAAATGAATCACTTCACACTTTTCCAGGTTGAACTCCATCTGCCACTTCTCAGCCCAGCTCTGCATTCTTCTCAGCCCAGCTCTGCATCCTATAGGATATAGGACTGATAATGCAATGGTCAGAAAAGATACATGGGGATTTGTGTGGTACCAATATTTCAGTTTCCCATTCAGAGGCCATGAAATGATTTTATTTATTTTTTTCTCAGAAATGCACAAGGGGAGCAGAGAGGATGGAAGGAGAGAAAAGGGCAGGAGAGAAGGGGTTGAAGGGGTGAGTCACCCTCCACTTCATAGGTGGGGAATTCTACCCAAAGAATCTTCCTTTTTTATTGCTTAACTGCAGTCCGTGGAATTTTTATATCCTTTCATAACATCAGTGAGAGCACATGCTGTAAGCTCGAACACTCGAAGTGGATTACTATTGAATCTTCTGATCATAATGGTCGGAGGCACACTATAAACAACAACAACTTTCATTTATATGTCGTCTTTAACGTAGTAAAAATGCCAAGGCTCTTCACAAGAATGCTACCGAATAAAATTCTCTTGGGCAGAGACACATGTCCCTGAATGGAATCACTTCCTGAAGAAATGGAACTGGGAAATTTAGGAGGTTTCATCCGCTCTGAACAAGACCTTGTGAAAATCAAATGGATAGAAGCAACTTACCCAGTTGAGAGTTATTTTCATTGTAAAATAATGCAAGACTTTTATAATTAACCAGAATCTCAGCCTATAAGCTGAATTCTCATTCTGAGCATTTTTTGCTTTTCACTGCAATGGTTTTAATTTCCATACTGCAGCAATATTCATATATACTGTAATTATTCATGCAATGCAATATTAATATATCATTAACTAGCGAGAACACACCTTGACATGCATTGTTATATTATCGGTAATACGGACACCTGATTATAAACTCTTTAGAAATTGAAATACATTCTGTTAACGTTACCTGCAATGTTCTGAACCCGACTACCCCAGGAACCAGAGCTAAAAGCCAATCTCATGGCAATGAATGGATGTGTGTTCTGCCAGCAACTATGAATCACCCAGTTACTTGTCGGCTAAAAGGTCTGTGCTAGAAATTGATGATTTCATTTCTAATGTTAAGTCAGTACAGCCAGTCAAGGAGTCCATTCCAGACTCATACAGTGGCTGGAACATGTACAATAACTGAATGTAATTTATAAAATAATTGACTGTTATTTGAGAAACATCCTGAATCGAACCGCCTATCATTCTTCCACAAATTCCCAGTTACAAAGAAGGCTTTCATCAGTTGCTGTATCGTGCAGGAGCAGTAGGAGGACGGTAGCCCAATAGCAATTTTATAAGCTTCACAATTCCGAGCCACGGATGAATCTTGCAAAGACATGACGTCAAATCCCACCACAGCACGGAGTGGAGTTTAAATTCACCCAAATAGTAAATCTTGAATAAAATGCTATCTTCAGTTATGATAACCATGCAACAACCAAATTGTTTTTTTTAAAAAACTAGTTCATTAATGCCCTTTCCGGCAGTAACAGGCGGCACAGTGGCGCAGCGGTTAGCACCGCAGCCTCACAGCTCCCATGACCCGGGTTTGGTTCTGGGTACTGTCTATGCAGAGTTTGCAAGTTCTCCCTATGACCGTGGGAGTTTCTGCCAGGTGCTTCAGTTTCCTCCCACAGCCAAAGACTTGCCGGTTGATAGGTAAATTGGCTATTGTAAATTGCTCCTAGTGTAGGTAGGTGGTAGGAGAATTGAGGGAAGATGGGGATGTGGTAGGGAATATGGGATTAATGTAGGATTAGTATAAATGGGCGGTTGATGGTTAGCACAGACTCGGTGGGCCGAAGGGTCTGTTTCAGTGCTGTATCTCTCTTTGACTAAACCTTCGATCCTTACCTATTTTGGCCTAAAATGTGACTGCAGACCCCCAGCCCTCTGTGAAGGCCTGGTGAGCTATTCAGTTGTAGTTGGCTCACCAACTGCTGATCACATTGCAACAATGACATGGAATGACAAGAGTGGTGAGGTACCTCATGTGTTGTATTGCGCGAGACTGATCTTTTTTGCGCTTATGAAATGACCAATTTGAATTGTTTTTATCAATTAAGTATATTTTCTTGAACAATAAAGGCTGGCCTTGCCAATGACTCTTACGCTCCAAGAATGAATGCAAAAGAATACACAAGACTGAAACAAAAGGAAATAACAATAAGAGAAGGAAGCGAGTGACGGAGAAAATGTAAAGTTTGCAGCGAATAATGATTTCACCTGATAACACGAGTCTAGCAGTGACCTTGTAACTGAGAACTCATCCTAAAGGTGACCTTGTTTTTAATACACTGCTGTAATGATGACCCTGCAATTGATACCCCCGTCTTATTGTAAACCTGTAAGCACGAGCCCGGACACTGCCAATTTAGTCCCAATATTCCACAGGTCGCAGTGTATTATTAAAGTTTTCCCATATTCCAGAAATTAGCCGAATTAAACACTTGAGTAACCCCCAGAATAAAACAGACCAAACCAGGTATCTTTAAACAAATTAACTATTTATTAATAAAAACAAATCTTAAACATGATTAAGATAAATTTAAGTCTAAAGACCTTATGACTTCTTATTTATTCTAACTCACCCATTCACATACGTACATTCAGAAAATAGCATTTTAAAAATGAACTGTTTCTTAAGAATAAGCAAAGAGTTAGGTTTATACATCTTTATGTTCCTGATGGGTGATGGATCCTAGTGTAAAAATATTCAGATGCCACTCAAAGTTTCCAAGTGGATTTGATGAACAGTCTTTACTTGATAGGCATTCAAAGGAGTTCAGCTGCAGCAGGCGTCACACAGTACTTTCAATACAGAGTATAATGAGAGTTCTATAATTGGTAGTCTGCCAGTCGAAACTTTACTGCAAATTCCAGAAAACACAATCAGTCAAGAGAGAGTCAATCTTGAAGCATAGATCTCCCAGATTGTAAGTGAAGGAAATTAATTTTGCTACCTCCAGCAATACCAATGTTCTCTTCAAAGGTTCCCCGCCCCCCCCCCCCCCCCCACCTCAGGCAGTTAACACAGCCTGTATCTCATTGTAGAATTGCTGCTGAGAGAAATAAACAGCTCCTTCCTCCAGTAAGCACGCTTCACTGGACTCTGCCAGTTCAAACCGGTTGAAACTGTTTTTTACACATAGTTAAAAGTTACAGTACACCATGTGGTCTTTTCACTCTCCTGTTGTGGCCTAGGTAACAGGCGCAGTGCTGGCACTCTGTGCTCAGTCTTAAAGGCACACTGTTTTAAACAGCGGAAGAAAAAAACCTGTTCCGTAACATTATACTGACTAAAGGGATGATGGTGCAAGGCAAATGTGGGTGATATTGGGACAACGTTTTCTCCCTGCTGTTCAAACTGGCACTATTAGCACCCCTGATCAATCAATCACAACTGCTCTGTCAAAGAAGCACACCAAGTGGAAAGGCCTCTTCCTGTGCTGTACCTTTCATAATTGTATGTTTCTCAACACCACTGCTGCTGCCTTCACAGTTATTCCAGGAACATAGGACTTAGGAGCAGCAGTAGGCAATTTGACTCTTCACCATTTGATCAGATGATGACTGATCTGGTTGTGATCTCAACTCCACTTTCCTGTCTGACCCCCATAACCCTTGACTCTCTTGTCTGTCAAAAATCTATCTAACTCAGCCTTGAATAGGTTTAATGATCCAGCCTCCATTGCTTTATGGGGAAGAGAATTCCACAGACTTTTAAGAACAGAAAATTGTCTTCGTCTCTGTCTTAAAAAGGAGACCCCTATTCTAAAACTGTGTCCTCTAGTTCTAGACTCCCCACAAGAGGAAACATTCTTCTGACAACCACTCCATCAAGTCCTCTCAGAATACTATATGTTTCAATAAGATCACCTCACGTTCTTTGAACTCCAGTGAGTATAAGCCCAACCAGTTCAATGTTTCTTCATAAGAAAAGCCCTTCATCCCTGGAATTAGTCGAGTGAACCTTCTCTGAAATGCCCCTAATGCGATTATATCTTTCTTCAAAGAAGGAAAAAATATATATACAGTTCTTCAGATCTGGTCTCACCAAGGTACTGCACAGCTGCAGTAAAACCTCACTACTCTTATACTTGATTCCCTTTGCAATGAACGCCATTCCATTTGACTTCCTGATCACTTGCTGTACCTGCGTGCTAACCTTTTGTGATTCATGTACCAGGGCTCCCAGATCCCTCTGTACCACCGAGTTTTCTATTCTTTCTGCCAAAGTGGACAATTTCACAAATTTCCACATTTGTCAAAGTTTTTCCCATTCACCTAACCTATCTATATCCTTTTGTAGACTCCTTACCTCCTCTTGACAACTTTCTTTCCTACCTATCTTGGTGTCATTGGCAAATTTAACTATCATATACTCGGCCCCTCCAGCCAAGTCACTGATATAAATGCAAATAGTTGAGGTCCCAGCACTGATCCCTGTGGCACTCCACTAGTTATAGCTTGCCAACCTGAACTTTTTTTCTCTACTCTGTTAGCCAACCAGTCCTTTATGCAGACTAATATGTTACTCCCACACCATGTGCTTTTATCTTGTGTAGTAACCTTTGAAGTGGCGCCTTACAAACGTCTTTTGGAAATCTGAGTACACCACATCTACAGGTTCCTTTTATTCATCTTGCTTGTTACTTCCTCTAAGAACTCTGATAAATCAGTTCAACAGAATTTCCCTTTCACAAAACCATGTTCACTCTGTCTGATCCCATGATGATTTTCTAAGTACACTGCTATAACCTCCTTAATAATCGATTCTAGTAATTTCCCTATAACAGATGTTAGGCTAACAGGCCTATAGGTTCCTGCTTTCTGACTCCCCCCTTTCTTGAATAAAGGAGTTACATTTGCTATTTTCCAGTCCGCTGGGACCTTCCAGAATCTAAGGAATTTTGGAAGATTATAACCAAAACCGCTTCTATCTCTGCAGCCACTTCTTTTAAGACTCTAGGATGCAGGCCTTCTGTCCTGGGACTTGTCAGGCTTTAGGTCGAACAATTTTTCGAGCAGCTTTTCCCTGGTGATGGTGATTGTTTTAAGTTCCTCCCTCCTTTTCACCTCTTGGTTTTCAAGTATCTTTGGCTGGTTTTCTAACTCTTCTACAGTGAAAGCAGACACTTATTTATCTTGTTATCTGCAAAAACTCATCGCTTCTCAATGTCCTGCATCTTTCATTCCCACACCTGCTTTCCAAGTAAAGCTGGGTTTCATGAATTTGGTTTGTGTCAAGCAGTTAATTCACCTGGGAGCTGGAGGAGCAGAGGGAGCTGGAGGAAAATCACTGACAGAAGCAGAAGGAGATCCCACATGAAACTGGCTGAATTTGATGTGCGCCCATTGTTTCCATTGATGTATGACAACTGTGCATTGCCTTGCACATTTCACAGGAGCCGCATTGAGTAGGTTTGTACATTTTGGAAATTGAAACTTGTACGTTCACAGCTTGTGTTACTATTTCACCTCCATGTCCATTTCATGTTCACTCAGCGCTGATTTTGGCTGAACAAGACTTCTGTGTTCTGACTAAATATGCCGTTTTGTGCGAGAAGCAAATCTGTGGGCCAAGTGTTCTGAAATGAAAAATGGGAAACAGTGTAAATGAACTAACCTGCAGAGGCATCATACCGCATCCCTGGTGGTCTAGTGGAATCAACCTGTGGAATCAACCTGTGGAATATTGGGACTGAATTGACAGTGCATTACACCAGCCTCAGTCATAACAACATCATTGTGTCTTGCAACCTTTAACAGTGATTTGGCACTTTCACCACTATGACCCAAGTTTGATTCGTGGCCAGGGAATGAAACTTTCTTGTTGCTATGCGAACCTTCATGGACACGACTTCTTTGCTGAATGAAAGCAGAAAATGTTCTGCACCGCCGGCAGTATCTGTGGACTGAGAAACGCAATTGAAGCTCCAGGTTGATGATTATTCATCAAAGCTGGAGAAGTCATAGATGTAACAGGTTGATAACAGGGCGGCACAGTGGCGCAGTGGTTAGCACCGCAGCCTCACAGCTCCAGCGACCCGGGTTCAATTCTGGGTACTGCCTGTGTGGAGTTTGCAAGTTCTCCCTGTGTCTGTGTGGGTTTCCTCCGGGTGCTCCGGTTTCTTCCCACATGCCAAAGACTTGCAGGTTGATAGGTAAATTGGCCATTATAAATTGTCCCTAGTATAGGTAGGTGGTAGGGAAATATAGGGACAGGTGGGGATGTGGTAGGAATATGGAATTAGTGTAGGATTCGTATAAATGGGTGGTTGATGGTCGGCACAGACTCGGTGGGCCGAAGGGCCTGTTTCAGTGCTGTATCTCTAAACTAAACTAAACTAAACAATTACAGTGACAGAGCTCAGGGAGTGAAAGAAAGCAAGTGAAGGGCTGTTAAAGGTTGCAAGACACAATGATGTTGTTATGACTGAGGCTGGTGTAATGCACTGTCAATTCAGTCCCAATATTCCACAGGTTGCAGCATATTATTTAAGTTTTCCCATCACTCCACAGGCCGTAGCATTATTAAAGTTTTCACACCCAACTGGAAAACAGCCATATTAAACTCTCTTGTAACCCCCAGAATAAAACAAACCAAACCAGGTATCTTTAGACAACAAATTAACTACTTATTTAAAAAAAACAAATCTTAAACACTATTAACATAAACCTATGTCTTATAAGCTCTTATTTTAATCGAACACACTATTCACACACACGCACTCAAAAATCCCTTTTTTTAAAAAAAATATGTTTTTAAAAATCAGCTGTTTCCTATGAATATATAAATAAGTAAGTCTTTGTGGGTTACATTCCTGATGGGTGAGATACCCTAGTGTGAAAATAATCAAATGCTTCTCGAAGTTTCCACGTGGATTTGATGAAATAGTCTGTTCTTGACAGGCATTCAAAACACTTCAGATGCAGCAGGCGTCAATACCACCAGTGAATTCCAGAAAATACAATCAGTCAAGAGAGATTCAATCTTGAAGCAAATACTTCCTGGCTTGGAAAGGAGTATTGCTACCTTCAGGAATACAAATGGCCTCTTCAAAAAAAAGAATTTTTTTCTTCTTAGGCAATTAACTTGGCCTGTGGCTCCTTGTAGAATTTCTGCTAAGAGAGAATAGACAGTTCATTTCTTCAGTAGCACGCCTCACTGGAGAGTCTCTCAAAACTGGTTTCAGCCAGTTTTTACACACACAGTCAAATCGAAACATTATACCATGTGACCTCTCTCTCCTGCTGTGGCCCACATAAAAAAGTGCAGCTGTGGCACACTGTGCCTCAGATATCCCGAAGCTTCTCTCTCTGTCTTAAAGATGCACTGTTTTTAACAGAGCCTTAAAAGCACAATGTTTTTAACAGAATCTTAAAGGCACACTGTTTTAATCTGCAGAGATAAAAGATATGGTCCCGTGACACCTCTGGCCTTGGGAAAATGAAATGCCATTCTAAAATGCGTTTCATTACAATGAAAAAAAATAGAAACTGGGAAAGAACACTCTAACATTTTCCACATTCATGCACCCATTCACTCTACTGATAATTTACAGCACTTTCTTTGTACCATCGTCATCCATATAAGTTAACATGGTTAAATTCGTGGCAAAGCGTCAGCAATAACATTGTTTTCCCCCAAAATATGTACAATTTTTAAATGACAAGGCTGTGACAACAAACTCCATCTAAATATTCTAGCAATTTGGGTTTAAATTTTTCCACGAACGTTAATGGGTTATGGTCAGTATATATTAGTATTTCTTTATGATCTTTTGAATAATATTTTGAAATGTTTGAACACCAGCAAAAGTCCCAATGTTATCTTTTCCACAGTGGAATACTGTTTTGATGGCAATTTAGTTTTTTTGAAAATTACCCTACTGGCTTCTGTATGCCCGATTCATCATCCTGCAATAGGACTGCACCAACTCCCTAGTCACTAGCATCGATCGCTATTTTAAAGGGTTTTGTAATATTTGGAGCAGACAACAGCAGTTCATTAGTTAAGACTGCCTTTAGCTTTTCAAAAGCTGCCTGGCATCATCTGACCATACCACTTTGTATTTTATTTTTTTGTTGAAACAAATAAGTTAATGGAGCAGCCACAGTACTACAATTCCAATAGTATAGACTGTACCTTATTACACAAGAAACCTGGTTCCTTTTATTGTTTTTTTCAAATTATTGCTCCCTTTATAATTCACGTAATTGACATTAGATTTGGATCCCGAAACTCAAGCACCCCAATTAATATGATCCCAGACACGAGAGCAATTAATATGAAGTGAGATGCAAGACCCCAATTTATATGTTATCCCAGAAACGAACCCCCAGTTAATATGTTATGACTGAGCCGAGAGCAATGCACTGTCAATTCAGTCCCATCACTCCACAGGTCGCAGCATATTATTAAAGTTTTCCCACCCAACCTGAAAACACTTTTTTTAACCCCAGAATTAAAAAAAATACACCAAACCAGGAATCTTTAGACAACAACAAATTAACTATTCATTAATAAACGAAATCTTAACACTACTAAGATAACTTTATGTCTAAAGACCTTATAACTTCTTATGTAACCTAACTCCTCCATTCACACACATACATTCAAAAATCAACGGTTAACAGTTAAAAAAAAAGTTTTTAAAAAATTAGCTGTTTTTAAAGAATAAATAAATAACTGGGTTGTAAGTCTTTGTGGGTTACGTTCCCAATTCGTGAGGTATCCTAGTGTAAAATAATCAGATGTCACTCGAAGTCTCCACACGGATTTGTTGAACAGACTTTATTTGATAGACATTCAAATCCTTTGGCTGCAGCAGGCATCACACAGTTCTTCAAACAAGGTGTATAGCAATGGGTCCACTCGGATTTTAAAAACCGTCAGTCTCTCAGTCAAACCTTTACTGTGAATTCCAGAAAACACAATCAGTCAAGAGAGTCAATCTTGAAGCAAAGACTTCTTAGATTGGAAGTTTAAAAAATGAATTTTTCGACCTCCAGCAATACAAACGTTCTCTTCAAAAGGTTTTTTCTTCATCTTAGGCAAATAACACAGCCTGTGGCTCATTGTAGAATTTCTGCCGAGAGAATTCCCTTCCTTCAAGGCAAGCAAGCTTTGCTGGTGTCTCTCTCAAAACTGGTTTCAGCCAGTCCCTGCACACAGTCAAATGTTTCACGATAGCACATCTCCTGCTGCTGCCTAGGGAATAGGCCTACTGTGGCACTCTTCTCAACGAATCTTCTCACTCTGTCTTAAAGGTACATTGTTTTAGACAGAGGAGAGAAAAAAAAATCAGTTCTGTGCCATAATATACAGTAACAATTTGAAGGAACACCTGAAACAGCTAGAAACTCCATTTAAAAAATTACAAACAGCCGATTTAGTGGTAAATCTGGCAACAAGCAAATTCATAAAAGTGGGAGTGACCTACCTCAGGCATATAGTGAGGCAAGGAAAAGTGTTGTCGAGAACGGTGAAAGTACAAGCGTCAGTGGAGTTCCCTATGCCTAAGACTAAGCGTGAAATCATGAGGTTTTTGGGATATGTGTGGTTTCTGCAGGAAGTTTCTTTTACCAAATTTCAGTACTGGAGGTGCCCCACTAATAGATTTGATACAGAAAAAGAAAACGAAGGTAGTGTGGTCAGAGGAGTGCCAGGCATTTGAAAAGCTGAAGGCCATTTTTACCAATGAACCATTGTTGACTGCTTCAAGTTTCACTAAGCCCTTCAATGTAGTGATTGATGCAAGTGACCTGGGGATCGGTGCAGTCCTGTTACAATATGATGAATTGGGCATAGAAAAACCAGTGGGATTCTTTAAAAAAACCTGAATCACCACCAAAAAGGTATTTCACCGTGGAAAATGAAATGTTCCACCTATTATTGGCTTTTAAACATTTTGAAATATATGTACACCATGACTACAGAGAAATACTGATATATACGGCCCATAACCGGCACAGTGGCGCAGTGGTTAGCACCGCAGCCTCACAGCTCTAGCAACCCGGGTTCAATTCTGGCTACTGCCTGTGTGGAGTTTGCAAGTTCTCCCTGTGTCTGTGTGGGTTTTCTCTGGGTGCTCCGGTTTCCTCCCACATGCCAAAGACTTGCAGGTTGATAGGTAAATTGGCCATGATAAGTTGCCCCTAGTATAGGTAGGTGGTAGGGAAATATAGAGACAGGTGGGGATGGGGTAGGAATATGGAATTAGTGTAGGATTAGTATAAATGGGTGGTTGATGGTCGGCACAGACTCGGTAGGCCGAAGGGCCTGTTTCAGTGCTGCATCTCTAAAGTAAACTATAACCCACTCAGCTTTGCGGAAAAACTTTAAACCCAGAATATTCCTATGGACTTTACTGTTGCAGTCCTATCACTTAAAGATTACATCTTCTTTGGCCTCCTTATCTCGAGAGACAATGGGTAAGCACCTGGAAGTGGTCATTGGTGTGTGGAGCAGCGCCTGGAAAGGCTATAAAGGCCAATTCTAGAGTGACAGGCTCTTCCACAGGTGCTGCAGAAAAAGTTGTTTGTTGGGGCTGTTACACAGTTGGCTCTCCCCTTGCGCTTTTGTCTTTTTTCCTGCCAACTGCTAAGTCTCTTCGACTTGCCACAATTTAGCCCTGTCTTTATGGCTGCCCGCCAGCTCTGGCGAACGCTGGCAACTGACTCCCATGACTTGTGATCAATGTCACAGGACTTCATGTCGCATTTGCAGACGTCTTTAAAGCGGAGACATGGACGGCCGGTGGGTCTGATACCAGTGGCGAGCTCGCTGTACAATGTGTCTTTGGGGATCCTGCCATCTTCCATGCGGCTCACATGGCCAAGCCATCTCAAGCGCCGCTGACTCAGTAGTGTGTATAAGCTGGGGATGTTGGCCGCCTCAAGGACTTCTGTGTTGGAGATACGGTCCTGCCACCTGATGCCAAGGATTCTCCGGAGGCAGCGAAGATGGAATGAATTGAGACGTCACTCTTGGCTGACATACGTTGTCCAGGCCTCGCTGCCATAGAGCAAGGTACTGAGGACACAGGCTTGATACATTCGGACTTTTGTGTTCCGTGTCAGTGCGCCATTTTCCCACACTCTCTTGGCCAGTCTGGACATAGCAGTGGAAGCCTTTCCCATGCGCTTGTTGATTTCTGCATCTAGAGACAGGTTACTGGTGATAGTTGAGCCTAGGTAGGTGAACTCTTGAACCACTTCCAGAGCGTGGTCGCCAATATTGATGGATGGACCATTTCTGACGTCCTGCCCCATGATGTTCGTTTTCTTGAGGTTGATGGTTAGGCCAAATTCATTGCAGGCAGCCGCAAACCTGTCGATGAGACTCTGCAGGCACTCTTCAGTGTGAGATGTTAAAGCAGCATCGTCAGCAAAGAGGAGTTTCCTGATCAGGATTTTTCGTACTTTGGTCTTCGCTCTAAGACGGGCAAGGTTGAACAACCTGCCCCCTGATCTTTTGTGGAGGAAAATTCCTTCTTCAGAAGACTTGAATGCATGTGAAAGCAGCAGAGAGAAGAAAATCCCAAAAAGTGTGGGTGCGAGAACACAGCCCTGTTTCACGCCACTCAGGATAGGAAAGGGATCTGATGAGGTACCGCCATGTTGAATTGTGCCTTTCATATTGTCATGGAATGAGGTGATGATACTCAGTAGCTTTGGTGGACATCCAATCTTTTCTAGTAGTCTGAAGAGACCACGTCTGCTGACGAGGTCAAAGGCTTTGGTGAGATCAATGAAAGCAATGTAGAGGGGCATCTGTTGTTCGTGGCATTTCTCCTGTATCTGACGAAGGGAGAACAGCATGTCAACGGTCGATCTCTCTGCACGAAAGCCACACTGTGCCTCAGGGTAGACACGCTCGGCCAGCTTCTGGAGCCTGTTTAGAGCGACTCGAGCAAAGACTTTCCCCACTATGCTGAGCAGGGAGATTCCACAGTAGTTGTTGCAGTCACCGCGGTCACCTTTGTTTTTATAGAGGGTGATGATATTGGCATCGCACGTCCTGAGGTACTGCTCCCTCGTCCCAGCACAGGCAAAGCAGTTCATGTAGTGCTGAGAGTATAGCAGGCTTGGCACTCTTGATTATTTCAGGGGTAATGCTGTCCTTCCCAGGGGCTTTTCTGCTGGCTAGAGAATCAATGGCATCACTGAGTTCCTATTTTGTTGGCTGTATGTCCAGCTCATCCATGACTGGTAGAGGCTGGGCTGCATTGAGGGCAGTCTCAGTGACAACATTCTCCCTGGAGTACAGTTCGAGGTAGTACTCAACCCGGCGGTCCATTTGTTTGCGTTGGTCAGTGATTATGTCCCCTGATTTAGATTTGAGGGGGGCGATCTTCTTGATAGTTGGCCGAAAAGCTCTCTTAATGCCATCATACATTCCTCTGATGTTTCTGGTGTCTGAGGCCAGCTGAATATGACTGCATAGGTGTTGCCAGTAGTCATTTGTGCAGCGCCTGGCTGTTCTTTGTGCAGCACATCTGGCTGAATTAAGTGCTACAGATGTTAATTCGCTGGGGGCGTTCTTGTAGTTCAACAGTGCAATGCGCTTAGCGGCTATGAGAGGTTTCAGCTCTTCATTATGAATAATGTTATTGCAGATGCTTAGTCGCAAATCCAACTTTGTTGAAATAAGTGGGAAAATGTATTGATATGCTGTGACCCGTAGAGAAGTGGGACTGAATTAACAGTGCACTCCTCCCATCTCGGACATAACATGCACCACTCATTAGATCTTGCCAACTAGAAAATTACCCAATTATGCCTACTCTTTGTTTCCTGTTAACTATTCAATCTTCTATCCATGCCAATATGTTACCCCCGCACCATGAGCTTTTATTTTCCTTTGATGTGGTACCGTATCAAATTCCTTCTGAAAATCTCAGTACATTACATCCACCAGTTCCCCTTTATCTACAGCACATGTTACTTCTTCAAAGAACTCCAATAAATTGGTTATACATGATTTCCCTTTCACAAAACCTTGTTTTTTCTGCCTGATTACCTTGAATATTTCTAACTGCCTTGCTATAACGTCTTAATAATAGCATCTTACATTTTCCTTGTGACAGATGTTAAGCTAACTGGCTGTAGTTTCTTGCTGTCTGTATCCCTCCTTTTTGAATAAAGGAGTGACATTGGGTATTTTCCAATCTAATGGAACCTTCCAAGAATCTCGGGAATTTTGGAAAGTCAAAACCAGCGCATCAACTATCTCACTAGCCACTTCTTTAAAGACCCGAGTATGAAGTCTTACAGGACCCGAATACTTGTCATCTCGCAGCTCCAACAATTTGCTCAGTACCACTTCCCTGGTCATTGTAATTTGCTTGAGTTCCTCCCTCCCTTCCATTTCCTGATTTACAGCTATTTGTGGGATGTTACTTGTATCCTTTATGGTGAAGACAGATGCAAAATTCAATTCCTATGCCATCTCCTTATTTTCCCTTAGTAATTCCCCAGACTGCCTTTCTATAGGACCAACATTCATTTTGTTAGCTATTGTCTTTATTAATTATCTATAGAAACTCTTCCTAACTGTCTTTATATTTCTCACCAGCTTTCTCCTGTACTCTGATTTTTCCAGCCTAATCAATGGTTCAGTCATTCTTTGCTGCTTTTTATTTTCAGTCAAATCTTCTCACCTGCCACCCATCTTTGCACAATTATATGTTTTTTCTTTAAGTTTGATACTATCTTTAACTTTTTTAGTTAACCACGGATAGTGGGTTCTCTCCTTGGAATGTTTCTTTCTCGTTGGAATGTATCTATGCTGTGTATTCTGACATATTTCCTTAAATGTCTGCCACTGAATCTCTATTACCCTGTCACTTAATTTACTTTGCCAGTTCACTTTTGCTAGCTCTGGTTTCATGCCTTCATAATTGCACTTGTTTAAGTTTAAAATACTAATCTTAGACTCACACTTCTATGCCTCAAATTGAATGTAAAATTCATTCATATTATGATCGCTACTGCTTAGGGGCACCTTCACTATGAGGTCATTAATTAATCCTATCCTGTTATACAATACCAGGTCTCGTATAGCCTGCTCTCTAGTTGGCTGCAGAACGTGCTGTTCCTAGAAACTATCCCGAAAACATTGTATGAACTCTTTATCCAGGCCACCTTTGCCCATCTGATTTTTCCAAACTATATGGAGATTAAATTCCCATGATTATCACCGTAGTTTTATGACAAGCACTCATTATTTTTTCCTTTATATCCCGTCTTATCATATTGTTACTGTAACGGGGCCTGTACACCACTCTCACAAGTGACTTCTTGCTTTTGTCATTTCTCATCTCGACCCAAACTGCTTCTGCATCCTGGTTTCCTCTCTATTGGGCCAATACCATCATAAATTAACAGAGCCACCCCTCCACCTTTTCCTAGCTTCCTGTCATTCTTAAATGTCATTTAACCTTCAATATTCGGGTCCCGTTCTATGCGATCCTGCAGCCATGTCTCTGCAATAGCTATTAGATCGTACTTATTTATTTCTATTTGCACTGTCAGTTCATCTGTTTTGTTTCGAATGCTACCTACATTCAGATACACAGACTTTAGCTGTGTCCTTTTATTATTTTTGTGACCTCTAGCCTTGTCTGCTGATTTGCTCTTAGATGTGTAACACTGTCCCTTCCTGTCACTGTCAGTTTGTCTTTTCCCGTATTAATACCTTTCTCTCTTCCCCCGTCACTACTCTTTGATTTACCACATCTTCCCAAATTTGATCTCTTGCCCCCACTATTTAGTGTGAAACCCCCGCTACTTCCCTAGTTATGCAATTCGCTAAAACACCAGTCCTGGTATGGTTCAGGTGCAGGTCATCCCAGCGGCACAGCCCCCACTTTCCCCAGTACTGGTCCCAGTGCCCCACGAACCAGAACCCCATTTCTACCACATCAGTATTTGAGCCACTCATTCATTTTTCTAATCTTATTTGCCTTTACTCCAATTTGCCCCTGGTCTAGGTAATAATCCTGTGATTATTACCTTTGAGGTTTTGCTTCTCAATTAGGTGCGTATCTCCTCATACTGACTAGGCAGAATCTCTTTCCTTGTCCTGCCTATGTCATTAGTACCTACACAGACCGTGATGACTGGATCCTCCCCCTTTCACTGCAAGTTCCTCTCCGGCTGTGAGCAGATGTCCCAAACTCTGGCACCGGTCAAGCAACACAGCCTTCTGGAGTCTCTCTCTTTGCTGCAGAGGACACTGTCAATCCCCCTCAATATACTGTCCCCTCCCACCACTTCTTTCTTTTTTGATCCCCCCACTTGCCATGGTCAGTCTGCTCATCCACACTACAGCCCTCGCTCTTGTCCATACAAGCTGCAAGAACCTCAAACTTGTCTCTCAATTGCAATGGCTGAGGCTGCTCCACTCCCACCTTCTCGATCACCTTACCTGCCTGACTCGCAGTCACACCCTCCTGTCCCTGAGCGCTGACTAAAACAAATGACCCTAAACTAAGTGGTATGACTGCCTTCTGGAACAAAGTTTCCGGGTAACTTTCCCCCTCCCTGATGCATCGCAGAGTCTGTAGCTCGGCCTCCAGCTCAATGACTCTCAGACGTGGTTGCCATGGATTGTTGTGGCATCCAGGAGCACCCACACGCTGCAGCCACAACACATCACCTGTCATGCCATTTTTAACGTGTTAATTTAATTTAATTTATTTTCTCTGAAATAATTTATAGATCCCCTCCTTACCGAACTCCATCAGTTACCAAACTCCCTTCTTCACACTCTGTCATCCAGCAGCACTCTGTGCAGATAAGCAGCACTGAGAATCCTCTGAATTTATACTCTCTGAAAACAATGATGTGTCAGTTTTCTAGAGCTATGCTAGAGTTTAGAAACCAGTTTAAGCTAGTTAACTACTTAACTAGCTACAGGTACTCCCAGAGAGCTTGTATACACCTGTTTAAAACTCTAACAAACCTAACGTGCCTCTTAATTTAAGAAGTAATTTCAGTTAATTGCTCGATGTAAACAAAACAAAAATAGACGTCAGAGAGATAACCTCCCTTCTTCACACTCTGTCATCCAGCATCACTCAGTGCAGACCTGCCAACTGCTTTGCACTTTGTCTGGCTTCATATGTAGGCCAGATTGATAATAGATGTCAGATTTCTTTCCCTAAAGAACCAGGTGCTTTTTTTTTTAATGAAAAGCCTATAGTTTTGCACGTTATTTTAACAGTTCTATTTAATTAACTGAATTTTAATTCCCTATCTGCAATGGTGGAATTTTAACTCATGTCTTTAGATCATTGGTCCAGATATCAGGATTAACATAACCGCCCCTATGTAATATATTCCCCTAAAAAGCTATTGAAACTAAGATTGATAGATTTTTGTTGGACAAGAATATCAATGGTCACGAAACGAAGGCAGATGAAGATAATATACAGATCATCAGCAATCTGATTGAATGGGAGGACGGGCTCGAAGGACTAAATGGACTTCTCCTATTGTCATGTTCCTCCTAGGTGTCAATACCTTCAGGGGAGGAGAGCGAGTGGCACCAGTTACTGTACAACTGAACCCAGCCAGAGTCAGCACCTTCAGTGGGAGGAGAGAGAGAGAGAAACCAGTGAGTGTTGAACTGAGCCCAGCCACAAGGTCTAAGAACATTAATGAATTGGTAGGGTAGGTACAGAGAAACTCATACTTCTGATTGCGGAGTCCAGGACAACGGGGCTTAAAGTACAATTAAAGTTAAGCCATTCACGGGTGATTTTAGAAAGCACCACCTCACACAAAAGTTAGTGGATATTTGGAATTCTCTTTCCAAACAGCTGTTGAGATGGGTAGTCAATTGAAAACTTAAATACTGAGATTGATAAACCTTTGGTTGGGCAAGGATATGAAGATTATGGAAACAAGATGTGTAGATGAAGTTAACATACAGATCATCCATGATCTAACTGAATGTGGCACAGGCTCGAGTGGCTAAATGGCCTCCTTCCCTTTCTATGTTCTTTCATAATGACACCTTCAAGAGAAGGAGAGGGACGGGATTCATGAATGTACTTCTGAACCCAGTAGGGAGGAAAGCTGTTTTTCTGTTCTGTCTGTGGGAAATTGTTTCAAACATCAGTGTGACTGGAAAAGTACTGACACACACAACCGAGTGAGAGTGTTCCAGTGCACTGACTGTGGAAAGAGTATTAACCAGGTACACAGTCGAAAAAAAATCCCACCATCCACAGTGAGGAGAAACCTCACATGTGTACTGTGTGTGGACGAGGCTTCAACTGATCATTCAACCTGGAAAGACACAAGGAGAGCCACACCATGGAGAAACCGTGGAAATGTGGGGTCTGTGGTGAGGGATTCAATTACCCATCTCTGCTCGAAAATAATCAATGCACTCACACTGGGGAGGGGCCGTTCACCTGCTCCGAGTGTGAGAAGGACTCAAACATTCCTCCCATATGCTCACACCCAAGTATATTCACAAGGGAGCGAAGGCATTTAAATATTCCGTGGGTCAGGAAGGATTCAGTTGTTTATACGAATCGCTGAGTTTTCCTATCACTGTAGGGATTGGATTATGTTGTTGTTAGCGTTGTTAATTGTATCCAGGACAGTTTAATATTCTGGATAAATTTCAAATAAAGCAAAGGTAATTGGACAGGATCAACCTTTGAAAGACCGAACACGCGATTGATTAAAGTTTAGTCTAACTTCCTTGGTTTTGCACTTTATGCTTCTATTTATAAAGCCCAGGCTTCGTACCTTTCTTTTAAACAATCTTATCAACTGTTCCTGCCTCCTTCAAATATTTGTGCATACACACCCTCAGATCACTCTGTTTCTGAATTCCTTTTAAAATTGTACCATTTAAGTAGTATTGTCTTTGATAATTCTTCTTACCAAAATACAATACTTCATACTTCTGTGCATTGTTATATCTGCCATGTGTTTGCCCATTTCGCCAGTCTGTCTTTGTCCTCCTGAAGTCTGCTACTTCCTTCTTCACAGTTTAATACATTTCTAAGGTTTCTGTTATCTGCAAACTTTGAAATTATACCACCCACTCCTACGTACCTATATATACATCAAAAATCGTAGTGTTTCTAATACCAACCCCTGGGTGACAGATTTCCCACAGTCTGAAAATAACCATTCACCGCTACTCTCTGCTGTCTCTCTTCAGCCAATTTTGTATCCATGTTGCCGCTGCCTCTTCAATCCTATTGGATTCGATATTGCCAACAATTCTATCGAACATCACTTCATCAAACACCCTTTTAAAGTCCATACAGATACCAATATTCATGAACACACTTTATTATTTCATATAAGCAATTAATCAAGTTTCTCTGACACACTTTGCTTTTTACAAAACCCTGTTAGCCACATTTATTCGCCCATGTCCTTCCAAGGGGAGTTAACCATTTCCTGGATGCTGCTCACAAGAATATTGTCTTCCACTGATATTAGGGTGTGTGCCTCTTCACTTTCTTTGAACAGCCGAGTAACAGTTTCAGCCCTCCAGTATCCTGGCACCCCGGCTGTATCCATGGAAAGTTTACAAATTGTGACCAGAGTCTCCACAATTTCCACCTTTACACGTTTCAGCAGCCCAGGATCCATCCCATCAAGGCCCGGTGACGTTTCAACGTTGAGCACTGACAAGCTATTTATCTACTTTTATCTTGTGCAATTGTTCAGACCGTTCTTTACCAGACCACTGGTGGATTTCTCATCGTTTGTGAAGAAAAGTGATCACATGTTGTTCAAACATAATGTAAGCATTTAATGAATTTACATCATAAGTTAATGTATGGTTGACAGCAATTTATCGTCAATTATCTAATTGTCTGATGTTATTAAAGAACTGGTGTCTCCAACAACAGATATACCGCTCCCTAATGACTACACCTTGATATACGAGGAAGACTTCTGCGCTACCATGGCCCTAAAAGCTAGGCTGACAAAAGTACAAAGAAAGAAAGAAATCATTTAAGTTCATTAAGGAAAATGTCACAGAATCAAGATGGATTCAATATCAGATTCAATATCAGGAGATGAGGGAATAAAGAGGCGTATGTCCAAGTTTGCTGATGACACTATTCAATGGCACAATAAATAGTGTAGGTGGATTCAATACAAAAAGACAAGAATGAAGTGTAAAAAAAAGGCATAACGGTAAAATGAAAAATTGAATGTAGCAAAAGAAAGGGTCATTTCTTTTAGTACATTCAAAGAAAAAAAATGAACGATGGATAGAGTGTGGCAACATAGGCTGCAAAAATTCTAAATACTTTTTTTTTTGCCTCAGCTTTTACCAAGAAGGGAACAGGTAATTGATGTTATCTGGAAATGGTAACTAGAGGTGTTTCAGAGGTTATTTGTGACAAAGCATAGCTGATGAACAGCTGTGAGACCTGACGATGAATCAATCTTGGCGGCTGGATGAGATGCATCCCGGGATCCACGTGGAAATAAGGATGAAAATGGAAAGACATTGGACATAACCCTAGAAGAAATTATTGAATACTGGAGAGGTGTCTAGGGAAAAGAGGAGCAGATGCTCCACCTATATGTTATAAAAGGTTGGGAAAGTGACCCTAGAAACTATGGACAGTAAGCTAATGCCGTGGAGCATCAGGACAGAAATATAATCTTAGGGCGGCACAGTGGCGCAGTGGTTAGCACCGCAGCCTCACAGCTCCAGTGACCCGGGTTCAATTCTGGGTACTGCCTGTGTGGAGTTTGCAAGTTCTCCCTGTGTCTGCGTGGGTTTTCTCCGGGTGCTCCGGTTTCCTCCCACAAGCCAAAAGGCTTGCAGGTTGGTAGGTAAATTGGCCATTATAAATTGCCCCTAGTATAGGTAGATGGTAGGGAAATATAGGGACAGGTGGGGATGTGGTAGGAATATGGGATTAGTGTAGGATTAGTATAAATGGGTTGTTGATGGTCGGCACAGACTCGGTAGGCCGAGTATCTCTAAAACTAAAATATAATCAATATGTATTCCTGAATGGGCGACATTTGCCAACATAGTTCACTAATTTTCTTTGATCGCATGTCAGAGGAGCGTGACGAGTTCAGGTGGGGGAATGAGTCAAAATATTTTAGAAGGGATTTGTAAATTGTTTGATTGATAGAAACCAAACGCTGATGATATAGGGATTGTCATTGCTCTGGGAAAACTTTGCCAGTGGATGCCACAGAGATCGGTTTTGGATCTTTTTTATTTTAATAGCTTTTTAAATGATCGGGAACGAGGAGTAACAAGACAACGACTATACTTGCAGGTGAAACAGAGCTGATGCAGGCGGGAGACTGCAAAGCTGCAGAGGATAATCTGCAGGTGGATAAAGCGACTTGGAAATTGGGCAGAGAGGCGGCAGATGACATTTAACGCCGGGAAATGCAAAGTATGTCACATGGAGAGAAGATATTCAAAAAAATGTCGATCACTTAAATGAAAATAAAGTGTTGCATGGAAAATAAAAGAGATTTGTGGTTTTTGATTAACAGTAAATTGAATCTATCATAACAATGAGCAAAGCAAATCAGACGTTGGGCTGTATAAAAAGGAGGATATTGACCCGCGATAGTGAGGTAATCCTGCCACTTTATAAATCATTGGTGTAGACTCTCTTTGATTGCTGTGTACGTCCTGGACACCACAGGATGTTGCACCGATTGAACAGGCACCGGGAGTAACCAGAATGATTAAGAGGATGGATTGGATTGGATTGTGAGACACGATTATGTAAACTGAGTATGTTCTGATTGGAAATAAAGGAAGGTCAAGGGGTGGTTTGCGTTCTGTTGTCCAGATTCTAAAAGGACTGGATGATGCAGAGCTCCACAAGTTTTCTAGAACAGTAGAACCAGAAGTCAAAACGTTGCAATAAAGGGGGCAAATTCAAAGCCAAATTACTGAAACTATATTTCATTGAGTGGCCAATTCATGAAGCAGACTCCCTACAGATAAGCTGAACACAGTTGATATTAATTCTCTCAAGGAAAATTTGACATATTTCATTCATGGAATGCCATTTCGTGATACAGTATGTGAGAAATTTGAGACATGACATGTGGGAAGCGTAGCATTGCTTGAGAGGAACAGGTAACATTGTAAATATGGTTCCTAAAGCTCTCCACCGCCAGCGTTCTCCTCGCCTCATGGCTCAGTCTATTGTAGGCTAGTTTATAGCGATTGATGCGATTAGTCAAAAATGAACATTATATCATGGGACAACCAGGATATTTGGAGGCAAAGTGACTGGAGCACATTATCGATAGCGAGGCTAATATCCTCATTTAGGGAAAGGGAACCTAAATTGTAGTGCCAGTGTACAGGATGTTGAGAGTAGTGAGGTCAGGGATAAGGTTACAAGGACGCAAGAGGGCACTGGCAAGCAAGAACCTGGTTTAAAGTGTGTCTACTTCAATACCAGGAGCATCCGGAATAAGGTGGGTGAGCTTGCAGCATGGGTTGGTACCTGGGATCTCGATGTAGTGGCCATTTCGGAGACATGGGTAGAGCAGGGGCAGGAATGGGTGTTGCAGGTTCCAGGATTTAGATGTTTCAGTAAGAACAGAGAAGATGGTAAAAGAGGGGGGGGGGGGGGGTGTGGCATTGTTAATCAAGGAGAGTATTACAGTGACAGAAAGGACGTTTGAGGACTCGTCGACTGAGGTAGTATGGGCCGAGGTTAGAAACAGGAGAGGAGAGGTCACCCTGTTGGGAGTCTTCTATAGAGCACCGAATAGTTCCAGAGATGTAGAGGAAAGGATAGCAAAGATGATTCTCGACAGGAGCGAGAGTAACAGGGTAGTTATTATGGGGGACTTTAACTTTCCAAATATTGACTGGAAATACTATAGTTCGAGTACTTTAGATGGGTCAGTTTTTGTCCAGTGTGGGCAGGAAGGTTTTCTGACACAGTATGTAGACAGGCCAACCAGGGGCGATGCCACATTGGATTTGGTACTGAGTAATGAACCCGGCCAGGTGTTAGATTTAGATGTAGGTGAGCACTTTGGTGATAGTGATCACAATTCGGTTAGGTTTACCTTAGCGATGGGCAGGGACAGGTATATACCGCAGGGCAAGAATTATAGCTGGGGGAAAGGAAATTATGATGCGATTAGGCAAGATTTAGGATGCGTAGGATGGGGAAGGAAATTGCAGGGGATGGGCACAATCGAAATGTGGAGCTTATTCAAGGAGCAGCTACTGCGTGTCGAGAGAGGGAGCCGTGGTTTACTAAAGAAGTTGAAGCGCTTGTCAAGAGGAAGAAGAAGGCTTATGTTAGGATTAGACATGAAGGCTCAGTTAGGGCGCTTGAGTTACAGGCTAGCCAGGAAGGATCACAAGGGAGAGCTAAGAAGAGCAAGGAGAGGACACGAGATGTCATTGGCGGTTAGGATCAAGGAAAACCCTAAGGCTTTCTATAGGTATATCAGGAATAAAAGAATGATTAGAGTTAGATTAGGGCCAATCAAGGATAGTAGTGGGAAGTTGTGTGTGGAATCAGAGGAGATAGGGGAAGCGTTAAATGAATATTTTGCGTCAGTATTTACAGTAGAGAAAGAAAATGTTGTCGAGGAGAATACTGAGATTCAGGCTACTAGGCTAGATGGGATTGAGGTTCACAAGGAGGAGGTGTTAGCAATTTTGGAAAGTGTGAAAATAGATAAGTCCCCTGGGCCAGATGGGATTTATCCTAGGATTCTCTGGGAAGCTAGGGAGGAGATTGCAGAGCCTTTGTCCTTAATCTTTATGTCATCATTGTCGACAGGAATAGTGCCGGAAGACTGGAGGATAGCAAATGTTGTCCCCTTGTTCAAGAAGGGGAGTAGAGACAGCCCTGGTAATTATAGACCTGTGAGCCTTACTTCGGTTGTGGGTAAAATGTTGGAAAAGGTTATAAGAGACAGGATTTATAATCATCTTGCAAAGAATAAGTTCATTAGCGATAGTCAGCACGGTTTTGTGAAGGGTAGGTCGTGCCTCACAAACCTTATTGAGTTTTTCGAGAAGGTGACCAAACAGGTGGATGAGGGTAAAGCAGTGGATGTGGTGTATATGGATTTCAGTAAGGCGTTTGATAAGGTTCCCCACGGTAGGCTATTGCAGAAAATACGGAAGCATGGGGTTGAAGGTGATTTAGAGCTTTGGATCAGAAATTGGCTAGCTGAAAGAAGACAGAGGGTGGTGGTTGATGGCAAATGTTCATCCTGGAGTTTAGTTACTAGTGGTGTACCGCAAGGATCTGTTTTGGGGCCACTGCTGTTTGTCATTTTTATAAATGACCTGGAAGAGGGTGTAGAAGGGTGGGTTAGTAAATTTGCAGATGACACGAAGGTCGGTGGAGTTGTGGATAGTGCCGAAGGATATTGTAGGGTACAGAGGGACATAGATAGGCTGCAGAGCTGGGCTGAGAGATGGCAAATGGAGTTTAATGCGGAAAAGTGTGAGGTGATTCACTTTGGAAGGAGTAACAGGAATGCAGAGTACTGGGCTAATGGGAAGATTCTTGGTAGTGTAGATGAACAGAGAGATCTTGGTATCCAGGTACATAAATCCCTGAAGGTTGCTACCCAGGTTAATAGGGCTGTTAAGAAGGCATATGGTGTGTTAGCTTTTATTAGTAGGGGGATCGAGTTTCTGAGCCACGAGGTCATGCTGCAACTGTACAAAACTCTGGTGAGACCGCACCTGGAGTATTGCGTGCAGTTCTGGTCACCGCATTATAGGAAGGATGTGGAAGCTTTGGAAAGGGTGCAGAGGAGATTTACTAGGATGTTGCCTGGTATGGAGGGAAGGTCTTACGAGGAAAGGCTGAGGGACTTGAGGTTGTTTTCGTTGGAGAGAAGGAGGAGGAGAGGTGACTTAATAGAGACATATAAGATAATCAGAGGGTTAGATAGGTGGATAGTGAGAGTCCTTTTCCTCGGATGATGATGGCAAACATGAGGGGACATAGCTTTAAGTTGAGGGGTGATAGATATAGGACAGATGTTAGAGGTAGTTTCTTTACTCAGAGAGTAGTAGGGGCGTGGAACGCCCTGCCTGCAACAGTGGTAGACTCGCCAACTTTAAGGGCATTTAAGTGGTCATTGGATAGACATATGGATGAAAATGGAATAGTGTAGGTCAGATGGTTTTCACAGGTCGGCGCAACATCGAGGGTCGAAGGGCCTGTACTGCGCTGTTATGTTCTAATTCTAATTCTAATTTGATGTTTACTTTTATATGATGTGACTGTTTGGAAAAGAGGGCACTTTTGTTTGAATAATTTTATTTCCGGTTGATGGCATGGGGGTGTTGTCCTAGTTGGTCAATGAGAAGTGTAGAAGGAGTCGTTTTCCTCCAGCATTCTCTTTGGACCTATATTTAAGGACATAATAGTGCGGCTGTGAGATTGGAGACCAATGCATGTGGAATTACACGTTTGCAATTCAGTGCCTATCCGACAGTTAAGACCCAAATCATTCTCAAAAACGATAGTGATGTCCCTTCATTGAACAGTTAAACTTGATATCTAATAACAGATCAGAGGTTGGACTCTCTGTCACATGAATGTAGTCATACTTCCGGGCCCCTGGGGCTGATGGGAATGGACTAAGCTCGAGTCAGCATGGGGAAGAGAACTGGAAACTAAACGACAGCGTGTTACACCATGAATTGTGCAGTGATGCGGCGTTGCTTCTACATTCTTAAATTCACAGACTGGATAAGGACCTCAAAGTGAGAGACTTTTTCTGGGAGGAGAGGCTGTGTCTGATATGCATAAGAACAGCAATGGCTGAAAGATAACGTGCAATTCATGCTGGATTGTACTTTTTCATCATTTAAACAATTTAACAATCAGACTCAGTGGATATTTCACTCCATTCTTTAACTCCTCTCTGAATTTTCTCTGGGTGCCTGCATAAATAAACGGATTGACGCAGGAACTCAAAAGCTGAAGCATATATCCGCTTTGATCCAGAATAAAATTTGATTGATTGAAATTGGAACCGGAAAAATAATTAAATTTCGCAATTCGGACATAAAGGAAATTTATGAGAAGTACCAAATATAACAGAATGAAACTGCCCGAGATACAGAAGAGTAAAACAATGGAGTTCCTCCTCTTCTCCATCTCTGGGTCACTCGGAGTCTCTCCATTGCTGTGGGCCCGGAGTCTCCTGCGGCCTCTAATGGCCACTAGAATGTATCTGACAGTCAGAGCATTGAGCAGTAAAATCAGAACGAATGGGAGACAAGCGGTTAAAATACGATGAATCCAGTCATATGCGGCCCAAGCAAGTGACGTATAAAATATTGATTTTATGCTGCAGAACCAGGGTATATTGTTAATTATATACAACGGTTTATATATAAAATACCAGAAGATATTTTTTAAACAGTTCAGTGTGCAGACCGTTCCGATAACCCGAGCTGCCATTTTCGCAGTGCAGTATTTTACTTTCAACTTCTGGTAACAAATGGCAATAAATCGATCAAATGTGAAAGCGACGGTTAGGCAGACAGAACTGTCTATGATCGCATTGTTTAGGGCAATATGGAGACTGCATACAGGTGTGATGGACAGAAAACTGCCTGGGAAATAAATACCACCTATCCGGTTTAATATCACAACGATGACAATGACCAGGAG
Organism: Heterodontus francisci; assembly: GCF_036365525.1. NCBI lineage: Eukaryota > Metazoa > Chordata > Chondrichthyes > Heterodontiformes > Heterodontidae > Heterodontus > Heterodontus francisci. Next base: position 25,299,836 of record NC_090404.1, read on the forward strand.
ATCCGTCACAGCCATGGACACCAGGTAGTAAGTGATACATCTGGAGAGGCCGCATCTTCCTCGGGACAGGATCACAATCACTGCCAAGTTAGCTGTAATAGAGACAGAGAGAGAGAGACTGAGAGAAAGAGGGAGAGTGTATGTGTGTGAATGAACGAAAACATGAATATTTCTGATCCGACTCCCATTTTACAGAATTCCGTGTGAAATTCAAAGTTTTGACACATGATCCTGAGTGGAAAAATATAGCTTAACCTCCGGGCATTAGTTTCTCTGTTTAAAAGAATCATCCAGGTTAAAAATAAGATAGACCAACAGCATGAGAATGTAACGGAATGCAATCAAACGTTGTAGAGAACAAGGCGGCGTCGGAAACTCTTTGAAACCAAAATGGAAACATCAAGCAGACAGGAAAAATAATATCAGTAACATAATCTCGAAGATATATAAGATAGAAAATAATACAATAACAGACAACAGTAGTGTCAACTAAAAGGAATGTAGGAAAAACTTGCATTTGCAACGGACCATATCCTAAAACGCCCTCATCCAATGAATTAATGTAAAATGATTCGGTGTTGGTCATTTCGACAGTCAATTAGTTCGAAAAGATCTTCAGAGAGGAGCAAACGGACAGTTGTTGTTTTCTCAACTTCTGCATGGGATATAGTTGAAGATGTATAACTGCAAGCGCTTCTCCGCTTACTCCGCTGGGAACTTGCGTGTTGATCTGTACCAGCGGAACTGGCAACTAATGAAGTCTCATGCGAGGAAAGGGCCCTCCTGCAATGCAGCACCTCCTCAGCACCGTGCTGTTGGCTTGGATGATCAGCTTAGCCCAATAGTAGGTATTGAAATTAAAACGTTTTTACTCAGATGCGAGAGATGCCACGAAATATGGAGAAAATATTGAAGACCCGAACAGCCCGAGCCATTGTCAGGAGCTTGGATCTGAAGGAACATTCGGAGTCAGTCATGATCACTATAGAACAGTCAGCAGCAGCTAAAATGGAAGAGGAGTGCCGGGCTGAAGCAGTGTGAGTTAGAGACTGAGAACAGAAACACTGAAATAAAAGCAAAATACTGCGGATGCTGGAAATCTGAAACAAAAACAAGAAATGCCGGATTCACTCAGCAGGTCTGGCAGCATCTGTGGAAAGAGAAGCAGAGTTAACGTTTCGGGTCAGTGACCCTTCTTCGGAACACTGAGAACACTGAGAACACTGAGCTCTGTGCATTTAGGATAAGTGCTGATTCATTCATAAAACGGCCACTTGTTACATTGCTTATTTCTCTGTTAATGACTCGATACCAAATAACGTCCTTCAATGAAATCACTTATTAAATTCTGTCAGGAATTATTTAATTGTTGAATAATTTCAATCAGTGAAACAGTTATGCAAATCAGACAGCCGCTGTCAGTGTCATTAATACAGTAGAGGTCGATGTACATTGTGGTAACAGTGATAATTCACCCACAGTAACAGTGTCAAAAACATAAAAGAAACACATTGCTAACGTGATAAAAGTGCGACCAATCATCCACTGTAAAGTATCAATAACACAATAGAGCTGCATTTACACCGTGATAACAGTGTGATAATTCAACCACAGTAAGGTTGCCACGAGCACAACGGAACTGCAGTTGCATCGTAATAACAATGTGATAATTCAACTACAGTAACAGTGTCAGTAATACAAGAGAACAGCATTTACACCATGGTAACAGTATGATAATTCCCCCACAGTAGCAGTCAATGACACAATAGAATAATACCTACACTGTGATAACAATGTGATAATTCAGCCACAGTAACAGTGTCAGTAACACACTAGAACTACACTTTCAATGTGACAACAGTGTGATAATGCACCCATAGTAATAGTGTAAATGACACAATAGAATTTCATTTACACTGTGAAAAGAGACGCGTAAAGGGGAGAACTTATAAAGCGAAAAGCACTAAATTTTACTTTTATAGAGGAGAAATTACAGTAGTTAATGGGAAAATGCTAACGCTGAAGAGCAGAAGTTGTGCTGCCAAAGTGGAATGTGGTACTGGAAAGCAGGAGAAATTATGTTGGTAATGTAAAGAAGTTATACCAGTGGCGACATTCCCAAACGGGAGAAACTGTAACATTAATGACAAAAAATTATATCAGTAAATTTCCAAGAAATGATATCATAAAAATAAAGAAATAATACCTTTGAAGTGGGAAACATGATTCTGTGAAATGAGAAATTATGCAAATTGGAGGGAATAACTCTCCCCATTAAAGGGGAGAATGGATGCCCATAACATGAAGAAGCTCTAGTATTAAATAAGAGCAAAGTTACAAAACCAATCAATGGTTCAGTTAATTAATATCGAAGTACAATATTTTACCTGGAACTCCAATAGCTGCAAGGACGGGATAGTAAATGGCAAACACCAGACCTTTTGCTGATCCGTGCATTTCTATCAGAAGCTCTGAGCACGCTCTGAACTGCACTCAAAGATTGCCATATTTATACCTGAGGTCAGGCTCCAGGGAGATAATTAGATGGTTTGAAGCTTTACATCAACGACACTAATTGAAACAAATAGATTAGTGGAGCAGCAGCTGGACTCATGTTTTTGTATTGAGGGAATGGAATGTTTTTCAAGGGATCTGACATGGCTCTAAAGTGAAAATACCCAGAGATTGCAATATGATCCTAGTTTCAGTTACGATCATGAAAAGTTTAATAAGTAGTTGCAATGGTGAAAGTGACCTTGTATACATGGAGTCCCCGGATTTAAACCCTTTAATGCTGAGATAAGCACAAGGTATAACCGACCGGAGACATCCTGCTCCTGAAGAAATTGCAGCCAAGTTCTCCCTCCTGATCGCTGTTCAGCTCAAGTGCGTGTGATTCCAGGTGAGATTCACCTGACTACAAATCCATCTGAGACAGTGCATCTACTTCAACACAGCTGACTGTATTCAGGGTGCACCGCTTGAGGTCAGCACCATGCCTTCAGTATTGAATGTCAAGTTCAGTACGGTTACATTTGGTGGAGACATGCCCAGCTAAGAACATTCACATTTAGTGTGGAATGGTTGTTGTTGGCACGGTTTTACACAGGTCAACTTCAGAAGCATCAAAATCTGTGTGCGCAGGTTTAGCTCAGCACAGTTACTTTCAGGGTACAGAGGTTTAGTTCAGCACAGTGACTCTTTGTGTTAACATGTTCAGCATGGTTGCATTCCATGTGCACAGGTCCAGTTGTGCACGCTGACTCTCAGTGTTGAAAAGCCCGATTCAACGTGGTTGCATTCAGCGTTGATTGGTCAAGCTGAGTTCAGTTGCATTCGGTAGAGACATGTACAATTAGCAAGCTGATATTCAGTGTGGACTGATCGAGGTCTGCACGGTAATATTCAGTGTCGAAAGCTCCAGTTCAGCACACTCACATTCAGAGTGGACAGATCCAGTTCTGTATTGCTACTTTCACTGAGGTTCCGCCTGGTTACATTATATGTGGACAGGCCTAATTTAACACGGTTACTGCCAACGTGAGTTTTCCCAAGTCAGCTTTCTTATATCTAGTGTGTAGATGGCTAGTTGAGCACGGTTGCTGGCAGCGTGCTCAAGTCCAGTACTGGACAGTTACTTCCAATGTGGAGATGTCCAGTTCATTAGGGTTACATTTATTGCAGAAATGGCTGGTTTTTCGTGGCTACATTCGATGTGGACAGGTTCAGTTCAGCATGGTTACAAATGTGCAGAGATCCAGTTAAATGCGGTTGCAATCAGTATGGGAGTGGTGGCGTAGTGGTTATGTAACTGGACTAGCAACCCTGAGGCCTAGGTTAATGCTCTGGGGACATGGGTTCGAATCTCACCATGGCATCCGGTGGAATTTAAATATAATTAATAGATCTGGGATTTTTAAAAAAATCTTGTCTCAGTAATGAAACCATTACCAATTGTCATAAAAGCCCAACTGGTTCACTAATGTCCCTGAGTGAAGGAATCCTGTCGTCCTCACCTGGTCTGGTAAACATGTAATTCCAGAGACACAGCAATGTCGTTGACCCTTAAATGCCCTCTGAAATGGCCCAGCAAGTCACTCAGTTGCATCAAACAGCTACAAAGCCTAAGAAAAGGAATGAAACCTGATGGACCACCCAGCATCGACCTGGAAATGACAACGGAAAGCCCAGCACTGTCTGGAATCATACCTCACAGACAATATCCCTGACACCACCATCACCATCCCTAGTATGTCCTATCCAACCGGCAGGATCGACCCACCAGAGATGGTGGCACAATGGTATACATGTCGGCAGGGAGTTGCCCTGGGAGTCCTCAACATTGACTCCAGACCCCATGAAGTCTCATGGCATCAGGTGAAACATGGGCAAGGATACTTCCTGCTGATTATCACCCACCTGCACCACCTCGGCTGATGACTCAGTGTTTCTCCACGTTAAACACCAATTAGAAGAAGCACTGAGGTTAGCACAGAATGTACTCTGGGTGGGGGACTTCAATATCCATCACGATGAGTAGCTCGGTAGTACCACTACTGACAGAGCTAGTCGAGTCCCTAATATAACTGCTAAACTGGGTCTGCAGCAGGTGGTGAGGGAACCAACAAGAGGGAAAAACCTACCTGGCTTCGTCCCCTCACCAATCTACCTGTCAGATGCATCGGCATTGGTAGGAGTGACCACCGCACAGAACTTGTGGAGATGAAGTCCCGTCCTTACATTGTGGATGCCAACCATCGTGTTGTGTGGCATTACCACGTGCTAAATGGCGTGGATTTTGAAAAGCTTTCAAAACTGGGTATCGACGAGGGCTGTGGGCTATCAGCAGCAGCAGAATTGTATTCCACCACAATCTGTAGCCTCATGGCCCGGCATATCCCACATTCTACCATTACCATCAAGCCGGGGGAACCAACCGTGGTTCAATGAAGAGTGCAGGTGGGCATCCCAGCAGCTGCAACAGGCATACCTAAAAATGTGGTCCCAGCCTGGTGAAGCAATCACATAGGGCTACTTACATGGAAAACAGTGGAAGCAGCATGCGATATACAGGGCAAAACGATCCCACAAACAATAGATCAGTTCTAGGCTCTGCAGTCCTGCTGTACCCGTTCGTGAATGGTGGTGGACAATTAAACAACTAACAGGAGGAGGAGATGCTTCCATAAAATCCCCATTCTCAACGATTAGGGAGCCCAGCACATCAGTGCAAAAGGCAAGGTGGAAGCATTTCATCCATTATCAGCCAGAAGTGCCGAGTGGATGATCCATCTCGACCTCCTCCTGAGGTCCCCAGCATCACAGATGCCAGACTCAGCCAATCGTATTCACTCCACGTGGAATAAAGAAACGGCTGAAGACAATGGTTACTGCAAAGGCTAGGGGCCCTGACAACATTCCAGCAATAGTGCTGAAGACTTATATTCCAGAACTTGCCGTGCCCCTAGTCAAGCTGTTCCAGCACAGCTACAACACTGGGATCTACCTGGAAGCATGGAAGATTGCCCAAGGATGCCCTGTACACAGAAAAGCAGGACAAATCCAACCCAGCCAATTACCGCCCTATCAGTCTACTCTCAATCATCAGCAAAGTGATGGAAGATATCACTTCTGCAGTGCTATCAAGCGGCATTTGTTCAGCAATAACCTGCTCACTGACGCTCAGTTTGGGTATTGCTAGGGCCAGTCAACTCCTAACCTCAATACAGCCTTGTTCCAAACATAGACAAAAGAGCTGAACTCCAGTGGTGAGGTGAGGTCAGAGTGACTGCCTTTGACATCAAGGCAGCATTTGGCCGAATATGACATCAAGGAGGCCTAGAAAACTGGCGTCAATGCGAATCAGGGGTAAAACTCTCCACTGGTTGGAATCATACCTAGCACATTGGAAGATGGTTGTGTTTGTTGGAAGTCAACCCCGTCTCAGTCCCAGGACATCACTGCAGGAGTTTCTCTGGGTAGTGTCTTAGGCCCAACCATCTTCAGCTGCTTCATCAATGACCTTCCATCCATCATAAGGCCAGAATTGGAGATGTTCTCTGATGATTGCAAAATGTTCAGCACCATTTGCGACTCCTCAGATACTGAAATAGCCCGTGTCCAGCTGCAGTAAGACTTGCACAACATCCAGGCATGGGCAACTAAGTGGCAACTAACATTCACGCCACACAAGTGCCAAGTAATGACCATTATAAACAAGAGAGAATCTAACTATATCCCCTTTATGTTAAAGGCCATTACCATCGCTGAACCTCCACTATCAACATCTTCCGGGTTATCATTGACCAGAAACTGAACTGGACCAGCCACATAAATACTGTGGCTACAAGTCCAGGTCAGATGTTGGGAATTCTGCGGTGAGAAACTCACATCTTGACTCCTCAGTGTCTGTCCACCTTCTACAAGGCACAAGTCCAGGAGTGTGATGGAATACTCTCCACGTGCCTGGATGGGTGCTGCTCCAGAAACACTCAAGAAACTCGGCACCGTCCAGGACAAAGCAGCCCGCTTGATTGGCACCCCATACACAAGCTTCAACATTTATTCCCTTCACCCCTGATGCATATTGACAGCAGTGTGTACCATCTACAAGATGCACTGCAGCAACTCACCAAGGTCCTTTCAAAAGTACCTTCCAGAGCCGTGACCTCTAGAAGGGCAAGGGCTGCAGATGCATGTGAACACCACTACCTCCAGGTTCTCCGCCAAGTCACACCATCCTGACTTAGAACTATATCGCCATTCCTTCGCTGTGGCTGGGTCAAAATTTTGCAACCCCTTTCCTAATAGTGCGCTGACCGTTGGAAGAACCTTACCTGCTACACAGCCTGAAAAAAATATGAAATCACTGTGGAGAGAAACCATGCACGTGTGCTGTTTGTGGGTGAGGTCTCAACTGATGGTCCAACATGCAGGGATGCAAGGACACTAGCAGCACAGAGAAACAATGTAAACAGGGGGACTGTGGGAAGGAATTTAATTCCCGATCCCAGCTGGAAAATCATCGATGTGGTTACACTGGAGAGATACTGCTCCAAATGTGGGAAGAGATCAACCAGTCCCCTCCTCTGTTCAAAAGGGAGAGAAGACATTTAAATCTTTAATGGATAGGGATGGATTCAGTCATTCATATCAATTGCTAACACTCCAATGATTTGACATGTGATTGCAGCGGCTGTATTCTCCTTTTCGTAATGGTGTTAATGACATGTGGTTCTGCTTAATGTTCTGGATAAATGTCAAATAAAGCATAACATTTACTTGTTCTTGTTCTTGTCATCTATGCCACGACTTATAAATTCTAGGTTCCTGCATTCAACTCAGCAGCCTTATTACCTGGCCCTGCCTCCTTCAACAATTGGTGTACGCGTACTCTGAGGTCTCTCTGTTCTTGCATCCCCTTTCCAGTTGCACCATTTATGTAATATTGTCCCTCCTAAATCTTCTGACCAAAAGGCATTACTTCGCCCTTCTGCCCATTAAATTCAATCTGCCCTGTGTTTGTCCCTTTCACCCACTGTTTATGTCCTTCTGAAGTCTACTCCTATTCTCTTCACTGTTTGTAACATATCCAAGCTCTGTGTTATCTGCAAGATTTGACTTCATTCGCTGTGTAACCGAGTTCAGGTCATGAACAGAAATCAAAAAGAACTGTAGACCGAGTACCAAATCTTGTGGAACACCACTATAGACTTTCCCCCAGCCAAAAAAATAACCGTTCACCATTACTCTCTGCTTTATATCTTTGGCGAATTTGATGCCCACGCTGCCACGCCTCTTTAATCCCTTGGGTTTCAATTCTGCTGACAAATCTATTACATGACACCTTATCAAACATTTTTTGAATGTCCATAAAGACATTAACCGCACTACCTTTCTCAACACTTTCCGTGTTTGCCAGCCACGATTTGCCTTTTACAAATCCTTTTTAGTTGTTATATATTGACCCATGTTATTTCAAGTAAAAATTAATTTTGTCTCGGATTTTGCTCACGAAAGCTTTTCCTGACACTGAGATTATCCTGGCGGGCCTGTGTTGTTGGGGTTATTATTTTCTCCTTTTCATAACAGCCACATAAGATTTGGAACCCTCCAGTTTTCTGTCACCTCTTGGTATCCAAAGATGGATGAAAAATTGTGGCCAGAGGCTCAGAAATCTGCATCCTTACTCCCCTCAGCAACCTCGGCTGTGCCCCATCTGGATCGAGTGACCTTTCTACATTTAGCACTCCCAACCTATTGACGAATTTCTCTAATAGTCAATTGTTTTACTCCTCATCCTTTACCGTAATGTTTGCAGATTTATCCCCTTTTGCGAAGGAAAATTCAAATTGATCACGTTTGTCTATATTTAATGTCAGCATTTAATGAATTTACATTGTAAATCAATGGGCGCATTATCACAATTTGACGTTAATTATATAATTATCTGGCATTATTAATGAACTGTGCTTCCACCAATGTGCCTCTCCGCAGTAACTTCTCCCTGATGTGTTCGGAATGCTTGTGTGCTACCGTGACCCTGAAAGATGCGCTACCAGGAGAACGACAAAAGAAATAAAGAGTTTTGATGAAAGGTCACACAGCTGAAAGTTTAACTCTGTTTATCCCTCCACAGATTCTGCCACACCTACTGAGTATTTGCAGCATTTTCTTTGTTTTTATTATTGAAGAATTAAAGCATTTGATTTCGAGAAGGAAATGGCTTAGAAAATAAATTGCTTCAATACCAAAAGGCATTCTTGGCGATGAAGGGATGGGGAGCCAAATTTTCCTGGGCATGACACAGTAAGTCAGTCGTGTCGGCTGATTGAATACCAAGAGGCACGCCTGGAGTGCGAAAAGGGCATAAAAATGACAATTAAGAGATTTCGGTTTGAATATAGCAAGAGAACAGAAGGTTACTAATTTGTTTCCTTTGGTTACAGTAAAAGTAAATCGATTGATGGAGTGGGAGCCACTGATAATGTGATTGGATGAAGACTTAGAAACTGATGCTACACTGGCTACAAGGGTGCTAATTACGTTTTATTTTTCCTACGAAAGAGGGAGCAGGTTGCATATTTAATCTAGAAATGGGAGCTAGAGGCTGCGTCAGAGGGACATTGTGACACAATTCACATTACCACCAGCATGATTGACGAACAGCGTTGCAAACTGAAAATAAATCAGTCTGCATCTGCCGATTATTCAGTGTTGATCATTAATCTAGGAGCCTGAACACTGTACAGGTACTGGGAGACTAGATAAAAGCACATTCTTCATAGTTTTTTTTTAAGGCAGCAAAAGTGGTTCAGGAAACTGCAAACCACAGAATTAGAGGTCAAGTGTAGGTAAAGTTATGGAAACACTTACTAAAGGTAAGATCATGGGGCAACTGCATCGAAATATTAGCTTAGAATATTGTCAATAAGTGTTCATAAAGTGGCGGTCTTGCCAATCTAGTTCACTACTTTTCTTCCAGCTTTTTTCAAAGGACCTTCATAGGGGTAAGCGTATGGATGTGGTGCACGGGGATTTCCATAGGCCTTTTTTATACTTCCTTTGGAAAACATAGTAATGAAAAAGAAATATAGCGGGAATCAATAGAAATGCTTTACAAGTGATTTGAAATTGATTGATCCGTATCCCACAGAGATTTGTTTTGGACCTCTTTAGTTTAACATCTGTATAAACCATCAGCAACGGAGACACAAGAACAGTGGTTACATTTTACAGACGAAACAAAGCTGATGAATGTGGAAGTCTGCAAAGCTGAAGTGGATAGGTAACTGGAGGATTTAAATATACCTTGCCCTACCAGCAGGACAGACCCACCAGAGCTCTACAAGACAGAGCTGCATGCATGAGAACAGCACAAGCAGTATCCTACAGAAAGAACGGTTCCTCAACCAACAAACCAGATCAAAGCTCTGCAAAACTGCTCCATCCAGTAGTAACTGTTGGTGGACAATGAAACAACTAACGAGAGAAGAAGTTTCCTGAACATTCCATCCTCAATGATGGCGGGACCCAGCACGTGATAGACACATATTGAGCCAGAAGTGCCGAGTGGATGTTCTAGCCTGGCCTCGTCCAGAGGTCCCCGACATCACGTCTTCAGCCATTTCAATTCAGTCCACGTGATAGCAAGACACGGCTAAGCTCATTGGATACAGCAAAGGCTATGGGGTCCAACAATATCCTGGCTATAGTGCGAAAGACATGTGCTCCAGAATTAACCGTATCTCAATGAAAGCTGTTCCAATACAGCTAAGCACTGGCAAAAAAAAACACCAAAGTGGGAAATTATTCAGATTTGTCCTGATCACAACACCAGGGCAAATCCAATCCAGCCAATAACCGACCCACCAGTCTACTCTCAATCATGAACAAAATGATGGCTGGGATTGCCGACAGTGCTGACAAATAGCATTTATTCACCAATAACCGAATCACGGATTCTCAGTTTGGGTTCGACCAAGACCAGTGGGCTCCGGGCATCATTGCAGACTTGGTCCAAATATGGACAAATGAGCTGAGTTCCAGATGTGAGTGACTTCCCTTGACATCAAGGAGGTATGTGGCCAAGTATGGCACCAAAGAGCCCTCGCAAAATTGAAGTCAATGTGAATCGGTGAAACGGCCAGGGGGAATTCTGTACTGGCTGGAGCCATATCTAACATAAAGGAAGATGGCTGTGGTTGTTGGAGGTCAATCGCATCATCTCCAGGGCATTGCCGCAGAACCCTCTCAAAGCAATATCCAAGGCCCAAACATCTTTAGTTGCTTTATTAATCACCTGCCCCCCCATTATACAAACCAACAAGAGATAGTGTTAATACATAACGTTGCCATTCAATGGCATTCATTGCCGAATTTCATACCATCAACAATATTGGCAAACCCATTGTCCAGAAATTTAACTGGACGAGCCACATGAATGTATTGGCTACAAAAGCAGAACAGAGGCAACTGTGTGGCGAATGTCTCATCTCATGACTCTCCAAAGACTGTCCAACACCTACAAGGCACAAGTCAGGAGTGTAATGGAATAGTATCCACTTGCCTGAATTACTGCTGCTCCAATAACACTCAAGTTGTTTGGCACCATCCAGGACAGAGAATCCCGCTAGAATCACCTTAAATTTTCACTACCTCCATCACCGGTGCACTGTGACCACAGTGTGTACCATCTTCAAGATGCAGTGTAGCAACTCGCCAAGGCTTCTTCAACGCCACCTCCCAATCCTGTGACCTCTACCACCGAGAATAGCCAGCACAGTGGGTGCATGGAAACACCACTACCTGTAAATTCCCCTCCAACTGACTCACCATCCTGACTTGGAAATATATCACCCTTCCTTTATCATTGCTGCAACAAACTTACGCGATGTTCGAGCTAACTGCACTATGGGTGCACATAGATCACACCGACTGTAGCAGTTCAAGAAGGCAGCTCATCACCATCTTCTAAATAACAATGAGGGATGGGAAATCAATGCTGTCCTTGTCCAGAGCATAAGGGTGAAAAATAAATAAATAAACTCTCCCACTTTTAAGAATATTGCCAGTGGCGGTCGTGCCTTCAGATACCTAGACCCTAAGGTCCAGCATTCCATTGCTCAGATTTTCTGCATCTGTCCCTCACTCTTCTCCTTTAAAGCGATTGTTAACAATTACCTCTTTTACTAAGTTTCTGGTCCTCTCTTCCAATATCTCCTTAGATAACCCAGTGCCACACCATGCTTGATAACGCAACTATGAATCGCTTTGGGATGTTTTACTGCCTTAAAAGTTCCATGTAAATGAAATTTGTTGCTATTGTCAGGCTCCAGGCTATAGGAATGGTGTTGATGTATCAGAGTGTTTACAAGGCAGTCGTTGGGATTCTACCTGGTGTGTGGAAATACAATTAGGAATACAAACATGAAAATTGAAGTTGCACTTATGAACTATCAAAGAGTCATAGAATCCTAAGGCTTTCTATAGGTATATCAGGAGTAAAAGAATGACTAGAGTTAGATTAGGGCCAATCAAGGATAGTAGTGGGAAGTTGTGTGTGGAATCAGAGGAGATAGGGGAAGCGTTAAATGAATATTTTTCGTCAGTATTTACAGTAGAGAAAGAAAATGTTGTCGAGGAGAATACTGAGATTCAGGCTACTAGGCTAGATGGGATTGAGGTTCACAAGGAGGAGGTGTTAGCAATTTTGGAAAGTGTGAAAATAGATAAGTCCCCTGGGCCAGATGGGATTTATCCTAGGATTCTCTGGGAAGCCAGGGAGGAGATTGCAGAGCCTTTGTCCTTGATCTTTATGTCGTCATTGTCGACAGGAATAGTGCCGGAAGACTGGAGGATAGCAAATGTTGTCCCCTTGTTCAAGAAGGGGAGTAGAGACAGCCCTGGTAATTATAGACCTGTGAGTCTTACTTCGGTTGTGGGTAAAATGTTGGAAAAGGTTATAAGAGACAGGATTTATAATCATCTTGAAAAGAATAAGTTCATTAGCGATAGTCAGCACGGTTTTGTGAAGGGTAGGTCGTGCCTCACAAACCTTATTGAGTTTTTCGAGAAGGTGACCAAACAGGTGGATGAGGGTAAAGCAGTGGATGTGGTGTATATGGATTTCAGTAAGGCGTTTGAAAGGTTCCCCACGGTAGGCTATTGCAGAAAATACGGAAGTATGGGGTTGAAGGTGATTTAGAGCTTCGGATCAGAAATTGGCTAGCTGAAAGAAGACAGAGGGTGGTGGTTGATGGCAAATGTTCATCCTGGAGTTTAGTTACTAGTGGTGTACCGCAAGGATCTGTTTTGGGGCCACTGCTGTTTGTCATTTTTATAAATGGCCTGGAAGAGGGTGTAGAAGGGTGGGTTAGTAGATTTGCAGATGACACGAAGGTCGGTGGAGTTGTGGATAGTGCTGAAGGATGTTGTAGGGTACAGAGGGACATAGATAGGCTGCAGAGCTGGGCTGAGAGATGGCAAATGGAGTTTAATGCGTAAAAGTGTGAGGTGATTCACTTTGGAAGGAGTAACAGGAATGCCGAGTACTGGGCTAATGGGAAGATTCTTGTTAGTGTAGATGAGCAGAGAGATCTTGGTGTCCAGGTACATAAATCCCTGAAAGTTGCTACCCAGGTTAATAGGGCTGTTAAGAAGGCATATGGTGTGTTAGCTTTTATTAGTAGGGGGATCGAGTTTCGGAGCCACGAGGTCATGCTGCAGCTGTACAAAACTCTGGTGAGACCACACCTGGAGTATTGCGTGCAGTTCTGGTCACCGCATTATAGGAAGGATGTGGAAGCTATGGAAAGGGTGCAGAGGAGATTTACTAGGATGTTGCCTGGTATGGAGGGAAGGTCTTACGAGGAAAGGCTGAGGGACTTGAGGTTGTTTTCGTTGGAGAGAAGGAGGAGGAGAGGTGACTTAATAGAGACATATAAGATAATCAGAGGGTTAGATAGGGTGGATAGTGAGAGTCTTTTTCCTCGGATGGTGATGGCAAACACGAGGGGACATAGCTTTAAGTTGAGGGGTGATAGATATAGGACAGATGTCAGAGGCAGTTTCTTTACTCAGAGAGTAGTAGGGGTGTGGAACGTTCTGCCTGCAACAGTAGTAGACTCGCCAACTTTAAGGGCATTTAAGTGGTCATTGGATAGACATATGGATGAAAATGGAATAGTGTAGGTCAGATGGTTTCACAGGTCGGGGCAACATCGAGGGCCGAAGGGCCTGTACTGCGCTGTAATGTTCTATGTTCTAATTCTAATCATAGGGTCATTACTGCACAGAAGGAGACCATTCGGTACAATGAGCCCATGTCAGCCCTTAAGATTTCACTTTTATTTATTTTGCTTTAACACTCATACCAAAACCAACATAAATTAAACATGAACTAACAGTTAAATCATGTTGGCTATATCTTCCAGGCAGTCCTGTCAGCAAAGGTGGCACTAGTTACAGCCGCAAAGTCCTTCAGATATCTGAACTTTTCAGGCAGCTCTCCAGATCCGGTCATCCAAGGTGTGATAGGTTCTCATTGACAGCAAGCATTGCAGTCTTATCACGTCTCAACGTCCTCAGCCCTGCTCACGACAATCGTGATGGCATGGTTCCACTAGCAAGCTGATAAGGCACTGAAAGTAGCAATGACAACCCGCATTTGACAAGGGCCAGCTCCCAGAAAACAGGGTCCAATCACAGCAGCTTGGTTTTTTTTTAAACAACCCCTTGTTGCTTGCTTCAACATGGAAGTTTGTAATCTTGTAAACTGAAACCTAAAACTCAATCCCATGCCACTGGTCAAATGATTGTTTGTTTTTCATCAAATGATTGTTTCACCAGATGAAACAATCCAGTTATGTTTTCCCCAGACCTCTGAATCTTTTAGCTTCCTGTCAAAGGACAGGAAGCCTCAGTAAAGGACTGTCTTAGAAAAAAAATCAATTTTTGAAACCAGTCAATGCACCTAACAGTACATTCAACAAGTCAACTGTTCAGATAGCAGTCTACACACGCAGACTCCATCACAAATCCAATATCCATATTACATATATGAAAAAGCATTGATCCTAGCACTGACCCTTGGGAGCACCACTGTCTACCGTCTTCATTTCTGAAAAGAATCTATTTACCGCTCTTCACAAGAGCACAAGGAATAGGAGCAGGAGTAGACCATATGGCCCATCAAGACTGCTCCGCCATTCAAAACGATCATGGCTGATCTTAGGATTTAACTCCATGTTCCTGCCCACTCGGTATACCACTTGATTCCCTGCGAGAGCTCAAATCTGTTTATCACAGCCTTAAATGTATTCAATGATGGAGCAACCATAACCCTCTGGGGAAGAGAATTCAAGAGATTCACAACCTTTTGAGTGAAGTAATTTTTTTTGAGTATTGCTGAAAATAGAGACATGTTGTCGAAGCTTTTCATCTTGCAATCATCAGAACAGTGCGCAAGAATACCAATGTAAGGGAAAGCAACAATTTTATACTGCATGAGCAGAGAGTGCTGATTGGTTGGCATGTAAGTTCTGATTGGTAGAGGTATTGCCATGGAGAATGCACCAGTTTTGAATTTTGAAATGGGCCACTTACCTTTGCTAAATGCACGAGTTCATTGACCCTCATCTGACACTGGACACAGTCTCACAGTCTCTCTGGATGACCGCACGACAGCTAACGTCTTCAGAAATCTCGGTCCAGGCTTACTTGGTTAATTCGGGAAGAGGACCACCTCCAGGAGGAGAGGATGCAGGGCAACATCACTAAGCCGTGTGGCCACCCTTGCTTGGACATCCAACATTACCACAGGCAGACTGCTATTGTTTGTAACACACTTCTGGCTTTTCTGCTCCAGCACAATTTCCAACAATGCAGGCAGAGCTTGAACGCACGGTCGGCTGCCTTTTAAAGATGGCGCCAGAACCTGCTCACGAATCAGGTGACTTTCACGGCATTGTCAAGGCCTCCCCCACCAAGTGACTGAGAGGGCACCGCCTTGCATATTCTAATGAACTTCTGGGCTCATGTTGGTGGCGGGGTGGCTGCATGCAGCCGTGCATCCCAGTTGCCATTTCGTAACCCCCCCCCACACCCACCCACCCCAACGCCTGAAAAATATTGAGCCATTTCTCCCTGCTTCTCGCCACCGCTCTTTTACACTGCTCTCTGGTCTCGCTCACTCTCTTCTTGCTGTTTTCTGTCCTTAAATCATTTGCTAATCCAAGTTGTCAATCGCCCTCCTATTCCATGAGCCTCAATTTTTGAACCAGCCTTTTATGTGGTATTGTTATTTCTTCTCTACAAGCTGCCCCTCAACGACATCATTCAATGGCGCAGCGGCAGTTTGCATGTGCACTGACCACACCCTACTCTACCTCACCACTATCTCTGGTGACTCCACCACTGTTTACAGATTATCAGACCGCTTATCCGACATCCAGTACTGGATGAGCAGAAATGTCCTCCAATTAATATTGAGAAGACTGAAGCCATTGTTTTCAGTCCCCGCTTCAAACTCCCCCATTCCCTAGCTACTGACTCCATCCCTCTCCCCGACAACAACCTTAGATTAAACCAGTCTGTTCTCAACCTTGTTGTCACATTGCCAACCCGAGATGAAATTCTGACCTCATATTCATGCCATCACTAAGTTTGCCTATTTCCACCTAAATAACATTGCATGACTTCACCTCTGCTGCTGCTGAAACCCTCATTCACGCCTTTGTTATCTCTAAACCTGACTATCGCAATGCGATCCGGGCTGGTCTTCCATGTTCTACCCTCTGTAAACTTGAAGTCATCCCAAACTCTGCTGCCTGTGTCTTAACTTGCATCAAGTTACATTCAAATTTCACCCCTGTTCTCGCTGATCTACATTAGCTCCCAGTCAAGCATTGCCTTGCTTTTAAGTTTCCAATGCTTGTTTTCCAATCCCAGAAAGGCCTTGACCCTCCCTATGTCTTTAATCCCCATCCAGGCCCACAAGCCTCTGAGACATCTGAGATCCTCTAATTCTGGCCTCTGGGGCATGCTCGATTTTAACCACTCAACATTGGTGGTCGCATTTTCAGTTGAATGGGCCCAGGCTCTGAAAAACCCTTCCTGCACCTCTACGGCTCTCTACCTCGATTTCATCCTCTAATGCACTTCTTAAAGCTCCCCATTTGACCAAACTTTTGTTTATCTGACCTATTATCTCCTTATGTGGCTCAGTGTCATGTTTTATTTTACAGTGCTTCTATGAAGCGCCTTTGGACGTTTTATTACATTGAAGGCACTATGTAAATATAAGTTGTTGTTGCTGCTGATGTTGGAATGTATCAAAATTTGTTGACAATATAAATTTAGGTGGGCAAGTAAGCGGTAAGGAGACAACAAAAAGGCTGCAGTAGGATAAAGGCAGGTTGACTGAGTGGGAAAGAACATGGCAGATGAAATACAACGTAGTGTCGTATGAATTTATTCACTTCGGTAGGGAAAAAATGGATACTGAGAAATTGGGGAAAGTGTGCATTCAGAAGGAACTGGATATCCATGTACATAAATCACAGAAATTTAACATACAGGTATGGCAAACAATTAGGAAAGCAAATGGCTTGTTAGCTTTTATTACACAGAAATTTTGAGTAGAAGAACAATCCATCTTTGTACAAAAGCACAGGGCATCGGTGAAGCCACACCAACAGTAATCTGTGCTGTTTTGGTATCCTTACCTAAGGAAGAATATACTTCACCGAGAGGAAATGCAACAGAAGGGTCACTAGACTGGTTCCTGCGATGAGGGGATTGTCCAATGAGGAGAGATTGAATGGACGAGGGATATATTCCCTGGAGTTTAGAAAAAAAATGATTTGTGATCTCATTGAAACATAAACTTCTGAAGGAGCTTGACAGGGTAGATGCTGAGAAACTGCTTACTTGGCTGGGGAATCTAGAACACTGGGTCACCATCTCAGAGTAGTGGGGGGGGGGGGCAGCCAATTCGGATAGAGATCAGGAGAAATATCTTCACTCAAAAGGGTGTGAACAATTAGAATTCCCGACCACACAGAGTTCTGGAAGCACAGTGGCGCAGTGGTTAGCACCGCAGCTTCACAGCTCCAGCGACCCAGGTTCAATTCTGGGTACTGCCTGTGTGGAGTTTGCAAGTTCTCCCTGTGTCTGCGTGGGTTTCCTCCCACATCCCAAAGACTTGCTGGTTGATAGGTAAATTGGCCATTATAAATTGCCTCTAGTATAGGTAGGTGGTAGGGAAATATAGGGACAGGTGGGGATGATGTAGGAATATGGGATTCATGTAGGATTAGTATAAATGGGTGGTTAATGGTCGGCACAGACTCGGTGGGCCGAAGGGCCTGTTTCAGTGCTGTATATCTAAATCTAAAAAATCTCCCTCGGTGAGTATATTCAAGACAGGGGTCGATATATCTTTGGACTGGATATCATGTTTGTGCAGGAAGATGGAGTTTAGAGAATTGGCCATGTTTTTGCTGAATGGTGGAGCAGGCTCGAAGGACTAAATGGCCCATTACTGCTCCGATTTCTTACGTCATTATGTCCTTATCACCCAGACCCAAGGGACCAGTGACACAGACATGATATCCGGATGATAGGTGAATAACTGATTAATGCAACTTTCCCTGTCTAATGTGTTTGAACTACAGTGACTGCCAGTCTGGCAGCATCTCAATTCTAAACTTCTCATCCATTGTTTTCGAAGCTGTCCTGGCCTCGTTCATCCCTATCACTGTAACCTGCTGCAACTCTACAACCCTCCACAAGATTTGAACTCCTTCCATTGTGACCTGATTTTAGTGACCCCACAGCTGACAGCGGTACCTTCAGCTGCCTGGGCCCTAAGTTCTGGAATTCGCTGCCAAAACCTTTCAGCTTTTGAAGCTCTCTCTCATCCTGTAAGACTGTCCTTCGAACCTGTCTTTCTGACCAGGTTTTAAGACACTTGACCAATGAAATTTGTACCCACTCTTTTGAGGAGCAATTCCAGTTTGTCTCGCTCGCCCGCTCTCTCTCTATATCCCCGCATTTTCACCTACAAATAATAATCCTGCGCCATTTTGAAGATTACTACTAAATGTGCATCCACCACCTAATCAGGCAGTGCATTCTAAATCTTAACCACTCGTTCTGTAAAATAAAAGTTTTCTCTCATGTTGCCACTTTCTGTTTGTTTGCAAGTACCTTAATTCTCTGTCATGTCACAATCAACATTTCAGGCATTTGAAACCCCTGTTCTTTATTTATTCTATCGAATTACTTCTGTCAAATCTTCTCTTCACCTGACCTACCCGAAAGAAAGCAACACCAGCTTTTCCAGTGTGCCCGCATAACAGTAATCCCTCATCACTGGAAGCACTTCAATAAATTGGAAATGGAGTGGTGCAGTGGTTAGCACCGCGGCCTCATCGCTCTAGTGACCCTGGTTCGGTTCTGGGTACTGCCTGTGTGGATTTTGCATGTTCTCCCTGTGACCATGTGGATTTTTGCTGGGTGCTCTGGTTTCCTCCCACAGCCAAAGACTTGCAGGTTGATAGGTAAATTGGCCATTGTAAATTTCCCCTCGTGTCGGTAGGGAATTTGGGATCAATGTAGGATTAGCATAAATGGGTGGTTGTTGGTCAGCACAGACTCGGTAGGCCAAAGGGCCTGTTTCAGTGCTGTTACTTCTGCTTTGTAACACATTCGTCATTCAGACAACGCTGGATTTGATTCTCTTCCCTTCCATCCTTGTGAGAGTATTCTTACACTCTTCCCGAACCACCTCCTCTTTAATGACATGCACGTCTTCATATATTTGGTCTGCACTCAGTGCTGCTGGAGGTCGCATAGTGTGAGGAAGGGAGTTTGGTAAGTGAGGGGATTTTATGGGTTAATTTCTGTAAAGTCCAGCTGTGGTTTTGATTACATTTTGCAGTTAACTGAAATTACTGTTGTTAGGACCAGGAGCGCACTATTGGCTGTGTTTGCGGACAACACAACCACTAGATGGCGCGGTACTTGCGCATGAGCAAATGCAGGCTCTTCAACTGGAAGGTCAGTCTGCCACTGAAAGCAGCTGCCAGGACTAAAGATGGTCTTGCTCAATTTATCAGAGGAAACGCTTATGGTTAGATCGTTCTAGCAAACTAACCTTACATTAAAATAAAAGCAAAATACTGCAGATGCTGGAAATCTGAAATAAAAACAAGAAATGCAGGAAATACTCAGCAGGTCTGGCAGCATCTGTGGAGTGAGAAACAGAGTTAACGTTTCAGGTCAGTGACCCTTCTTCAGAACATTGAGTTCCGGAGCGAGCAGCCGATTGTTCCCTGCTCGCATCATCCCACTCTCTGGTAGGTCGTTCCCCACACCCTCCAGACACTAGCTCTCGGCCACGCTGCTTCCCCCCTCTTGGCCACTCGCTCCCATGTTTCATCAGTTACCAGGCATCACCCGAAGAAGCAAGGCGGGCCACAAAAGGTGACTGGGCAATGTAGGAGGGAGTGGCCGAGAGGAGGGAAGTGGTGTGGCCTAGAGCTAGCGGCCGGAGAGTAGGGAGACGCGAGCGGGATCACTCGACCAGGGGAGTGAGGGGGGAGCAGCGAGGTCTGGAGCGAGTTGTCAAGGGGAGAGGGGGGAGAGCTCCAGCCTCAAAGTATCCCATTCAGCCGCTTCCTCCAGCCGAGTGGGGGAGAGGGGTGGATAGCAAGATGTAGCTGCACATGAGTGCATCTTGGCGCACTCTGATGACGCCAGCAGGCCGGTGCGTTGTCAAGAATCCTTTGTTAATTTTTTTCGCACTTTCTGATAGTCAATCACAGACTCTATTTTTATCTCAGAATAAAACACACCAACCCCCCAAGTTGCTTTAATAAACAACAAAATTATCAGTTTATTATAAAACTAGTCTTAACCTGTAATGAAGCAAAGCATGCACAAACAGATTGAAATATTAAAGTTCTCTTTTTACCTTAGCTCCTTACACTCACATACACTCATACACTGGTTAACAGGAAAAATTAAAGGATTTTGTTTTTGTTTTTAGAGCTCTATTACAGACAGAAAAAACCACTTAGGTTAAATACTGCTCATTCTTGAAGAAACAGCAGATGAGATATGCTGTGTTCCAAAACTGGCATATAGTCTGGCCTCCGAGTAGATGTATTCAGGTCACTAGAATCTTTTTGAATAGTTCTTTTCCACTGGCATTGAGAATTAATTGAGAAGGCTTTTCTTCAAAGACAAGAGACAAGATGAGTTCACACAGTGGACTTCACAGAATCTTTTAGAAAGTTTCTGGAAAATTAGGCTGGGTTGTAGTCTTCTCTCCTTCCTTGGGAATTCTCTTCTCTCCTGGAAGTTCCCTTATCTCCTTGGATGTTCTCTCCCTTTTTATATAATTCAATCCCAACTCAAAACAATTCAAAAGTGAAACCAATAACAGGAGGTCAACTTTCTGACCTCTATCAATCTTGACCTGTCACTTCTTTGTAAACAACTTCTCCAGGTTTCCAAAGTTCTCTGTTGTTTATTGAGCTGGAAGTCAGGTGGTTTCCCTGAAAGGCTTGTTGTTGTTGTCGAAAGTCAGACAGTTTCCCAGAAAGGCTTGTTATCCTCACAAGCCCTCTCCATTCCACCTTTAAAGCATATACAATCAAGTGGCCTTTACATGACACCCTTTGAAAGCCCCAAATGTTAACATTTATTCAATTTTTCAAAAATGAATCCTAAAAAAGTATATTTAACAAAGCACAGAGGCACTTTCGTATCACCCCCAACATTGGAAGAGTGAAATGCCATTTTTAAATGTGTTTCATTACAAAGTGTGGAAAAAATAGAAGATGAAAAATGTTAAAACACACTTTTACACTCAGACTCATTCAGTTTTTTTCCTGTAGTTAACAAAGTTCTGCTTTGTATCATCTTTGCACTTTGATAATTCAAAACAAAGTTAGCTTTTAGATAAAGCATCTGCAATTAATTTTCTTTTGCCATGTCAATAATCTTTAAGTGATAGGGCTGTAATAGTAAACTTCATTAGAATAGTCCAGCATTCTGGTTTTTGAAGTTTTCCACAAAGGCTAGGGTGTTGTGATCAGTACATCTATCAGTATCAATCTGTACCACCTCCCCCCGCCGCTTGGGGATGGGCCTTCACGTTAATATGCAAGTGAGATCAAAGTAAAGAGTAATTACCTAACTGATAGCGACAGCCATCCCAAGCTAATATTTCAGCCAGCCAGCCACAACTCCCAAGCTTTCTGAACTCCGTTTGGAGCTCCGAGCCATAACACTGGCGGGGAGAAAGAGGAGTGAAAATTTCAGGGCGGGAGGGGGGAATGGGGGGAACTATTGTAATTGGTTGTAGGGATGGTGGGAAGGAGTTCAGGGTCAAAGGTGCAGAAGGTGGGAGGGGGGGGTGAAAGTTCGGTATATCAGAAAGTGGTTTTCAGGGGGATTAGCCATATTATTTATGGTGAACTCAGTGTGGAGGGAGCTATGAAAGGGGGTTCAAAGTTTAAATTAAATTTCATGTACAATGTTCATCCAGTGGCACCTTAAAAAATTTAAATTAAACTACAGGGCTTGTAGGTCTTTAAAAAGGGCGGCTGCGTGATGGCGCCAGATGCTATTGCTGGGGACGGAGCCATCCCCCCTCTATGTCACTGGGGGTGGTCGCTACGCCCCCTCTATTTAAATGAGCCCCTGCATGAAATATCACTGCGGCTCAGCGACGGTGCGTCTGCGCCTGAAGACCGCTGACTTCAAAGTGCGCCGGAGCGATTTGCTGCACGCGAATAAAATTCAGGCCCGTATCTTTAACCTGGCCCAGATGTTTGGTCAATGGGATATAATTTACATATAATCGAGTATTAGCTGATCAGAGTATCTTTAACCAGCCCTAGGCGGTTAGTGAATGGGATAGCATGTATGTTTTGTCTCTGGACCTGGGAATAAGTGTGCTCATCAGTCCAGGCTTCCTTTCTCATGGGAAAATATCCCTCTCTGGATCTCCCATATTGACAGTAACTGTTCAGTTAGTGTTTACTTGGAATAGTCCACAGACACTGACTGACCGGTTGAGCAAAACCTGAGCAACCGCAAGTCATTCGTGTATGGAATAAATATTACAATAAAAATATAAATGAAATGAATAAACAAAGCAACTCTTACAATCTCATGAAATACTTGATAGAACAGTTATAAGGAAAAGTAGCACTTTGGTGGGTGCTGTTCTGGTCCTTAAGACACACTGGTAATCAGAAGCCATGTTTATGTTTTATTTTGTGTGCACGTTCGATATTTTACGGAAGTATCTGCTGCGCATATAAGAAATTTATTCTGTCAAACTATGTTTGCCGTTACATGAACATGAATAGGAAACATGCAAATCACAACAGTCAGTTTATTCTACCGAGCGTATCCCAGCAGCTGATAGGTGCAGTGTTGGAAAGGGAGGGGCAGCCAAACAAAATGAACAAACCAAAACAAAGATCCCAATTCACAACTACATCCTGGCCTCAGTGTTCATTGTTATTTGTTGGGATCCATCCTTATTTGATGGGCAAAAATGACCATTATTGTTGTCTCAGATCGGTTTATGGGTGGTACAGGAGCAGTAATATGGATATCCATTCAATTTTTGGATGGTGTTCTTTCTTTATTTTGGGTATACCGTCAGTATATAGGTGGTATATTCTCAGCATTGCATCACGAGGGTTCTTTTTGCTAAAGCTTGAAAATTTATATTTTAAAACTGAAAAGGATTGCATAGAAGCTGCACTTTGTGTGTTTTTTTAAGAAAAGGAGGGTCACCAGAAGTTAAAACGGTAAGTGCTGGACATACTCAGCAGGTGTGGCAGCGTCTGTGGAGAGAGAAGCAAAGTTAATGCTTTAGGGTCAGTGACCTTTCATCAGAACTGGCAAAGGTTGTAAATGTAATAGGTTTTAAGCAAGTGAATGTGGGTGATGAGAGGAGATGATGGAAGAGAGGTGACAGGCCAAGATTTATTGAGATCATGAGACTGGACCTCTGGAGCAGATTTAGTTTCAAGCAGCCAGTAGGTGTTTGGCCTAAAATAGAAGTTTGGTTATTGACCTGCCAGGAGACTACTAGCCAATCTTTCTCTTGAAAGGGAATCCTGGCATCAAGGATGTTCTTATTACCTCCTGTATTTGAAGAAAGCTTGCATGATTAAAGAACGTGCATGTCATATGTGTGAAGCCGAAACCTTTATTGCTGTATTTCTGCTTTAAGATCGGAATGAAGCCTTCTGTAGCTGCATCTCTTGGAAACCTACCCAAACTAATTATCAACTTTGCCTGGAAAGGACAGTTCTAGGAAGATCCAGTTGACAGCCGCCTATTCACCTTTAGGACACCTCACCAAAACAGAGGACTTCTTTCCATACCTTCTTTTCAGCCTAATTGTTTTTTATTCCTTCTATTTCTTTGTAATAGCTGTAAACAAAAAAACATTTTTTCCCGGTTAACTGGTTGTATGTGTGTGTGCGTGAAAGCTAGGATTTCATTTCCGTGTATATGTTCACTTTCTTATTGGTTAAAACTTGGTTTAAAATAAATGGATAATGTTGTTATTTATTAAAGAAACGTACTTGGTGTGCTTTATCCTGGGGGACAATAGAGTACATGATTAACTGTTCTGTAAGTGGGAAAATTGAAATATATGTTGTGAGCTGTTAACAGTGCAGTCCTCCCACCTGGGTTGTAACATATTAATCGGGTGCCATTGTCGGGACTTGAGCCAAGGCCAACAACGTTCAATTGTAAGTGAGGTAATAATAATTGAAAAGGGAAAATAAAAGGGTCTGTTTTCTTGTGTAATAGGGTAAAGTCTACACCACTAGAATGTCTGCAACAGTTGCTGAAACGTTTCTGGGGAAGGAGGATATATCCTTCAGTGACTTGCAGAACCGAACTAAGGTTAAGCTAATAGCTTAGGCAGCACAATTGGGGTTAGAATTAAAAACCAGGATGTAAAAAAAAGCAGAGATAATTGAAGTAATAGCCCAAAAAATTTAAATTGGAAGAAGATGAAAGCAGACCAGAGGGTAATGCAGTTGAATGAGCTAAAACACAGTTACAAATAAACCCATGGGACCTCTTGGGGCACACAAAGCCAATGCAGAGAAAGGGGCCCTGACCGAGAGTACAGCAGATCAGACTGTGGCTTTGACAGCATCTGTAAAGCCAAAAGAAAAGACACTGTAAGTGTAGCGGTTGTGAATAAGAAAACTCAAGAGTTATAGGGAATTGTTGTCGAAAGGAAAAGTAACTCCTTATCTCTCAAGTAAGACAGGAAAACCTATAATTATACTTAGGGACACAGGAGCCACCAAAACTCATTTGCTGGGGAATGGTTTAACATTCCCACCAGAGAGAGCATGAAGGCTAAAGGTTTAGTAAATCTTATTGGTGGGGATTATATACCCGAATTTTTGTATCGGGTGCACCTAGAGTGCGACATAATGTCTGGAATGGTAACTGTAGAAGTTGTCTTTAGATTTCCAGTACACTGACTTGATCTGCTCCTGGGGAATGATTTGGCCAGAACAAAAGTAGTAGCTTCGCCAGCAGCCACAGAGAATCCAAATGAAGTTAAAGAGTGGTCCCTATAAAGTGGTCAAAGGCATTGGCAAACTGAATTATCTGATTGCAGGAAAAAGAATCGACTGTGTCATATCAATATGTTAAAACAATATTATAGCTGGAAGGGGGATAAGCAAGCACAGGTATGTCAGGTAGTAGGGACAGAGAAGGATGAAAGGGATAGTGAGGATGGAGCAGACAGGCCTAAACAATTCTCAGATTGAACCTCCTACAGTCCAGTTAACTGATACTGAATTGCAAGGGAAATTGGACACTATGCTTTCACATTCTGATGCAGAACAATGAGAAGACCTAACAAGGTTACTCAGAGCATTTAAAAGTGCCTGTAGAGATAAGCCAGGATGTACAACATTAGCCATGCATGATGTGGATGTAGGGGAATCCGTTCCTATAAAGCAGCATATTTACCACTTAAGTTCAGAGAAACAGGCAGAAATCCAATGCATGCTGGAAAACCACCTATTGAACCCAGTCAAAGCAGCTGGAGTTCACCTATAGTATTATTGCCTAAACCTGACGGTTCAACTAGACTACAGAAAAGTTAATGTAGTAACAAAGACAGACCCCTACCCAAACCCTGGATCGGCAGACTGTATCAACAAAGTAGGCAGTGCCATGTTTCTTACAAAAATAGATTTGTTAGAAGGATACTGGCAAGTTCTTTTAACACACTGAGTGAAAGAAATATCAACTTTTGTCACACTGCTCAGTTTTTTCCCCCCAGTGCCAAGTGATACCATACAAACTAAGGGGTATCCCAGAAACTTCTCAGAGACCAGTGAAACCAGTGGTAACCAGTGTTGCTAACTGTATACTTTACCTTGCTGATGTGCTGATCTAGGGTGACACTTGGAAGGAACACTTAGAGCAACTGGGGGGCTCTGTTTGGAAGGTTGCAATTGGCTGATTTGGTGATAATCTTTGTGGAAAATTTTAAGACCCAGAATACCATACTATTCCAATGGAGTTTACAATTACAGCCCCATCACTTAAAGATTGTCCACATTGCAGGAAAAATAATGTAATTGCAGATGCTTTATCGTGAATTTAATTTGTTTGAATTTTTTTTTAGTAAAGATAGTACAAAGAAAAATGTCTTAACTACAGGTAAAGAGTGAATGGGGGATGAGTGTGAAAAAATGTGTGTTAAAATGTTTTTTTAACTTCTGTTTATTATACATTGTAATGAAACGCATTTGAAATGGCATTTCATTTCTCCAAGGGCGGAGGTCTTACGAGGGTTTCCATTTTCTTTTGTTAAAACTTGAGAATTTATATTTCAAAACTGAAAACGATTTCATAGCAGCTGAATTTTGTTTTTTTTTAAAGGAAGGTCACCAGAATGTCGGGACTGAGTGGAACTGTAAACAGTTACCGGAAGGCCTCTGTTTTCGAATAAAAACAGCAGGGTTGTTTTAGTTTGCAGAGATGTTTGAAGAAAGGTAACAGGGTAAGACTTACAGAGATCATGAGTCTGGACTTCTGAAAAAGTTTTAGTTTCAATTTGAACTGTTAAAAAAGCCAGTTGGTGTTTGGCCTAAAACTGAAGAAGTTTGTTTATTGACCTGCCCGGAGACTACCAGCCAATCAATCTCTTGAAAGGGAATGCTGCATCAAGGGTGTCCCTCTTTCCTCCTGCATTTGAAGAAAGCCTGCATGATTAAAGAACCTGCATGCCAAATGTGTGGAGTTGAAACTTTTGTTGCTGTATTTCTGCTTTAAGATCTGACTGATGCCTTCTGTAGCTGCATCTCTTGGAAGCCTACCCAAACTGATCATCAACATTGCCTGGAAAGAACTGTTATAGAAAGATTCCATTGGCAGCCACCTATTCGCCTTTGGGATACCTCACCAAAACAAAAGACTTCCTTCCACACTTTCTTTTCAGCCGAAGTGATTTTTATTCCTTCCATTTCTTTGGAACTGCTGTAAACAATCATCCATCTTTCCTGGTTGACCAGTTGTGTATGTATGTGTGCGTGTGTGTGAGGGCTAGGATAAATAAGGGGCTTTAATATTTCAATTCGTAGTTATGTTTACTTCTTATTGGTTAAAACCTGGTTTATAATAAACGGGTAATTTTGTTGTTTATTAAAGAAACCTGGTTGGTGTGATTTATTCTGTGGAACAATAGAGTATATGACTGACTGCTTAGGTAAGTGGGGAAATTTAAATATATATTGTGACCTGTGGAGAAGTGGGACTGAATTAACAGTGTACTCGCCCTGCCTACATCGTAACAATTGTGACGATATAAGTCAGTTTATGCGCTGATGAAAGGTCACAAACTTGCAGTGTTCATACTGTTTTCCTCTCTACAAATGCTGCCTGACCTGCTGAGTATTTCCAGAATTTTATGTTCGTGTTTCAGTTTATGTGCTGTATAGGATCTGTATTGTGATGATATTAAATGATTGTATCGGTTGTATCAGATCAGTATTGTTTTTATATCCGAACTGTATTTGACTGGTATAGCATAATAAATGTGTTTGTCTAAGTACAGTTCAGCCGTGGTATTGGATCTGTATTGGGGGTGTAAGTTAGTTTATGAGTAGTAAAATATCAGTATTGCAGTCGTATATGATTAATATACTGGTGGCATGGGATTAGTATTATGATGGGATGATCGGTTTATGGCTGATATTAGGTTGATGGCTGATACTGTATTGTCATCCAGTAGGTCAATTTATGCTGGTACGGGATCAGCTCTGCAGTTACAAAATATCTTTTTATGGGTGGTTATATGATCAGTATTGTAACGGTATAAAGTCAGTTTATGTGTGATATAGGACGGATATTCTAATGTACGTCAGTTTATGGGTCGGATAGGGTCTGTATTGTGATCTATTAGGCCAGTTTCCGGTTGTATATTGTCAGTATTGTGATTGTATAATATCAGTTTATGGGTCGGATAGAATCAGTATTGTTGTTGTATACAATGAGTATTGGAATCGTTTGGTATGAGAAGTACAGTTGTCTAACATCAGTTTATGAGTGGTATAGGATATATATTACAGCTATAAGGTCAAGTTGAAGGTAGAATTGCATATATGACCTGGAGGGGAACAAGGAGTTGATAGTGTTCCCATCCAACTGCTGCCCTTGTCCTTCCAGATGGGAGAGGTCACAGGTTTTGAAGTGCTGTCAAAGTTGTTGCCATGTATCTGTAGATGGTACTCACTGCAGCCACATTGCACCGTTGGTGGAGTGAGTATTTGTTGAAGGTGGTGGTTGCTCGATCAATCTGGCTGTATTATGTTGGAAGGTGTCAAGTATCTTGACTGTGCTTGCAGTTGCATCCACCCACCCAGGTGAGTGGGAGCATTCCATCACCCTCCTGATTCTTGCCCTCTAGATGGTGGTCAGAATTTGGGGAGTCAGGAAGTGAGTCCCTTGCCGCAGAATTCCCAGTGCAGTTATGGTTTTGGTCAATAGTGATCTCCAGGATGTTGCTGATTGGCTAATCGATGATGATAATGTCATTGAATGTCAACAGGGGATGGTAAAACTCTCTCTATTGGAGACTGACAATACCTGCAGTCGTGCAGCACAAAGGGTGTTTGCCACTTATCAGCAAAAGCCTAAATGCTATGCAGGTCTTACTGTACCTGGGCATGGACTGTTTCATCATCTGAGGCATTGGAATTAAGACATAGTAACATAGATCATTTACAGCACAGAAGAAGACCATTCCACCCATTGTGTCTGTGCCAACCAAAAAGAGCCATCCAGCCTTATGGAACTTTCCAGCTGTAGCTCTGTAGCCCTGTAGCTTGTAGACCTTCAAGTGCATCTCAATGAATTTTTTTTAAAAGCGGTAAGGCTTCTGCCTCTACCAGCCTTTCAGGCACTGTGGAGTTGAACACTGTGCAATCATCAGCAACATCCAGACTTTTGACCTTATCATGGAAAAAAATCAGTGGCGAAGCAGCTGCCTGGGACACTGGCAGCAATATCCTGGTGCTGAAATGATTGGCCTCCAACCACCACAACCATCTTCCTTTATGCAGATAGGATTTCAGCCAGTGGAAATTTTTCCCCCTAATTCATATTGTCTTCAATTTGACGAGGGCTCTTTGATGCCACACTCTGTCCAATGCTGCCTTGATGTCACTCATATCTCACGACTGCAATTCAGCTATTTTATCCATATTTGAACAGAGGCTGAAATGGGATCTTATGACTTCCAATGTATTCCACTGTATCTTAAACTCGTGTCTCATCATTTCAAGTGAATTGTATTCTACCTGAGAACAGTGTGGTATCACTTGAATCAATTTGAAGTAACATGACATGGATTTAAGTGAAAAGAGAATGTATTTATAATGATGTAATACGGGTTTATGATACCATAGAGTGTATTTAAGTGACATGATGCTGGCCTAAGATACAATATAATGTGTTTGAGGTGTTACGGCCCGGGTGTAAGATATATGATGAATGTATTCCAAAGGATCAGACACGAGTTATTTGAAGTGATAACATATGGTTTGTAATGCAATTCAACATATTTTAAGTGACCAGACATGTCTTTAGTACACAATATAATGCATTTGGTGCGGTAAGACACATGTTTTGCATACAATATAATATATTTAATGGGATTAGACATAGGCATAAGACACAATTTAATGATTTTGATGTGATCAGACATATAATTCGGTACAATAGGTTATAACCAGTGTTAAATTATTTGGTTCAAACTGCATGCTGCCTAAGTATTTAACATGTCTCTTAAAGTGTGGTGCCCAGAATTGATCACAATGCTTCAACTGATGCATGAAGAATGTTTCATAACTGTTTAGCATAACATCCTACCTTTTATAAAGCTAAGGAAATCGTGGCTTTTAAACAAACTTCTCAACTTGTCCTGCCACCTTTAATGACTTGTGTACATGAACTGCAGGTGTCTCGGTTCCAGCACCCGTTTTAAAATTGCACAATTTAGTTTATATTACCTCTCCTTATTCTTCCTACCAAAATGTGCCATTTCACATTTCTCTGTGCTAACTTTGATCTGCCACGTGTCTCCCCATTTTACCGGTCTGTTTAGGCCCACTTGCAGTATATTGCTGCACTCCTCATTGGTCACTAAATTTCCACTGAAGTTTGTATCACAATTTCAAATTGTGCTCTCTCCATGTCATTAACATGCACCAAAAAGAACAGTCGTCCGAATACGAACACACAGAGAAGAACACTGTGAACTTTCTTCTAGTCTGAAAAATGAGCATTTACATCTACTTTATGCCACCTGTCCCTTGACCAATCTTGTATCTATACTTCTACTGTCCCTTTAATCCTAAGGGCATTGACTTTGCCAGAAAGAAAATTTCATAATACTCTATCAAATGCTTTTTGGAATTCGCAGTGTGGAGAGCTGGGACATCATGTCTCAAAACACATCCCACCCTGTTCATACTGAGAATCCCAGGGTGGAGAGCTGGGACATCATGTCTCAAAACACATCCCAGCCTGTTCATACTGAGAATCCCAGGGTGGAGAGCTGGGACATCCTGTCTCAAAACACATCCCACTCTGTTCATACTGAGAATCCCAGGGTGGAGAGCTGGGACATCCTGTCTCAAAACACATCCCACCCTGTTCATACTGAGAATCCCAGAGTGGAGAGCTGGGACATCCTGTCTCAAAACACATCCCACTCTGTTCATACTGAGAATCCCAGGGCGGAGAGCTGGGACATCCTGTCTCAAAACACATCCCACCCTGTTCATACTGAGAATCCCAGGGTGGAGAGCTGGGACATCCTGTCTCAAAACACATCCCACTCTGTTCATACTGAGAATCCCAGGGTGGAGAGCTGGGACATCCTGTCTCAAAACACATCCCACTCTGTTCATACTGAGAATCCCAGGGTGGAGAGCTGGGACATCCTGTCTCAAAACACATCCCACTCTGTTCATACTGAGAATCCCAGGGTGGAGAGCTGGGACATCCTGTCTCAAAACACATCCCACCCTGTTCATACTGAGAATCCCAGGGTGGAGAGCTGGGAAATCCTGTCTCAAAACACATCCCACCCTGTTCATACTGAGAATCCCAGGGTGGAGAGCTGGGACATCCTGTCTCAAAACACATCCCACCCTGTTCATACTGAGAATCCCAGGGTGGAGAGCTGGGACATCCTGTCTCAAAACACATCCCACTCTGTTCATACTGAGAATCCCAGGGTGGAGAGCTGGAACATCCTGTCTCAAAACACATCCCACCCTGTTCATACTGAGAATCCCAGGGTGGAGAGCTGGGACATCCTGTCTCAAAACACATCCCACCCTGTTCATACTGAGAATCCCAGGGTGGAGAGCTGGGACATCCTGTCTCAAAACACATCCCACCCTGTTCATACTGAGAATCCCAGGGTGGAGAGCTGGGACATCCTGTCTCAAAACACATCCCACCCTGTTCATACTGAGAATCCCAGGGTGGAGAGCTGGGACATCCTGTCTCAAAACACACCCCACTCTGTTCATACTGAGAATCCCAGGGCGGAGAGCTGGGACATCCTGTCTCAAAACACATCCCACTCTGTTCATACTGAGAATCCCAGGGTGTAGAGCTGGGACATCCTGTTTAACATGCTTGTATCTAAACGCACAAATTGTTTTGAATAAGCTTGGTGAAACACAAGCACAAATAGCCGAGTGTGAATATGATGCAGTGGCAATAACAGAAACGTGGCTTAAAAATAACGACTGGACACTTAATATTAAACGATACAAAGAATTCAGAAAATACAGGGAAGTGAAAAAGCGAGTTAGGGTGGCAGCACTTGGAGGAGAGAACACATTGTAGTGATGGAAAGAGACAATGTCCTTGACGGGGCGAGGACAAAATCAATTTGGTTCGAGTTGAGAAGCAAGAAAAGTGTGATCACTCTATTAGGATTATTCCATAGACCTCCAAGTAGAGAAAGAGAGAGACAGAGAGACAGAGGGAGACAGAGAGACAGAGGGAGAGAGAGAGAGAGGAGCAAATCTGCAGGGAAGTCACAGAGATGTGTAATAACTATAGAATGGTGATATTGGGGAACTTCAGTTAATGTTGGGGTAAAGGGTAAGGACGGAGAAATTCTTTGACCAGTATGTTGTCAGTCCAACCAGGAAGGAGGCATTTTCTGGATCTGGTGCCGGGAATGAGGTGGGCCAAGTGGACGAAGTGGCTGTTACCTACAGTTGGTTAAGAGTGATCATTGTATCGTAAAGTTTAGATTAGTAATGAGGAGCAAGGGACGATCAAAAGTAGAATTACGAAGTTAGAAGAGAGCTATCTTCAATAGGATGAGAGGGGAACCTACACAGGGTAAAATGGAACCAAAGACAGACAGGAAAAGCTGCAATGAAACAATGTGCGATCTTTAAGGAGATGCTTCAGGTACAGGCTAGGCAAATTCCAACAAGGATGAAATGTAAAGTGAAAAGCCAGGGCTGATGGATGACGATGGAGATAGATATTATGATGAGACCAAAAATATCGTGTATGATGCTTGTCAGGTGGATTATTCAAGTGAGAATCAACGACAAATAAAATAAGATGTGAGGGAAAGTGAAGAGGAACATAAGACTGACAAAGAGAGAATAACAGAATAGAATGGCAGTTATCATAAAATGGAACCCAAAATTCTTCTACTGACATGTAAATAAGAAAGGTGTAGCAAGAGGCTGGGTGTGTCCTTTAGGAACATAAAGGGTGACATATGCTCAGAGTCGCAGGGCAACGCTGGAATACTTAATGAATATTTTGCATCCGGGTTTACTAAGGAAGAGAATGCTGGCAAAATATCGGTAGAAGCAGAGATGGTAGAGGTAATTGGTTGGCAGGATTTATTGGGAGGGTTGGCTGCACTTAGAGTGGATAGGTCGCCTGGTCCAGATGGCTTACATTCCAAGTTGCTAAAGGAAGTGGGGGTGGAGATAGTGGAAGGGCTTGTCATAATCTTCCAATCTTCCATCGGTACAGGGGAGGAACCAGTGGATTGGAGAGTGGCAAATATGACACCCTTATTCAAGAAAGCATGTAAGCACCTTCCAGTAATTACAGGCCAGTCAGTTTAATATCAGTGGTGGGTACAGTTTTAGAATCAATACTCAGGGGGGAAAAAAATCAACAGGTACATGTCGAGGTTTAAGTTAATTAAGGAGAGCCAGCACGGATTTGTAATGTGTAGATCAAGTTTGACTAATCTGTTTGAATTTTCTGATGCGGGAAGAGAGAAGGATGATGAAGTGAAAGAAATGGATGTTACCCATGTGGGTTCAAGAAAGTCTTTGACAAATTACCACACAAAGAGTTGATAAACAAAATTGAGGCTCATGGAATAGGAGGGTCTATGCCAGCTTCAGTAATAAATTAAAAAATGGCTTAAGGGCAGAAAACAGTGGGTCACAGTAAATGGTTGTTTTTCACATTGGTGGATGGTAGACAGTGATGTTTCCCAAATGTCAGTGTTTGGACCACCACCTTTTTGATATATATAAATGTCTTGCATCTTGGCATACCGAGTAAAATTTCCATATTAGCCGCTGATTCAAACTTGGACGTGTGGCAAGCATAAAGAATGATACCAATCGACTGCACCAAGACATAGGTCGGCTCGCAGAATGGTCAGACAAATGGCAGATGGAATTTAACACAGAGAAGTGTGAGGAGATACCTTTTGGCAGAAGGGATAGGGCGAGGCAATATAGGTTTAATGGCACAGTTCCACAGAGTCATAGAGTCATTGTGACATCTACAGCATAGAAAGAAGTCATTCGGCCCATCCAGTCCATACTGGCTCTCCACAAAGCTATCCAGTCAGTCCCACTCCCCCGCTCGATCCCCGTAGCCTGCAAGTTTATTTCCTTCAAGGGTCTATCCAATTTCCTTTTGAAATCATTGATTGTCTCTGCTTTCCACTACCCTTGTGAGCACCGAGTTCCAAGTCATTTTCACCTGCTGTAGAAAATAGTTGTTCCTCATGTTCCTCCGGCATCTCTTGCCCAAAACCTTCAATCCATGTCCCAGAGTTCTTGTACCATCTGTTAATGGGAACATTCTTTTCCTTGACAAACTTATCTAAGCCTGTCACGATCTTTTACACTTTATAAAATCTCCCCTCAATCTCATTTGTTCTAAGGAGAACAAGCCTAGATTTTCCAACCTAACCTTGTAACTAAACTCCCGCATTGCTGGAACCATTCTGGTAAATCTCCTCTGCACCCTTTCAAGGACCATCACATCCTTCCTAAAGTGTGGTGACCAGAACTGGACGTAATACTCTAGTTGGAGCCGAACCAGAGCTTTTGAAATGTTCAGCATAACTGCTCTGCTTTTGTACTCAATGCCTAGAACATGTTAATTTTATAGATTGATAGATTTTAAGGTTTATGGGGCAGGTATAGAGAGTTAGGTCACAATTCAGCCATGACCTCAATGCATGGTGGAACCGTTTCGAGGGACTAAATGAACACCTCCTAGAATAATAGAAACTTACATCTCAGAAGGAGGCCATTCAACCCTTTGTGCTTGTGCTGGTTCTTTGAAAGGGAAGTCGCATTTATTCCCAAACACCCACTTTTTGTTGGTCACCTGGTAAGTTCCTGTTTTATTTATTCTTTCATGGGATGTGGACATTGCTGTCAAGTCCAGCATTTGTTGCCCATCCCTAATTGCCTTTGACAACTGAGTGCCTTGCTAGGCCATTTCCGAGGGCAGTTAAGAATCAACCAGGTTGCTGTGGGTCTGGAGTCACATGTAGGCCAGACCAGGTAAGGACAGCAGATTTCATTCACTAAAGGACATTAATGAACCAGATGGGGTTTTACATCTTTCGATGATAGTTTCATGCTACCATTACTGAAATTAGCTTTCCATTCCAGATTTTAAAAAAATTAATTAATTGAATTTATTGATTCATTGAATTTAAATTCCACCAGTTGCCATGGCGGAATTTTAACCCGCATCCCCAAGGCATTATTTGCGTGACATTACCACTAGGCCACCATTTCAAATACCTGTCAACTCCCTTTTAAAATTATTGATAGGATCAGGTTCCATCACCTTTTCAGGTGGAGAATTCCAGATCCTGACAATTCTCTGTTGCTACAGAAACTACTGAGCTCGATGTTAAGTTCAAGAAGTTCGAAAGTGCCGAATTGAAAAATAAGGTGTTGTTCCTCGGGCTCCCATTAAGCTTCATTACAACAGTGCAGGAGGCCAAGGGCAGAGAGGTCAGAGTGAGAGAGGGGCAGAGAATTAAAATGGCAAGCGTTAAGAAACTCAGCGCCAAGCTTTCAGACTGAATGGAAGTGTTCCTCAAAGTGATCATCCAAGCTGCACTTGGTCTTCCCAATGTGGAACAGACTGTATTGTGAGCACTGAATACAGTATACTAAATTGCAGAAGTACAAATAACATATATGATGCCATTTATGACTTTGATTGGAGTCATTTCTGTACTTTGGCAGTGGCGGAAACCTAATTGGAGGAACTCAAACATGGAATTCCGGGAAAGATGGGGACGGATTTGGGAGGCGACAACTTGTTCGGGACTTTGGAGAGGAAAGGGAGGCTGTAGATTGTACAGTATTTTGTAAGACCATTGTGGTCAAGGGTTGTTTTCTGGAACACAGTGTGATGATGGATGATTTAAAGGAGAGAAGATCAACACCTGAATAAAGAGAACTATTAACAATATTGGCTAACATGGAGACAGGAAGGGAAGTTGGGTGATCAACAGTTTCGTGAGAATAGGACTGAGGGAGCAGGAAGTGGGTCTCATGGACAAGATGAACTCGGAGAGTGTTTGAGAGGAGATAGGAGAGAAACTAGAGAAAGATGCAAATTCAGGGCTAGGGTGGGGGTGGGGCGCCGGGGGTTAGCATTAAGGAAGCTCAGGGTGAGTGGAAGGAAGGGACGCACCAGAGGCAGCTGATCAGATGGTGTCGATCTTAGGGAGAAAGAAATCCATGAGCTCCTCACTTATTGTTGGAGGTGAGGGTGCAGGAGACTGGGCAGAGGGGTTTAAGAAAACGGTTTGCAACAGAGACAAGAAGCCGGGGTTATATTTACATTCCAGGATGATCCTGGAATAGTGAGCAGTTTTAGCAAATGAAAGCATGATCCGATAGTGTTTTAAGTGGCCTAGCTAGATCCAGTGGCGGATGGATAAACCAGTTGTCAGCCGTATCTTTTCAAACCTGCATCCTTTGGACATCAGGGAGCGGAGACGAGGGCCATACCAGATAAATCACTGTTACTGTTTGTTTTATCGCACAAAATCTTGAGAATAGCCTGAAGAAAGATACTTTATTTGAAGAGTAAAGGTTACATGTAACACAAGCTGATTGCCAGAATATTAAACTCCAGCCCAGTTAGAGGGATTGTCAGCAGAAGTAAATCCCACTGCTCCATGTATGGGAAGGGATTTAATCGATCATCCATCCCGCGGAGATACCAGTGATTTCACAAGTAACTGCAGGGGTTGGATTCTGCTGTGATTGCTGCTGTTAATCACATCCAGGACTGAACCATATTCATTCTGACAGTTGGTTTTTTTCAGTTGATATTAATAATCCCTGTAACTGGGCAATAGCTTAATATTCTTGGTGGATGTCAAATTAATCCAAGGGTGTAGGGTCAGTGAAAAGTCCTGCTGATTGTATTTGCCTCCAATTGATTTTATTTTTCCTTTTACCAAATACATCACTATTGAAAGGACTGTCTTCAAATATTGAAAACTACTAAAAATGGAGCAAAAATTGATTGTAAAATGAACTGAAGCTACAGATTGGCTTTGAAAGAGCCAGCAGAGATGAGATGGGCCTGGGTCCAGCAGATGGAGCTGAACCTCCATTTAACTCCTTCTGAGAGGAAAACGACCGCCCCCAAGAGGAGAATGAGTGATGATCGTTCAGGGTCAAACACTGAACACACTGCACCCCACAGGGACATCACAAACTGTCCCCTCACTGGGACAGATCAGGGTCAGACACTGAACACACTGCACACCACAGGGACATCACAAACTGTCCCCTCACTGGGACAGATCAGGGTCAGACACTGAACACACTGCACACCACAGGAACATCACAAACTGTCCCCTCACTGGGACAGATCAGGGTCAAACACTGAACACACTGCACCCCACAGGGACATCACAAACTGTCTCCTCCCTGGGTCAGCTCAGGATCAGATACTGAACACACTGCACTCCAACGGGAGATCACAAACTGTACCCTGCCTGGGTCAGCTCAGGGTCAGACACTGAACACACTGCACCCCACAGGGACATCACAAACTGTCCCCTCACTGGGACAGATCAGGGTCAGACACTGAACACACTGCACACCACAGGAACATCACAAACTGTCCCCTCACTGGGACAGATCAGGGTCAGACACTGAACACACTGCACACCACAGGGACATCACAAACTGTCCCCTCACTGGGACAGATCAGGATCAGATACTGAACACACTGCACCCCACAGGGACATCACAAACTGTCCCCTCACTGGGACAGATCAGGGTCAGACACTGAACACACTGCACCCCACAGGGACATAACAAATTGTTCCCTACCTGGATCAGCTGAGGAGATAATACTGAACCCCTTGAAACCTATCACATCACAATATACTACTTTTAAATTAAACTGGATCAGAGTCCTATATTCCTGGACCCTGTAAACCCAAGCATTGATCCATCCCTGGGCCCTGTAAACCTGAACATTAATGCACACCCGAGCTCTCTCAGTCCGAACATTAATCCACCCCAGTGTGAATATACTGACGTCTCAGTAGGAGTGATGAGTGAGTGAATGCCTTCCCACAGAAGTGGCAGGTGTGCAGCCTCTCCCCCAGTGTGAATATGCTGGTGTTTCAGTAGGAGTGATGAATGAGTGAATTTCTTCTCGCACACGGAGTAGGTGTGCAACCTCTCCCTAG
Source organism: Heterodontus francisci (assembly GCF_036365525.1). Lineage (NCBI taxonomy): Eukaryota > Metazoa > Chordata > Chondrichthyes > Heterodontiformes > Heterodontidae > Heterodontus > Heterodontus francisci. Next base: position 25,337,922 of record NC_090404.1, read on the forward strand.
TGCGAATGTGCTGGTGAGTCAGCAGTTCACATTTGCTTTGTAAAACTCTTCTCACATTCAGAACATGTCAAACGTCTCTCCTCAGAGTGAATAAGTTGGTGTCTCAGGCAAAGGGATGACCGAGTGAATCCCTTCCCACACTTGGAGTAGGTGAATGACCACTCCCCAGAGTGAACTCGCTGGTGTGTCAGCAGGGTGGATGACTGAACGAATCCCTTCCCACACACGGAGCAGGTGAGTGCCTTGGTGATATTGCAGCTGGGATGAGTAATTGAATCCCTTCCCACAGTCCCCACATTTCCACGGTTTCTCAATGGTGTGGGTGTCCTTGTGTCTCTCCAGGTTGGATGACCAGTTGAAGCCTTGTTGAACGCAGAACACGTGTACAGTTTCTCCCCGCTGTGAATGGTGATGTTTTTTCAGGCTGTTTAACTGGTTAAAGCTCTTTCCACAGTCAGTGCACTGGAACACTCTCACTCAGGTGTGTGTGTGTCTCGGTGCTTTTGTCACCCTGATGTTTGAAATCTTCCCCCACAGACAGAACAAACATTTTTCCTTCCACATTCAAAGTCCGATGATTTTCAGGTCCTGATGAATCGAGTGACTCTGTCAGATCTTGATGTGATGTTTAGTTTGAGTTCCTATCTGCAAATCCTTCCTTACTAATACCCTGTAAAAGGAGTTTACGGACGTCCACACTATCAGTATATGATAGACATTAAAAACAGGCAATTCCAGTTCCCACGGAACATTCTTTCCTCTCTTGCTCCCCTAAAACATATGGTCCATTAAAACTCATAGAAGCCGAAAATAAGCAACAAAATCACAACAAAAGCAAAGAGAAGAGCCCCAACGAAACCAGAATGTTGTTTCCAGTGTCGATGAGACACTTTGTATCCTGAGGAGCCCACCGGGTCACAGAAGGTGTCAAGCATGCTTACTCTCCAGGGCCAATTGGACATGGACAAGACCACAGAAGAGAGGTTGGCAGCCACAGTGACCCCACCCCCCTCCTCAACATGGACCCCGAACATCCTGGATCTAGACATTGCCTTTATTCCTTTTCTTTCCTTCTCTGTTGACGCTGTGCCTCGTCATTAAGGCGTTCGGACTCAAAGTATGATGCAGCTTGATGGGCAGGTTGTCACCATTTTGAATGATTGGTATCAAGCTCCTCCCAGTTATCAATGCCAATGATGTCACGCTTCAAAGAGAGCTTCAGAGTGTCGATGAAGAGTTTTCTTTGTCCTCCCCGGAACGCTGGTCATTTGAGAGTTCAGAAAAGAGGACCTTGTGGGGGAGATAGTTTTCAGCCATCCGGACACAGGGTCCAGTCCATCGACATTGATATTGCAGAAGCTTTCCCTGAATGCTTGTGGACCTGACTTCAAGAAGGACACTAGCATTTGTTCAATGGTCCTCCCATTGAATCTGGAGGATGCGGTGGAGGCATTGTTGATAGAATTTCTCTAGCACTCTTATGTCTCACTGATCCACAGCCCAAGTCTCAGTGCAGTACAGGAATACAGTGACAACAACAGCGCTGTACACTAGGACTTCTGTTGACTTGCGGAGGTCTTTGTTGTCAAACATTCGCTGCTATGGTTTGTAGAAGGCTGGGCTGGCGCAGCTGGTCTGGTGTTGCATCTTCTCATCAACAGTGGTCTTTGGAGAGAGGTGGCTGCCAAGGTGTAGGAAGTGCTCAACTTATTCCAAAGTCTCTCCTTCAACATATATGGGAATTGGAATATTTGGCTGACCAGGTGTGGGTTGATATATAAGTTTCGTTTTGGCAACATTCAATGGTAGGCCGATTCTCTTGCATGCAAAAATGAAGGGATCGAGTGTCTTGCAAATCTGGTGCAGAGTGAGCAATGACACTGCAGTCATCTGCACGCTGTAGATCATATATGTCTACGGTGGTCAGTTTAATTTTCGCACTGAAGCGACTGAGTTTAGTGAGTTTTCCATTTAGGCAGTATTTAATACTCACACCAGAGAGCGGCTGATCTTTCATGAGGTGAATAGCCACAGTCAGGTAGATTGTAAATAGTATGGGGGCTATCACGCAGCCTTGCCTGACCCCGGTCCAGATCTTGAAGTTGCCTGTTTCAGGGGATCACATATTTCAGCATCGTTTTCATCAAACCAGACCTGGTGATGACAATGCCCGAATCCAATGGTCTGGACACAGGAGTCTACTACAGCTGACTTTAGTTCTTCCCATTTTTCTGAAATTTGGTTGGATGCGTGAAGATTTTCCAGATTGGCTGTGAGCTGCACTTGGAATTCCGGGTCAGGATTTTGCACCCACCTGCAGGAATGAGCTGGTGATGGGGGGAGGGGGTCATAAAATTGGACGGGAGGTTGGGGGGATTGCCATCCCCGATGGCTTTCTGCCCCTGCTGCAAATTTACGAGGGGAGGCCGTGGTGGGAAACGGAGCCAACCCCAGGCCAAACAAGGCCCTTAAGTGGCCAATTGATTGCCAGTTAAAGGCCTGCTCCCACCGCAGCTGGTATTTTACCAGTGGCGGGCGGGTGGCTGAGGTCCCCCAGGAGGCCGCCAAGTAAAACCCGGCGGCCACCTTGCCAGCTGGGTGCCCTCCTGATTAAACACCTGTGGGCCAAAGGGGGTTGCCCCATTGTCCAACTGCCCTCGATACACAACACTCCCCCACTTCCAACCGAACCCCTTTGCCTTGCCGAGGCCCGGCCGATTGTGCCCAGCGTGGCCCCAGACATTTACTGTGTTTCCTGGGCCAGCGACCCAATTGCCGCTGAGGCTGGGTGCGGTCCCAACAGTGGCCACCGCTCCCGGTGGCGCTGCTGGGACTGAGAGCTGCCAGTCTGCTGATTGGCCAACAGCTCTTAGAGGCGGGACTTCCTGCCTCAGTGGGGTAGAAGTCCGCCCAAGGCCAATGAAGCCCTGGGTGCTGTAAAATCCTGGTGTAACTCCCCAAGCTTTGTGGAGACGGCCCGCCCACGACTTTGCTATAGGGCCGAGACATTGATCTTCTTCCTCTTGGACTTTTGGGTCTTGCAATGTTTTGGTGCTGGTTGGATGTTCATCACCGATGGAATAAGTGGATGATCTCTCCATCAGGCATCAGCTCCCTGCATGTATCGAGTGATACAGATATAATTTAGATCTTTGGCTCGAACAATGACATAATCCAGGAGGGCTTGTGCTTTGGTCTAGGATGCTTGAATTTGCCCTTCTGGTGGAAGAGGGTGTTAGTTATAATGAGGCCATGCTGAGTACACTTTGTCAGCAGGAGGACACGATTTCCAGGTAATAGAGGAATAGCTAATCAATGTACCTTTACCCTGATCCACATGTTTGGTAAAAGGGAACAAATTTAGGAGTGACGGAGGACTACCTGAATGATGCCATGCATTGAAATCATGCTTCAAATAGTGGCGTAAGAGACTGCCATTTCGTTTCTTGCATCACTGGCTGCAGTACTGGGGAAAGAGGGCACTGTTCAATGGGGATGAGGTCCACTTGAACCAGAATGATGGAGCTATTCCGTTTGTATTACATCCACTTAAACAGGACTGGGACCAATGTCGAGGTGAATTCAATAATTAGGACTGTAGATGGGGCTTTAAGATAAAAAAAAGTTGTGGGGGCAGAAAATGATGAGGTATTTATAAATGTAAAGAGAAAGCTCAAGGACATAGCACAGTGTGGTGATTTGGGTAAAGTTAAGCAGAATGTGACAGCTGAATGTTAATAATATATCAATGGAAAAGGTAAACTCAGTGAAAAGTTAAAATGAAAACCTCTTTATCTGAATGTCCAGAGGTTTAGTAACAAGATAGACAAGTTATTGGCATTATTAGAGATAAATGGTTTGATCTCATAGCATTATTGAGACGTGGTTACATGGTAAGCAAGTTGGAAAATAAATATTCCAAGATAGTTGACAGTTTGCAAAGAAGGACAAAATGAAAACTAAGGTAGGGTAACCCTGATAATAAAGGATCACAGAAGAACAGTCGTAAGAAAAGATCATGGATTGAAACAGCAGGAAACAAAATCAGCATGCTCTCTTGCCATTTTCTCTCTCTTTAAATTAAAACATCTTCCCTCAATTGATGCCTCTCCCCCATCATTAGTTTAAAAATCTCTCTACCACCCTTGTTATAAGATGCTGGTTTCGATGAGCTTCAGGTGAAGGCCGTGCAAATGGTACAGCCCCCTCTTTCCCCACTACTGTGTCAGTGCCCCATGAATTGAAACCTATTTCTCCAACAGCAATCTTTGAGCTACTCATTGAACTCTGTGATCTGATTTACCCTATGCCAATTTGCTTATGGCTCAGGTAGTAATCCAGAGATTATTACCTTTGTGGTTCTTTTATTTATTTATTTAGCCCCTATCTTCTCATGCTCGCTCAGCAGAACCTCATTTTTAGGCTTACTTATATCGTTGGTGCCCACATGGACCACATCAACTGGATCCTTCCCCACCCACTCCAAGTTCTTCTCCATCCCTGAGGAGATGTCCTTAACCTTGGCACCAAGCAGGCAACACAGCCTTCGGGATTCATGCTCTTGGCTACAGAGTACAGTATCTATCCCTCTAGATACACTGGCCCCTGCAACAAATATATTCCTTTTTACTCCACCCACTTGAGTGGATCTCTGTACCACCGGTGCTGAGGTTAGCTTTTCCATCCTCCCTGCTTTCCCTGCTCTCGTTCACACAAGTTACAAGAACCTCGAAGCTTAGTTTAGTTTAGAGATACAGCACTGAAACAGGCCCTTCGGCCCACCGAGTCTGTGCCGACCATCAACCACCCGTTTACACGAATCCTACACTAATCCCATATTCCTATCACATCCCCACCTATCCCTATATATTTCCCTACCACCTACCTATACTAGGGGCAATTTTTAATGGCCAATTTACCTATCAACCTGCAAGTCTTTGGCATGTGGGAGGAAACCGGAGCACCCGGAGGAAACCCACGCAGACACAGGGAGAACTTGCAAACTCCACACAGGCAGTACCCGGAATTGAACCCGGGTCGCTGGAGCTGTGAGGCTGTGGTGCTAACCACTGCGCCACTGTGCCACCCAAGCTGTTGGACAAGTGCAAAGGCTGACACTCCTCTTTGCTATCTTGTGGTTCCCCATACCTGCCTTATTCATAATCATTCTGTTCTGCTCCTTAGAACAGAACAAATCTGATGCATCTAGCCTAAGGGCTCTGACTGCCTCCTAGATAAACAAAACTGTCCAGGGAAATTTCTCCCTCCCTGATGCTTCGTATTGTCCGAATTTCAGACATCAGTGAATCAACTCTAAGCTGAATATCCTCCAGCTGCAGACTCTTACTGCATATGTGGTTACTGTGGATCACACTGGTGTCCACCTGTTCGCACATGCTACAGCTTGAACACATCACCTGCCCTGCCATCTTCGTTGTGTTATATTTATCTAATTAAGTATAGAAATATTACTCAACCATTATTTGTAGTATTCATAAGTAATTTAACTAGTTAAACTATAAATGTAGTAAAATACTTATATCTCCCCAGTCCCAGTTTAAACTAATACTCCAGTTTCAGGAGAGAATGAAGCATTAAAACTCACCAGCTAATCACCTACCTGCTCACCTATTTAATGCTTCTGGACAACTCTCAGGTCTCACTGTGTCCCGCTACCTGTCACTCAGATCAATCCTTGTTCTGTACAAGACCAGAACAGCACGTCCTCCCTCGCTGCACTGAATTCCCTCACTTGCCAAATTCCCGAGTTGAGCACTCATTCTCACAGGGCTAATTCGCGCTGGACTTTGTGCCATTTATTTTATGCATTCACAAAACCTCATGTATTATAGTCATTGGAATTCCAGAGACCTGAGTCAGGCCCTGCTGACTAGGAAACCAATTTGAACTAGCTACTTCATCTGTGCAGCTGACACTAGCAGACAGACTGCTTAGCACTGAGTAAGACTGAAAGAAACTAAAATATAAGTTAAATGATAAAGAGTGAAGGTGGTGTTGTATGGTAAGGTCACTTAACTAGTAATCCAGAGGCCCAGGTTAATGTCCTAATGACATGGTTTCAAATCTCCTTATGGAGGCTGGTAGAATTTAAATTCAATTAATTAATAAAAATCTGGAATTAAAAGTTAATCTCAGTAATGGTGCCATGAATCTATCATCAATTGTCATAAAAACCCATCTGGTTCACAATTGTCCTTTAAGGAAGAATATTGCGTGCAATTCTGGTCGCCACACTACCAGAAGGACGTGGAGGCTTTGCAGAGGGCACAGAGGAGGTTGATCAGGATGTTTCCTGGTCTGGAGGGCACTAGCTATGAGGAGAGGTTGGAAAAACTCGGATTGTTTTCACTGGAAAGATGGAGGTGGAAGGGCGACATGATAGAGGTTTACAAAGTTATGAGCGGCATGGACAGAGTGGATAGTCAGAAGCTTTTTCCCAGGGTGGAAGAGTCAGTTACTAGGGGACATAGGTTTAAGATGCGAGGGGCAACGTTTAGAGGGGATGTGTGAGGCAAGTTGTTTACACAGAGGGTGGTGAGTGCCTGGAACTTGCTGCCAGGGGAGGTGGTGGAAGCAGATACGATAGCGACGTTTAAGAGACATCTTGACAAATACATGAATAGGAAGGGAATAGAGGGGTACGGTCCCCGGAAGTGCAGAAGGTGTTAGTTTCGGCAGGCATCAAGATCGGCGCAGGCTTGGAGGGCCGAATGGCCTGTTCCTGTGCTGTACTGTTCTTTGTTCTTTGAAGGAAATCTGCCGTCCTTACCTGGTCTGGCCTGCATGTGACTCCAGACCCACAGCAACGTCGCTGAACCTTAACTGCCCTCTTCAATAACCTAGGAACTCAGTTCAAGGGGAATTAAAGAACGGCAAAAAACGCTGGCCTTGCCAGCGATGACTATACCACATGAAAATAATAAAAAATGCAAACTTCACTACATTTTAGCAAGAGATAAACTGTTAAAATTCCCTCGCTTACCAAATTCCCGCGTTCAGGACTCAGTCGAGCTGTAATTCGTGCTATAGAGGATTGACTGATCAATGTAGATTTACCCTTCTCCAGGTATTTGTTGAACGATCTGAATTCTAAGATAATAGAAGACTAGCTGCTGAAATTACTTTACTCGGACCCAAGTATTTGGTGAACTGGAAAGTATATCCAGGTAATAGAGGTATAGCTGATCAATGTAGCTTTAGCCTTCCCCAGGTGTTTAAGAGTGATAGAGGAATAACTGATCAATGCTGTGAGTTGAATGCATGGTTCAAACAGTGGTCTGGGAGACAGGCATTTAGTTTCATGGGTCACTAGCTCCAGGACTGGGAAAGAGGGAGCTGCTCCATTGGCATCAGGTCTAACGTCCAGGTGAATCTTGTGGATAGGACATACCTGGGCAATTGCCCACATTGACAGGTGGCTACCACTGTTGTAGCTGTACTGAAACAGCTTGGCTAAGGGCATAGCTAGTACTGGAACACAAGCCTTCAGTACTAGAGCGAGAATGTTGTCTGGACCCGTAGCATTTGCAGTATTCAATGCTTTGAGCCATTTCTTGAAATCACATGGAATGAATCAGATTGTCTAAAGACTGGCATCTGAGATGCCGGGGACCTCAGGATGAGACCGAGATGGATCATCCACTCGGCTCTTTTGGCTGAAGATGGACGCAAATGTCTCAACCTTTTCTTTTACACTGATGTGCTGGGCTCCCTCATCATTGAGGATGGGGATACTGGTAGAGCCTCCTCCCCCTGTTCGTTGTTTAATTGTCCACCACTATTCACGACTTGATGTGATAGGACTGCAGAGCTTTGATCTGATCCGTTGGTTGTGGGATTGCTTCGCTCTTTCTACTGCAAACTGCTTCCACTCTTCGACATGCATGTAGTCCTGCATCGTAGCTTCACCTGGTTGACACCTCATTTTCAGGTATGCCTGGTGTTGCTCCTGGCGTGTTCTCCTGCACCGCTCATTGAACCAGGGTTGATTCCTTGGCTTGATGGTAAAGGTAGAGTGAGGGATATGCCAGGCCATGATGTTACAGATTGTGTTTCAGTACAGTTCCGCTGCTGCTGATGGTCCACAGTGCCTCATGGATGTCCAGTTTCGAGCTGCCAGATCTGTTCTGAATCTATCCCATTTAGCACAGTGGTAATTCCACACAACACGATGGAGGGTATCCTCAATATGAAGATGAGACTTCACTTTCACAAGGAATTTAGCAGTGGCCATTCCTACCAATACTGTCATGGACCGATGCATTACAACAGGTAGATTGGTGAGCAGAAGGTCTATTCGCCTAGCTTAATGGCAATACTGTATCAGTAAGAAAAAAAGGTAAAATCGGGGGAAATGACGGGAGGTTAGAATTCAAACCACTTTATCTGAATGCCCAGAGGATTTGCAACAACATAGATAAGCTAATGGCACAATTATAGAAAAATGGTTTCATTTAATATTATTGAGTTGTGGTTGCATGGTAACCGTGTTTGGGAACTAAATATTCCAGGATACTTGACATTTCACAAAGACAGACAAAATGAAAAACGAGGGAGGGCAGCCCTGTTAATAAAGGATCACATAAGGACAGTAGTTAGGAAATATCCTGGCTTGAAAGAGTAGGAAATATAATCAGTTTGGGTAGAGATACAAAACAGCAAGGAGAAGCTAAGACAATTGAGAGCAGTTTATATACCTCCAAGTAGCAGCTATACTTTTGGATATGGTTTTAATAAAAGACAATTAGACAATGTTTGCCTTGCTAGCGAGGCACAAGAAGAAATAAAAGGATCTTGAAGCAAAGGTTGATATTCAACTGTTGAAACATCAATGGACCAGCCATATAAATTCTGTGGCAAGAGCAGGTTAGAGGCTACAAATTCTGCAGCGAGTAACTAACCTCCTGACTCCTCAAAGCCTGTCTACACCGAATGCAACTTCACTTCATTGGATCTCAGCCCACTAAATGTAAGCATGCTGAACTGGACTGGTCCACACTCAATGTAGCTGTGCGAAACTGGAGGTTTATACAACAAATGTAACCCTGATGAACTGGACCCCTCCACACTGAAAGTAACTGCGTAGTACTGGACTTGAGCAGTCAGTAACCGTGCTCAACTAGCCATCTACACACTAGATATAAGCACGTTGACACAGGCAAGATCATATTGGCAGTGACTGTGCTGAACGGGGCCTGGCCACATACAATTGAACTGAAGCTGCCCTCACTGAAAGTAACAATGCAGAACTGGATCTCTCTACTCTGAATGTGAGTGTGCTGAACTGCAACTTTTGACACTGAATATTACCGTGCAGACCTGGACCACGCTACACTAAATATCACTGTGTGAGTTGGACCTGTCTCTACCGAACGCAATTGTACTGAAGCTGACCAGTCAACACTGAATGCAACAGGGTTGAATTGGATTTTTCAACAATGAGGGTTAGCTTGCACAACTGGACCTATTTGTACAGAATGTAACCGGGCTGAACACGTCAATACTGAAAGCAACTGTGCTGAACTAAACCGGTGCAAACAGACTATAACTGTGCTGAACTTGACCTCTCCACACTGCTTCTAACTGCAGCGACCTCGACCAGTTCACACTAAATATAAATGTGCTCAACTGGACATGTCTCTACTGAATATAACCGTACTGAACTTGACCATCAATACCGAATGCAACCCCGCTGAACTGGACTGCACCTGTGCACACTGAAATTAATGTGCTGACCTAGACCAGTCCACACTGAATACAGTGAGCTGGATTGAAGTGATTTCACCATCTCAGAGGGATTTGGAGTCAGGTGTAGATGACCCAGGATCACACGGACTGGAGCTGAATGGTGATCAGGAGAGGGAACTTGGCTACAGTTCCCTTCAGGACCAGTTTATCTCTGGTCAGTAATACCTTGTGCTGACTAGCATTAAAGGGTTTAAACCTGCGGATTCCTCATATACAAGGTTCACTTTCACCGTTGCAACTGGTTATTAAGCTTTTCATTATCGTAACAGTAACTAGGATCATTTTGTAATCTCTGGGTATTTCTCTGTAGAGCCGTGTCAGATCGCTTGAAAAACATTCCACTTTATCAAAACAAAAACATGAGTCTGGCAGCTGCTGCACTAATGTATTTATTTCAATTAGTGCGCTGAATATAAAACATCAAGCTATCTAATTATCTCCCTGCAGCCTGACATCAGGTATAAATGTGACAATCTTCGAGTGCGGTTCAGGGCGAGATCAGAGCTTCTGATAGAAATGCACGGATCAGCAAAAGGTCTCGTGTTTGCCATTTACTATCCAGTCCTTGCAGCTATTGGGGTTCCAGGTACAGTATTGTGGTTAGTAATTAGTTACAGAAATCATTGATTCATTTTGTCACTCTTCTTCTTTACCACTAGCACTTCTCCACATTTTGGATATCCTTTCTCTCCTTTATCGGGATTATTTCTCCACTTTAATGGGAAGATGTCTTCCCTCCAATTGGTATAATTTTTCTCCTTTTATAAAATGTTTCCACTTTAACTGTATTTTTTCTCCATTTTAATTTTCTCATTTCCTTCACTTATTAATTTTTTTCATTAATAATATATTTCTCCATTTTAGAAGTGTCATTTCTCCCCTTTGCTGCCATAACTTCTTTACATGAGCAGCGTAATTTCTCTCACTTTCCACTTTGGTGGCACAATCATCCTCTTCCATGTGTTCATGATCTCATTTTCCCATTAACCAATGTAATTTCTCCTGCTTGAATATATAATTTAGTGCTGCTAACTGTATACGTTCTCCACTTTACATATGCCATTTCATGGTGTAAATGTGGTTCTGCTGAGTTATTGACACTGTTGCTGCGTCTAGATTTTCACACTGTTAGCTCGGTGTAGATCTAGTTATAGTGCGTTATTGACACTGTTACTGTGAGTGAATTATCCCACTGTCATTAGGTTTTAATGCAGTTTTTTGTGCTATTGCTACTGTGGGTAGATTATCACCCACTGTTATGATGGTGTGAATGTAGTGCTGGTGTGTTATTGACACTGTTAACGTGGGTAATTTATCACACTGTTTTCACAGTGTAAATGGAGTTTTATTGTGCTATTGGCACTGTTACTGTGGGTGGATTATCACACTGTTATCACGTTGTAAATGTATTTCTAATGCATTGCTGGTACTATTTCAGTGGGCGAATTACCTCACTGAGTCAAAAAAGTTATCATTTCAATGCCTACCAAAGTACTATGTTAATCATCTATGCAGGCAGTGCTGCACAGTGTTGAGGAAGTGCCGCATTGTTGGAGAGACATTTCCTCAAATCAGTCCTCATAATCCACCACTTCCACTGGTACAGTTCGACACCACAGTTCCCAGTTAAGTAACGGGAGAAGCGGTCAGAGTTATCACTGTGTCCTCAACATCATCTCCTCCATGGAGTCATCAAACACGAATTGTCCCTTAGGTTCTCTCTGTTTGAGGATCTTTTCAAATAAATTGACCATCAGCGGATCACTTTACAGTAAGTCATTGGATGAGGGTGTTTTGTGTGCTCAGCCAGATATAATGCATTTAAATGCAAGTTAGTCCTTGCTTTCCTTTTAGTTTCCACTTTTATTACCAATTACGGTGTTATTTACCCTCTTACATACGTTCTATAATATGTTTATTTAATTCATTCATGGGATGTGGGCCAGGCCAGCATTTATTGCCCATCCCTAATTGCCCTTGAGAAGGTGGTGGTGAACTGCCTTCTTGAACCGCTGCAGTCCATTTGGGGTAGGTATACCAACAGTGCTGTTAGGAAGGGAGTTCCAGGATTTTGACCCAACGACAGTGAAGGAACGGCGATATAGATCCAAGCCAGGATGGTGTGTGACTTGGAGAGGAACTTGCAGGTGGTGATGTTCCCATGTATTTGCTGCCCTTGTCCTTCTAGGTGGTAGAGGTCGCGGGTTTGGAAGGTGCTGTCTAAGGAGCCTTGGTGCGTTGCTGCAGTGCATCTTGTAGATGGTACACACTGCTGCCACTGTGTGTCGGTGGTGGAGGGAGTGAATGTTTGTTGATGGGGTACCAATCAAGTGGGCTGCTTTGTCCTGGATGGTGTCGAGCTTCTTGAGTGTTGTTGGAGCTGCACCCATCCAAGCAAGTGGAGGGTATTCCATCACACTCCTGACTTGTGCCTTGTAGATGGTGGACAGGCTTTGGGGAGTCAGGAGGTGAGTAACTCGCCTCAGAATTCCTAGCCTCTGACCTGCTCTTGTAGCCACGGTATTTATATGGCTACTCCAGTTCAGTTTCTGGTCAATGGTAGCCCCTAGGATGTTGATAGTGGGGGATTCAGCAATGGTAATGCTGTTGAACGTCAAGGGGAGAGGGTTCTCATTCTCTCTTGCTGGAGATGGTCATTGCCTGGTACTTGTGTGGCGCGAATGTTATTTGCCACTTATCAGCCCAAGCCTGGATATTGTCCAGATCTTGCTGCATTTCTACACAGACTACTTCAGTATCTGAGGAGTCATGAATGGTGCTGAACATTGTGCAATCATCAGCAAACATCCCCACTTCTGACCTTATGATTGAAGGAAGGTCATTGATGAAGCAGCTGAAGATGGTTGGGCCTAGGACACTACCCTGAGGAACTCCTGCAGTGATGTCCTGGAGCTCAGATGATTGACCTCCAACAACCACTACCATCTTCCTTTGCATTAGGTATGACTTCAGCCAGTGGAGGGTTTTCCCCCTGATTCCCATTGACCTCAGTTTTGCTAGGGCTCCTTGATGCCATACTCAGTCAAATGCTGCCTTGATGTCAAGGGCAGTCACTCTCACCTCACCTCTTGAGTTCAGCTCTTTTGTCCATGTTTGAACCAAGGCTGTAATGTGGTCAGGAGCTAAGTGGCCCTGGTGGAACCCAAACTGAGCGTCACAGAGCAGGTTATTGCTAAGCAAGTGCCGCTTGATGGCACTGTTGATGACACCTTCCATCACTTTACTGATGATAGAGAGTAGGCTGATGGGGCGGTAATTGGCCGGGTTGGATTTGTCCTGCTTTTTGTGTACAGGACATACTTGGGTAATTTTCCACATTGCAGGGTAGATGCCAGTGTTGTAGCTGTACTGGAACAGCTTGGCTAGGGGTGCGGCAAGTTCTGGAGCACAGGTCTTCAGTACTATTGCCGGAATATTGTCAGGGTCCATAGCTTTGCAGTATCAGGTGCCTTCAGTCATTTCTTGATATCACGCGGAGTGAATCGAATTGGCTGAAGTCTGGCATCTGTGATGCTGATGTTATTTTTCTTGATCTTCCCATTTTTATTTCCGATGCCTTCTTGTTCTTCATTACATTGTATTATTATGTACATTATTGGCCTGTTGCATTATTAATCTGGATGATTATTCTAAACACGGAAACAAGTGCCCGGAGGTTAAACAAGAGTTTTCTACTCAGGATCAGATGTCAAACCTGTGAATTTCACACAACATTCTGCACTTTGTTGGGAGTCAGACCTGTAACTTTCCTGTTCCCGCTCTCTCTCACACATACACTCTCCTTCTTTCTCTTAGTCTCTGTGTCTCTATTACAGCTAACTTGGCAGTGATTGTGATTCTCTCCCGAGGAAGATGCGGCCTCTCCAGATGTATCACTTACTACCTGGTGTCCATGGCAGTGACGGATCTCCTGGTCATGATCACCGTTGTGATATTAAACCGGATTGCTGGTATTTATTTCCCAGGCAGTTTCCTGTCTATTACACCCGTGTGCAGTCTCCTTATTGCCCTAAACCTTGCCATCATAGACTGTTCTGTCTGCGTAACGGTCGCTTTCACCTTTGATCGATTTATTGCCATTAGTTACCAGAAGCTGAAAATCAAATACTGCACTGAGAAAATGGCAGTGTGGGTTATTGGAACAGTCTGCATATTGAACTGTTTAAAAAATGTCTTCTGGTATTTCATATATGAGCCTTTGTATATAATTAACAATATACCCTGGTTCTGTAACCTAAAATCAATATTTTATACGTCACCTGCATGGGTCACATATGAATGGATTCATCGCATTTTAACCCCTTGTCTTCCATTCATTCTGATTTTACTGCTCAATGCTCTGACTGTCAGACACATTCTATTAGCCAATAGAGCTCGCAGGAGACTCCGGGCCCACAGCAATGGGGAGACTCCGAGTGACCCAGAGATGGAGAAGAGGAGAAAGTCCATTGTTTTACTCTTCTGCATCTCTGGTAGTTTTATCCTGTTGTATTTGCTACCTGTCATAAATTTCCTTTATGTCCGAATTGCAAAAGTTAGTTATTTTTCCGGTTCCAATTTCAATGAATCGAGTATTATTCTGGACCAAATCGGACTGATGCTTCAACTTTTGAGTTCCTGCATCAATCCTTTTATTTATGCAGGGACCCAGAAAAAAGTCAGAGAGGAGTTAAAGAATGGAATGAAATATCTACTGAGTCTAATTATTAAATTGGTTAAATGATGAAAACAGTACAATACAACATGAATTGCACGTTATATTCCATCCATTGCTGTTCTTGTCCATGTCACACATGGCCTCGCCTCCCAGAAAAATAGTCACTTGCTTTCAGATCCTTATCCATTGTATGAACTTAAGAATGCAAAAGCAACGCCGCATCACCGCACAATTCAGCGTTGTAAAATGCTCCTTTTTAGTTTCCATCTCTCTTGCCCGTGTTAACTCCAGCTGAGTACATTCCCATCAGCCCCAAGGGGCCAGAAGTACCGTTACATTCATGTGGGAGACAGAGATTTCGACCTCTGATCTGTTATTAGATATCAAGTTTAATTGTTCAACGAAGAGACATCAATATCCCTGCTGGGAATGATTTGGGCCGGAAAGGTAGGATAGATAAGTGAATGCCCCGTGAATTGTTCTCCGATCTGTAGGCACCGTCTCACAGCCGCACCATTGTACCGATATACATAGAGACAGAGGAAAAGCTGGAGGAAAAAGGCAAAACACCATCTCGTTCGCCTTCTAATCTTTTCATTGGTCAAGTAGGACAACACACCTGTGTCATCAAACAAAATAAAATCATTAGAACAAAAGTGCCCCTTTTTTAAAGGAATACAAACAATAAACACCAAAATCAAAAAAGGAAACTTATCAAATTAAATGAGCACATTATCTTCACTATCGACAATGCATTCCAGTCACTTTGCCTTCTCCGATCCCGGTAGTCCAATGTTATAATGTTAACAGAGTTTTTGACTAATCACAGAAATCACTACAAACTAGCCTACAACAGACCGTGACATGAAATGAGCACGATCCCATGCGTGGAGAGCTTTAGGAACTATATTTACAAAGTCATCTGTCCCTCGCAAGCACTTACTCTATATCAAGTCTCAAACTTCTCACAGACTTTATCAGAAAATGGCCTCCTATGAATGAAATCTGTCTGATTCGCATTGCGAGAATGGATATCAACTGCTGGTGCGGTGGTGATATCACTAAATTAATAATCAAAACGCCCAGACTAAAGCTCATTAGACACAGGCTCAAATCCCCCATGGCAGTTGGCAGAAATTAAATTCAATTAACCAATAAAAACCTGGAATTAAAATCTTATGTCAGTAGTGGTGTCGTGAAACTACCATCGATTGCTCCATCATGTGCGCTGATATCCATTAGGGAAGGAAATCTGTTGCCCTGACCTGGTTTGGCTTACATATGACTGGAGACCCACAATGTGATTGACTCTTATCAGCCCTCTGAAATGACCTAGAAAGCCTCTCCATTGTCAATGGTAAAAAGTGACGGATAACAAATGAACGCTTTGCCAGTGATGACCACATCCCATGAAATAATCTTTAAAAGAAGTCTGCTCTATAGACCGACCACTTAGTCAAATATTGTTTCAGCAGACTTGCTTTTAATTTACTTCATTGCAGCCTGTGACCTCTGGTTCGACTGTTCGGGAAAACTTGTTGAGCTCTACATCATCTGCAAGACAAAAAGCATACCACACCTTGACCTACCCTTTTCAATGAGAAGATGCTCAAATTACAAAATCGTTCCCCACAATCCAATCCAACCCACCCCTTTAATCATTCTGGATACTCTCTTTGGTGTTTACTCAACGGTTGCAACATCCTGTGCTGTCCAGGATGTACACAGCAATCTAAGTGAGGTTACACCAATGCTTTATAAAGTGGCAGGATCACCTCACGATCGCAGCTCAACATCGTCCGTTTTCGTCATCCCAATATCTGATTCGCTTTGCTTATTGTTGTGATCACTTCAATTTATTGTCAATCACAAACCACAGAACGCTTTTATTTTCCATACAAATGAATTTCTTTTCATTTAGGTGATGGACCCTTTTAGGAATTCCTTCTCTCCATGTGGCGTACTTTTCCAAGTTGTTTTAATCCGCCTGGAGCCAAGTTGTCTTGTGAGGCCTCGTTCCTGATCATTTAAAAAGCTATTAAAATAAAGAGCTGCAGAACAGAAAACTGTGGGATCCACCAGTAGCACTTTCCCAGGGCAATGACGATCCCTATATCACCAACCCTTGGGTTCTATCGATCAAACAGTTGCAACTTATTTTTAAAATATTTTGTCTGATTCCCGCTCTGTTTCTTCCCAATCCCGTCGTTTCTAGAGGAAGTTTACAAAAGGCCTACAAAAACACAAGAGCACCACATCCACCGCCTTAACCCTATCAAGCTCCTCTGTCACATGCTCAAAGAACACTAGTGAACTATGTTGGTGAAGTTCTCCCATTCATGAAAACATATTGATTATATTTTAACATTATATTTCAATCCAGGTGCTCCATAATCGTATCTTTAATAAGCGTTTCCACAACTTTACCCACAATGACATCTTTCTCACTGGTATGTAGTTTCCAGGGTCACTTTTCCAACTTTAAAACAAAATATAGGCATAGCATGTGCTCTTCTCTCTCCCACCAACACCCCCACCCCGACACCTCTGCAGCATTCAATACTTTCTTCTTAATGCCCAATGTCCGTTTTATTCATCCCCTGAGATGGAATCATCTTCACAGTTGTTCGTCAACCATGCTGATGGTAATGTGAGTATTGTCACAGCGTCCATCTGAATGAACCTCTGGTTACCATTTACAGATCAAATCTGGTACCCATTCCCTCCTTGGTTAAAAACTGAGGCAAGGAAGTAATTAGATCTTTTGCAGCCTATGTTGCCACGCTTCATCCGTCGTTTTCTTTTCTTTTCCCCTGAATGCACCAAAAATACTATAATTGACCTTTTCTTCTCGTGCTACATTCACTTTTTCATTACGATCTCTATGCCTTTTTTACACTTCAGGCATTGAATCGATCTGCACTATTTACTGTGCCACCGAATAGCGTCATCAGTAAACTTGGATTTACGGTTTTCTATTCCCTCATCTCCAGGCGCACATTTTGCTATTGTATCCATCTTGATTCTGTGACATTTTCCCCACTGAACATCAATGATTTATTTACTTCTTTGCACTTCTGGCAGCATAACTTTCAGGGTGACGGCAGAACAGAAGCCTCCCCAGGATATCAAGCTGCAGTCACTAGGGAGCGGTGTATCTGTTGGTGAAAACTAAAATTATTTAGAAATGTCAGACAATAATGTCAGACAATTAGATAAGTAATGATTAATTGCTGTCAACCACGCATTGACTTATGATGTAAATTCATTAAATTACATTAAAATGTAATTAGTTTGAATTTGTCTTCACAACAGAGAAGAAACCTGTCAGTTGTCTGGTAAAGAAGGACAGGCAGCACAATTGGATAAGATAACAGTAGATAAATGGCTTGGCAGTGCTCAATGTAGAAACGTTGCCGGGTCTTGATGGGATGGATCCTCGGCTGCTGAAGGAAGTAAGGGTGGAAATTGCAGAGACTCTGGTCACAATTTGTCATCCTTCCATGGATACAGCAAAGGCGACAGAACACTGGAGGGCTTAAAATGTTTCCCTGCTGCTCAAAAAATATTGTGGAGATGCACATACACGGCAATACAGAGCAGTCGGCCAAACAAGGTTTCAGTTAGCAATATCTGGAACAGAGTTAACTCCCCCTTGGTAGAACATTGTTTAATAAATAACAGCTAACAGGGATTGTAAAAAGAAAATCGTGCCAGAGAAACGTGATTAATTACTTGAATTAAATAATGAGGAGGGTTGAAGGAGATTGATATCTAAATGCACTTTGTTGTTGTTGTTGCCTGTGGGCAGGGATTCAGTTCCAGTCTGAGCTGGAAACTCCTGGGTGCAGTCACGTCAGGGAGAGGGTGTTCACCAGCTGAATGTGGAAATGGATTCACTCAGTCATCCCATTTACTGATAGACCAGCACAGTCACACTGGAGAGAGACCGTTCAGATACTTCACCTGTGTGAAGGGATTTCCTCAGTTTTCCCATCTGTTAACATCCCAGCTTTCAAAGTTCAAAGGATTTGATCCATAATCAGCACATTCTTACTGGAGAGAGACTGTTTAAATGTTCTGTGTGTGTGAAGAGATTCACTCATTCACCCCACATACTGACACACCACTGAGTTCA
Organism: Heterodontus francisci; assembly: GCF_036365525.1. Taxonomy (NCBI): domain Eukaryota; kingdom Metazoa; phylum Chordata; class Chondrichthyes; order Heterodontiformes; family Heterodontidae; genus Heterodontus; species Heterodontus francisci. Next base: position 25,356,506 of record NC_090404.1, read on the forward strand.
CATATGACTGGAGGGGTTGGATTCTGCTGTTATTGCTGCTGTTTTGGGGAATCTGGATTGGTCCCAGTTCCCATTCCCCTTCTTTCTGGTGGATAATGGAGACTCCGTGCACTTGGGTTTCTGTATAATTTATTTCCTTAATTTATATTGGTCTGGCCCATTTATCACCTCATTGCAGCAAAAAAATCACAGTTCACTTGGAGCTTCAATGACGGAGCTTTTACCCAACATTCCACATGGTCAGGAATGTTCCCTATTCACACCACAGGAGACCACTGTGCAGGCACGGTACAGAACAGTGTTTGGAGTGGGCATGGTGCAAGTCACATCTGTAGCAGGTAGTGGCAGTGGGTGGGAGGGGTGTCTTCAGAAACACCCGGTGTCGGCCTCAACACCCCCGATAAGAAGCTCCTGGTCCCGAATTTGTACCGAGCGGGGCGGTAGCTGCGGGTCTTCTCCCGGTGACAGTCCCGGGGTTAACAGCCGGCAGATTTCCAGGGGACAATGTGCAGCAGGGCGCATGCGCAGTCATCCTGGACCAGGAAGCAGGAGGAGGGAATGTTGTGAATTTCTATCCTGGACTGACAGTGATGGCTTTTGTAAATTCCTTTTACAGGGGGTTAGAAGGGGAGAATTTGCAGACGGGAAACTGAAACCAAACATTCAAGATCTGACAGTCACTCGATTCATCAGGATCTGAATCATCGGCCTTTGAATGTGGAAGGAAAAAGGTTTGTCTGTTCTGTCTGTGGGAAAAGATTTCAGGTATCAGTCTGACTGGAAAAGCACTGAGATACACAAAGCCCTGGTTAGACCACACCTGGAGTATTGTGTTCAGTTCTGGGCACCACACCTTAGGAAGGATGTATTGGTCTTGGAGGGAGTGCAGTGTAGATTTACCTGAATGATACCTGGACTCGAAGGGTTAAATTACAAGGAGAGACTATACAAATGAATCAGAGTAATTATGGCACAGAAGGAGGCCATTCGGACCATCGATTCCATGCTAGCTCTCTGGAGAGCAATCCAGTCAGTCCCATTCCCCTGCTCTATCCCTCTAGTCCTGCAGGTTTATTTCCCTCAACTGCTGATCCAGTTCCTTTTTCAAATCATTGATCATCTCAGTTTCCACCACCCTCATAGGCAGCGAGTTCCAGGTTATTATCACTCACTGTGTGAAAACGTTATTCCTCACATCACCCCTGTATCACTTGCCCAGAACCTTAAATCTGTGTTCCCTTGTCCTTGTACCATCAGCTAATGGGAACAGCTTTTCTTTGTCTACCTTATCTAAACTTGTTGTAATTTTGTACACCTCTATCAGATCTCCCACTCCACCTGCTTTGCTGCAAGTTTTTCCTTGTCTAAACCTGTCATAATCTTGTATACTTCTATTAAATCTCCCCTCAATCTGCTTTACTCCAAGGAGAACAACTCCAGCTTCTCCAACCTAACCTTGTAGCTAAATTCCCTCATCCCTGGAACCATTCTGGTAAATCTCCCCTGCACCCTTTCAAGGACACTCACATCCTTCCTAAAATGTGATGACCAGAACAGGACACAATACTCTAGTTGTGGCCTAAACAGGGCTTTATAAAGGTTCAGAATAACTTCCCTACTTTTGCATTCAATACCTCTATTTATGAAGCCTAAGAACCCATACTCTTTGCTAAATATATTCTCGGTATGTCCTGCCACCTTCAATAAGCTATGCTGCCCACCCCAACCCCCCCCACCAGCCCCGTCCCTGTAAACCTTTTATAAATGTGCCATGAAGTATATATTGCCTCTCCCTTTTCCCTTTTGCCAGAATGCATCACTTCACTATAAGGGTTGTGTTCCTTGGAATTTATAAGGTTAAGGGGTGATTTGATCAAAGTTTTCAAGATATTATTTGGAACTGAGAGGGTAGATAGAAAGAAAGTATTCCTCTGGTTGGGAAACCTAGGACCAGGGGACGTGGGCTAAAACATAGAGCCAGATCTTTCATAATTCCACTCCTGGGTCCTGTCAACCCGAACATTAATGGAGGTGAGCTGAGAGTGACTGCCCTTGATTTCAAGGCAGCATTTGACCGAGTATGGCATCAAGGAGTCCGAACAAAACTGAAGTCAATGGGGATCAGGGGGAAAATGCTCCGCTGGCTGGAGTCATACCTAGCGCAAAGGAAGATGGCTGTGGTTGTTGGAGGTCAATCATCTGAGCTGCAGGACATCACTGCAGGAGTTCCTCAAGGTAGTGCCCTAGGCCCAACCATCTTCAGCTGCTTCATCAATGACCTTCATTCAATCATAATGTCAGAAGTGGGGATGTTCACTGATGATTTCATAATGTTCAGCACCATTCGTGACTCCTCAGATACTGAAGTAGTCCGTGTAGAAATGCAGCAAGACCTGGACAACATCCAGGCTTGGGCTGATGAGTGGCAAGTAACATTCGTGCCACACAAGTGCCAGGCAATGACCATCTCCAACAAGAGAGAATCTAACTATCTCCCCATGACATTCAATGGTATTACGATCACTGAATCCCCCACTATCAACATCCTGGGGTTATCATTGACCAGAAACTGAACTGGAGTAGCCATATAAATACCGTGGCTACAAGAGCAGGTCAGAGGCTAGGAATACTGCGGTGAGTAACTCACCTCCTGACTCTCCAAAGCCTGTCCACCATCTACAAGGCACAAGTCAGGAGTGGGATGGAATACTCTCCACTTGCCTGGATGGGTGCAGCTCCAACAACACTCAAGAAGCTCAACATCATCCAGGACAAAGCAGCCCGCTTGATTGGCACCCCATCTACAAACATTCACTCCCTCCACCACCGACGCACAGTGGCAGCTGTGTGAACCATCTGCAAGATGCACTGCAGAAGCTCACCAAGGCTCCTTCAACAGCTCCCTCCAAACCTAGAAGGATAAGGGCAGCTGATGCAAGGGAACACCACCACCTACAAGTTCCTCTCCCAGCCACACACCATCCTGACTTGGAACTATATCACCGTTCCTTCATTGTCACTGGCCCAAAATCCTTGAGCTCCCTTCTTAACAGCACTGTGGGTGTATCTACACCACCTGGACTGCAGCAGTTCAAGAAGGCAGCTCACTCATGGGCATTTAGGGATGGGCAATAAATGCTGGCCTGGCCAGTGATGCACACATTCCATGGACAAATCAAAAAAATGCACCCAGACCCTGTAAACCCGAGCATTAATCCACCCTCGGGCCCGGTAAACCTGATCATTAATACTCCCCTGGGCCTGTAAACCCGAGCATTAATCCACCACTCGGCCCGGTAAACCTAAGCATTAATTCACCCCTGGGCCCTGTAAAACTGAGCAGTAATCCACCCCTTGCTCCTGTAGACCGAGCATTAATCCACCCTTGGGTGCTGTAACGCTGAGCATTAATCCATCCTTGGGCTGTGTAAACCTGAGCATCAATCCACCCCTGGGCACTGTAAACCCGAACATTAATCCACCCCTGGGCACTGTAAACCCGAACATTAATCCACCCCTGGGCTGTGTAAACCTGAGCATTAATCCACCCCTGGGCCCTGTAAACCCGAGCATTAATCCACCCCTGGGCACTGTAAACCCGAGCATTAATCCACCCCTGGACCCTGTAAACCCGAGCATTAATCCACCCCTGGACCCTGTAAACCCGAGCATTAATCCACCCCTGGACCCTGTAAACCCGAGCATTAATCCACCCCTGGGCCCTGTAAACCCGAGCATTAATCCACCCCTGGGCCCTGTAAACCTGAGCATTAATCCACCCCTGGGCCCTGTAAACCCGAGCATTAATCCACCCCTGGGCCCTGTAAACCCGAGCATTAATCCACCCTTGGGTCTGCAGGTTTAAACATTAATCCACTTCTGCTGTTCATTTACAGAATTAGAGCCCAGAAACAGGCCTTTTGGCCCCACTGGTCTGTGCTGGTGTTTATAATCCATTTGAGCTTCCTCCTAATCTAATTACCTTGATTCATCCTGCTCCCATATCCCTCTATTCCCTTCTCCCTCATAAATGTATTGATCCTCCCCTTAAACACATTATTGCTATCTGCTTCAACCACTCCACATGGCAGTGAGTTCCACATTCTCACCACTCTCTGAGTTGAGAAATTCCTCCTAAGTTCTCTATTTGACCTGTTAATGTCTGTCTTATATTGCTGCCCCCTTGTTCTGACTGACTGATAATTTTAAAGACCTCTATCAGATCTCCTCCTAGTCTTCTCTTTTCCAGAGAAAGGAGCCCCAGCCTGCTCAATCTTGCTGGATAGTAACATCCTCTCTGGTGACATCTTTGTAAATCTATTCTGCACTTTCTTCAGTGTTTCAATATCCTTTTTTAATCTGGAGACCAGAACTGCTCACAGTCCTTCTAAGTGAGGTTCTCTATAAATGTAACATTCCCTCCCTGCTGTTACATTGTATTCCTCTAGAAAAGAACATCAGCTCTTTCTTTGCTCTCTTATCCACTTGTGTTGCTCCTTTTAGTGATTTATGTGACTCTGTTCCCAGATCTCTTTGCTCCTCTGCTCCATTTAATTTCTTACATTCTAACCAATAACTGGCTTCCTTATTCCTCCTCCCAAAATGAACCAGCTCACATTTCACTATGTTGAATTTCATTTCCCATTTATCTGTCCAGTCTGCCAGCCTGTTTATGTCTTCCTGGATTTCAGTGCAGTCTCCTCATTGTTAGTTCTGCCACCCAATTTAGTGTCATCTGCACATTGTGAAAACATCCATCTAATTCCTGAGTCCAAATGTGGGTAAACAGCAGAAGTCCCATTGTACTTCACACTATAGTTGATGCCCTGGGCACTCGGGTCTCTGTATAAATTATTACATATTTTTCATTTCCTCACCGGCCCCAATCTCCATGGGATGACACAAAATCATCCATTCAACAATTGGAGCTTTCAATAACGGATTAATTACCCAGGTCTCCCTACGGGTCAGAAAGTCCCCTATCAAAGATTACAGGAGCCCCAGTGCACTGGTGCGGGATCGGTCTGTGTTCTGAACATGCGCAGTGAGATTGGTGGCGATGGACTGAGGTGGAACAGGTGACTCAGAAGGTGGGAGGAGATAGTGGGCACAGGGAGGAATTGGAGCCGCGGGTGGGCTGGGAAGCTACATAAACACCTGGGGTTTGGCCAGAGACCGACCATTTCTTCATCTTGTTAGCTGTTCCCAAATGCATTACCTCACACTTCTCCGGATTGAATTCCATTTATCACTGTTCTGCCTACCTGACTAGAACATTGATATCTTCCTGCAGTCTACAGCTTTCTTCTTCATTATCAAACACATGATCAATTTTTGTATCTTCTGCAAACGCCTTAATCAAACCCCCTACAATCCAGTTCAAGTTATTTATATATATCACAAAAAGCAAGGGATCGATAACTGAGCCCTGTGGAACCCCACTGAAAACAGCCTTCCAGTCACAAAAGCACCATTAACCATTACCCTTTGCTTCCTGCCTCTGAGCTAATGTTGGCTCCAACTTGCCACTTTGCTTTGGATCTCATTGGCTTGTACTTTTGTGATGAATCTGCCTTGTGGGACCTTATCAAAAACTTTGGTTACACTTTCGTCCCACTCTCAGAATCTTTGGGTTGGTCGGTGTGGAGGGAGGTGGGTAAGTCTGGGTTAGGGATGGGGGTATCACTCTGGCTTGCCTGCCTCTCCTCCCTGATCTTGTCTGTGCCTGAGTGGTCCTGGATAGGGAGTACACTTAGTACCTTCTGCACCCAATGGACACCTCAGGTTACAGAGTGTCTCATCGAGACTGGTTACAACCTCTGGTTTAGTTTGTGAAGTTCCCATTATTTCTGTTGGGACTTTGTTGCTTACTTTGGCTTCTTTTAGTTTGAAGGGACCACAGTGGTTGGGAAACGAGAGAGGAAAGAATGTTCCATAGAAACTAGAATTATCTGTTCTGAATTTCTATCCTGCACTGTCACTGATGACTTTTGTAAACTGCTCTTTACAGGGTATTAGAAGTGGGGGGGGTGGCGGAATTCGCTGACAGGAAACTCAAACTAAACATCACTTCAGGATCTGACAGTCGTTTGATCCTTGAGGACGTGAATATCACCAGTCTTTGAATGTGGAAGGAGAAATATTTGTCTGTTCTCACTGTGGGAAAACATCAGTGTGACTGGAAAAGCACCGAAACACACACACCCGAGTGAGAGTGTCCCAGTGCACTGACTGTAGAAAGAGCTTTAACCAGTTACACAGCCTGAAAAAACATCACACCATTCATGTGTGGGAAGGGATTTACTCAGTCATCCCATCTCCTGAGACACCAGCTTGTTCACTCTGAGAGATGTTTTGTATGTTCTGAATGTAAGAAGAGCTTTAAAAGCAAAGATACTCTGCTGACACGCCAAAACATTCACACTGGGGAAAGACCATTCACCTGCTCCGTGTGTGGGAAGGGATTCACTCGGTCATTCAACCTGCAGACACACCAAGGGGTTCACACTGGGGAGAGGCTGCACAAATCCTGTGCGTGGAGGAAGGGATTCACTCAGTCATGCAACCTGCTGACACACCAGCGAGTTCACAAGTGACTGCAGGGATTGGATTCTGCTGATATTGCTGTTGTTAATCAGATCCAGGACTGAACCGTGTTCATTATGACAGGTGGGGTTTATTTCAGTTGATGTTAATCCCTGTAATTGGGTTGGAGTTTAATATTTGGGATATATGTTAAATAATTCAGCTTTCTGTCAAACACAGTGTTATTTATGCTTGATTTCTCTAAGATAAGAGGCGACTGATGTTCTGTTACCGACTGTTCCATTTTTGGGCCTTTTCTCCTCTGTTAATGGAAGACTTGTATTTGTATAGCGCCTTTTGCGACTTCAGGATGTCCCATAGTGTTTTACAGCTAATTAAGTTTTTTTGATGTTGTTACAATGGAGGCTGGAGGAGTGCACTGTTAATTCAATCCCACTTCTCCACAGGTCACAACATATATTTACATTTTTCCACTTTTCGAAACCATCAATCAGGTACTCTATTTTTCCTCAAAATAAAGCACACTAACCAGGTTTCTTTAATAAACAACAAAATTATTCTTTTCTTATAAACCAAGTCTTAACCAATAATGAAGTAAACATAAGCATGAATTGAAATATTAAAGCCCTTCATTTTTCTTAGCTCTCACGCTCACACACACAAAATGGGTTAACCAGGAAAAAAAAATTTCTTTACAGCTGTTACAAAGAAATAGAAGGAATAAAAAAAATCTTATACTGAGAAGTATGTACGGAAGATGTCCTTGCTTTTGGTGAAGTCTCCCAAAGGCGAATAGGTGGCTAGAACAGTCCCTTCCAGGCGATGCTGAAGATCAGTCTATGTAGACTTTCCAGAAATTCAGCTATAGAAGGCTTCGCATAGATTTTACATCAGAGGTGCATCAACCAAGGTTTCAATTCTCACACATTCGATGCAAAGTTCCTTCAAAGATTCTGCAAACATGCAGAATTTCTTCAAATACAGGAGGCAACAGGAACCACACTCGACACAGGACTTGCCTTTCAAAAGAAAGCTGGACTGGCTGGATCTTGTGTTTTCCTGGCAGGTCAATAAGCAAACTCCACTGCCTGTTTTTAGCCAAACCAAATGACTTTTTTAACAGTTCAAAATGAAACCAACTTTTTCCAGAAACAAGTCCTAGGACAACCATAATTCCTGGCTTTTCAATAAGCAAATAACACTTCAGGTCAAAACACAAACCCTGCTGGGTTCTTTGCAAACAGGTGCTTTCCAGTAAAACTTGTTTACATTCAGTCCAAACCTTCTGTAACTTCTTTTAAAAACAACCACCAAGTTCAGCCTCTTCAGTTTTAAAATATAGATGCTCAAGTTTTAACAAAAATGGAAACCCTCATAACAATACGTACTCAGTGTTGTTGCCAGCTGTGTCTCAGTGGGTAGCACTCTCATCTTTGAGTCAGAAGATTGTAGGTTCAAGTTTTCTCTGGGATGTGAGCACAAAAATCAAGGCTGACACTCCAGTGCAGTACTGAGGGAGTGCTGCCTGGTCGGAGGTGCTGTCTTTCAGATGAAACGTTAAACTGAAGACCCGCCTTCCCCCTCAGGTGGATGTTCAAGATCCAGTGCAACTATTTCAAACAAAATCAGGGGAGTTATCCCCAGTGTCCTGGCCAATATTTATCCCTTCATCAACATCAGTAAAACAGATGATCTGGTCATTATGACATTGCTGTTTGTGGGATCTTGCTGTGGAAAATTGGCTGCTGTGTTTCCTACATTAAAACAGTGACAACCCTTCAAAAGTAGTTCATTGGCTGTAAAATGTTTTGGAACATCCTCAGGTTATGAAAGGTGCTATATAAATGCAAGTTATTCTTCTAATGTCAAATACGGCAGCAAAATTGCACACAGCAAAGTCCCACAAATAGGAATAAAAACAAGAAAGTGCTGGAAATACTCAACAGGTCTGGCAGCATCTGTGGAGAGAGAAGCAGAGTTAACGTTTCAGGTCAGTGACCCTTCTTCAGAACTGGCAAATATTAGAAATGTGAAAGGTTTTAAGCAAGTAAAGCAGGGGTGGGACAAGAGATAACAAAGGAGAAGGTGTAGATAGGACAAGGTCACAGAATAGTTGACCAGAAGGTCATGGAGCAAAGGCAAACAATATGTTAATGGTGCGTTGAAAGACAAAGCATTAGTACAGATAGAGTGTTAACGGACTGAAAATTGAACAGCCGCAAGTACAAACATGAAAAAAAAAACAGTGGTTAAGCAAACTGAACAAACTAAGATGAAATAAAATAAAATAAACACAATAAATATATATGTATATAAAAAAAATAACTAAAAATAAAAGTAAAATGGGGGGCCCGTCATGCTCTGAAATGATTGAACTCAATGTTCAGTCCGGCAGGCTGTAGTGTGCCTAATCAGTAAATGAGATGCTGTTCCTCGAGCTTGCGTTGATGTTCACTGGAACACTGCAGCAAGCCCAGGACAGAGATGTGAGCATGAGAGCAGGGGGGAGTGTTGAAATGGCAAGCAACTGGAAGCTCGGGGTCCTGCTTGCGGACTGAGTGGAGGTGCTCCACAAAGTGACCACCCAGTCTGCGTTTGGTCTCCCCAATGTAGAGGAGACCACATTGTGAGAAGCGAATAGAGTATACTACATTGAAAGAAGTACAAGTAAATTGCTGCTTCACCTGAAAGGAGTGTTTGGGGCCTGGGATAGTGAGGAGAGAGGAGGTAAATGCAATTGCAGGGGAAGGTGCCATGGGAAGGGGATGAGGTGGTGGGGGTAATGCAGGAGTGGACCAGGGTGTCGCGGAGGGAACAATCCCTTCGGAATGCTGACAGGGGAAGGGAGGGGAAGATGCATTTGGTAGTGGCATTACGCTTGAAGTGGCGGAAATGGCGGAAGATGATCCGTTGGATATGGAGGCTGATGGGGTGGAAAGTGAGGACAAGGGGAACCCCGTCGTGGCTCTGGGAGGGAGGGGAAGGGGTGAGGGTAAGGTGCGGGAAATGGGCTGGACACGATTGAGGGCCCTGTCAACCACAGTGGGGGGGGAATCCTCGGTTGAGGAAAAAGGCAGACATATCAGAAGCGCTGTCATGGAAGGTAGCATCATCAGAGCAGATGCGTCGGAGATCGAGAAACTGGGAGAATGGAATGGAGTCCTTACAGGAGGCAGGGTATGAAAAAGTGGAGCCGAGGTAGCTGTGAGAGTCGGTGGGCTTATAATGGATATTAGTAGACAGCCTATCCCTAGAGATGGAGACTGAGAAGTCGAGAAAGGGAAGTGAAGTGTCGGAGATGGATCATGTAAAGGTGAGAGAAGGGTGGAAATTGGAAGCAAAGTTGATAAAGTTTTCCAGTTCTGGGCGGGAGCAGGAAACGGCACCAATATAGTCATCAATGTACCGGAAAAAGAGTTGGGGGAGGGGGCCTGAGTAGGACTGGAACAAGGAATGTTCGACATATCCCACAAATAGACAGGCATAACTAGGACCCATGCGGGTACCCATAGCGACACCTTTTACTTGAAGGAAGTGAGTGGAGTTGAAGGAGAAGTTGTTCAATGTGAGAACAGGTTGAGCCAGGCGGAGGAGGGTGGTGGTGGATGGGGACTGGTTGGGCCTCTGTTCAAGGAAGAAGCGGAGAGCCCTCAAACCATCCTGGTGGGGGATGGAGGTTGGGAGATTGGTAGAGAGATTGGATGTCCATAGTGAAGAGGAGGCAGTTGGGGCCAGGAAACTGGAAATTTTCAAAATGACGTAGGGCATCAGAAGAGTCACAGATGTAGGTGGGAAGAGACTGAACCAGCGGAGAAAAGATAGAGTCAAGATCGGAAGAAATAAGTTCAGTGGGGCAGGAGCAGGCTGACACAATGGGTCTGCCGGGGCAGTCCTGTTTGTGGATTTTGGGAAGGAGGTAGAAGCGGGCTGTCCGGGGTTGTGGAACTATGAGGTTGGAAGCTGTAGAGGGAAGATCTCCAGAGGAAATAAGGTCAGTGACAGTCCTGTGGACAAATAGGTGGCTATGATCACATAATCTTTTATAGTGATGTTGGTTGAAGGATAAATATTGACAGCACTGGGGAGAACACCCCTGCTCTTCAAAATAACTTTATGGGATGACCTGTATCCATCTGAAATGACAGATGGGGTCTTGGTTGAAGGTGTCATCTGAAAGGTGGGACCTCTGACAGTGCAGCACCCCCTCAGTACTGCATTGGAATATCAGCCTAGATTTTGTGCTCAAGTCTCTGGATTTAGATTTGAACTCACAACCTACTGACTCAGAGATGAGAATGTAAGCACTGAGCCATGACTAACACCTCATCATTTTGCTAGATTATTTCAGTTCTCAGACTTTCTGATATTCTCACGGGCAAGTCCCAGTTCCCCATCTTTTCTAGGCAGCCTCTCCTAGTATTGTTATCCAGGGAAGGTATCAGTAACACACCCGTGTATCTTGGTGAGTTTGATAGGATGGTGTAGAGGGAGCATTCCTCTGTATCTGACCTATGCTGTACCTGCCCTCGGAGTTTTCAGTGGGACTGTGTAAAGGAAGCTTTGCTCTGTATCTAGCCCATGCAGTATTTGACTGCAGAATGCAGGGTGGGACAGTGGCACAGTGGTTAGCACAGCAGCCTCACAGCTCCAGTGACCTGGGTTCAGTTCTGGGTACTGTGTGGGTTTCCGCCAGGTGCTCCGGTTTCCTCCCACAGCTGAAGACTTGTCGGTTGATAGGTAAATTGGCCATTGTAAATTGCCCTTAGTGTAGGTAGGTGGTAGGGGGATGTGGTAGGGAATATGGGGTTAATGTAGGATTAGTATAAATGGGTGGTTGTTGGTCAGCACAGACTTGGTAGGCCAAAGGGCCGGTTTCAGTGCTGTATCTCTAAATAAAATAAGAATGATTCCAGCAGACTCGATGATTTAACCCAGAGATAAGAAAAATCCATTAGCTTCTCCCCGTACACAGATCTGGAGGTTCAGTGAGTGTCCCTAACATTTCTGTACATTCTGCTCGATATTTCAACCCTGGGTCTGAGTCTTGTGCTGATTATTTGAATTTGATGTCCTCTAGTAACTGACTCACCAGCTAGTGGAAAGAGTTTTTCCTCATTTACCTGATGAAATTTTGAAGCCCTCCCTCAGATCTCCAATCACCCTTTGTTCTAATTGAAAAGAGCCCCAGTTTCTCTAATCTCTCTTGATAACTAAAGCCTCTCTTCCCTGGTATCATCTCAGTGAATCTCTTCTGCACCCTCTCCATGGCCTTGACATCCTTCCTGGTGTAAGATGCACAAAACTTGACCCAATATTCTAACTGCAGCCTAACCAATGATTTGTACAGGTTTACATGACCTCTGTCCTTTTGTATTTTACACCCCGAATTATAAAACCCAGGATCCCATCTGCTTTTGTAACCACTTTATCAACTTTTTCTCCCACTTTTAAAGATTGTGTCTCTGAACCCCTTGTAGGGTTGAGAGATATTAACATAACATGTCTAAAATACATCGACATCAAATGTCTGATACAATGTGTATTATGGGATGGGGAAGTTAGAAACTCAAACAGGAGCTTCAGTGTTGACAGGTCGCCACAACACGAACAAGACATTCCATTCCACAGAATCAGCTCATTTGGAAACTCTAATTGGATCAGAGGAAAGGTCAGGGTTTGTCTGTTATTAACCAGAATATAAACTGAAACCAGAGTGAGCAATAGAATAGATTTGATGATAATATGTGATGTTTATGCCAATAATTGTGAACGATAAGAAATAAAGAATTAACAGTAGTCCAGGTAGTATCGTGATAATAAGACAATTACTGAAGAAAAGTAACTGCTGGGAACCAGGGAATGTGTCGTTGTAAATCACAGATTAGAGGAGTTCCAGCTGTCTTTTTGGCACAGTGGCAATATTACTGGACTAGTAATCCAGAGGCCCAGGTCTAAAGCCCTGAGGACATAAGTTCAATTGACAACTGGTGGAATCTGGGGGAGGTGGTATTGTCACTTGACTAGTAACCCAAAGACCCAGGGTTTTGCTCTGGGGACATGGGTTCAAATCCCACCACAGCAGAAGGTGAAATTTGAACTCAATTAATAAATCTGGAATTTAAAAAAAGCTAGTCTAATGATGGCCATGAAACCATTGTCGATTGTTGTAAAAACCCATCTGGTTCACTAATGTCCTTTAGGGAAGGAAATCTGCTGTCCTTACCTGGTCTGGCCTACATGTGACTCCAGACCCACAGCAATGTGGTTGACTCTTACATGCCCTCTGAAATGGCCCAGCAAGCCACTCAGTTGGCAGCTCACTGCCACCTTCTCAAGGGCAATTAGGGATGGGCAATAAATGCTGGCCTGGCCAGCGATGCCCAAATCCCATGAATGAATTTTAAAAAATTAAATTCAATTTATAAAAAAAATCTGGAATTGAAAGCTAGTCTCAGTAATGGTACCATGAAACTATCATTGATTGTTGTAAAAATCCACCTGGTTCACAAATATCCTTTAGGGAAGGAAATCTGCTGTCCTTACCCGGTCTGGCCTACATGTAACTCCATACCCACAGCAATGTGGTTGACTCTTAACTGTTCTCTGAATTGCCTTGTAAACTATTCTGTTCAAAGGGCAATTAGGGATGGGCAACAAATGCTGGCCTGCCAGTGATGCCCACATCCTATCCTGGGATTAGAATGGGTGGAACATTTTTCGGCTGGCACAGATACGATGAGCCAAGTGCCCTCTTTCTGTGCCATAAACTTTCTATGATTCTATGAAAGACTAAAGAAAAATTACGACAGATTTAAATAAGGGAGATAATGAAAGCTGTTCCCATTAGCTGATGGTACAAGGTTTAGGCTACAGATTAAGGTTTTGGGCGAGATGCAGGAGGGATGAGAGGAAGAACGTTTTTTTATACTCAGCGAGTGGTAATGACCTGGAACTCGCTGCCTATGAGGGAGGTGGAAGCGGAGACGATCAATGATTTCAAAAGGAAATTGGATTGGCACTTGAGGGAAATAAACCTGCAGGACTACAGGGATAGAGTGGGGGAATGGGATTGAATTGCTGTACAGAGAGTGGCATGGAATCAAAAAATTTAATGCCCTCCTTCTGTGCCAGAATGACTATGACTCATTTGTGCAATCTCTCATAATTTAACCTTTGGTATCCAGGTAAATCTACACTGCAATCCCTCCAAGGCCAATATATCCTTCCTAAGGTGTGTACCCAGAACTGAACACAATACTCCAGGTGTGGTGCAACCAGGGCTTTGTGTATCTCAGTGCTTTTCCAGTCACACTGATACCTGAAATCTTTTCGAACAGACAAACCTTTTTCCTTCCACATTCAAAGCTGGTGATATTCAGGTCCTGATGAATCAAGAGACTCTGTCAGATCTTGATGTGATGTTTGGTTTGAGTTTGCTATTTGAAAATCTTCCCTTTCTAAGCTCCTGTAAAAGGAGTTTACGATAGCCATCACTGTCAGTCCAGGATAGAAATTCACAACATTCTCTCCTCCTGCTTCCTGGCCCAGGAGGGCCGCGCATGCGCCCTGCTGCATGTTGCCCCTCGAAGGATGGCAGCAAATTCTGAAACTCATTTGTGCCTTTTTCTATAAGAATGTTTAACAGGGAACCTGATGAATAGATGAGGATACACAATCATGATTGGGACTTATTGACATTATTTTAATGTACTGGAATTAGTTTTAAAAATATATTTCAATTAAGTTAGACCTTTTGTGACAGGGTAATTTTTTTTGAATTGTTACTATTCATATGTAATTTTAGAATGAGCAATGTACCCGACATGAATTTCCTTCAGGACAATAAATTAAAATGGAATTGAAGTCGAGGGACTTCCTCGTGAGACTGCTCCTGGGCCTGGCCAACGTGGCTAGCAATAGGTCCAGGCATTGAGCAGTCAAGTGGGTTGGTCCAGCCAGACTGTCTGCCTCTCTTTTATTGCTGTGTCTGCGCCCGGCAGTCCATGGAGAGGGAGCATGCTTGTGGGCACCGAAGGGACTGGAGTCTATCACCACCACCAGGAATTACATTTTAGTTTGCTTTAACTAATTTTCCTTTATAGTTTTTGTGATCGTATATTACTGCAGCCCCTGCCATTCAGCTGCTTGATGCAACAATAAAGACCAACACAGGTCAGAGACTGATTTCCACATCCAACACTCACCCCCATATAAACCAGGGAGGGGGGACCTCCTGCCCTGTGCTGTGTCCCAAATGGTTCCTCCCTCCCCTCCCCTCCCTCAGGCCCCTTGATAACTGAGCTCAGTTTCCTTTAAAGTTTTGTCCTTTGATGTTACACTTTATTCATCTTTATTTCCTCCAAAAGAGCTGGAAATCTGGCGGCCGTTAACCCCGGGTCTGCCAATTTTCTGAATTGTGTTTTTGAAGCCTCCCAGCTCACCCACCAGCTCCATCGCTCCCTACGCCGCTTGCAGACTGCAGGGCGACTCACAAACGTCCCTCCACAGCCATCACTCACTGCGCATGCTCCAAGCACTGCGCTTGCGTACTCGGTACTTCGCGCCTCCCACCTTTCACCTGACAGCTCACAATGTCCGGATGATTGACGGCAGATCGGATCAATAGCAGGAGTGGGCAGGAGGAGAGAGGCGGTCCCGTCCGCTCCTTGCCTCAAGCTCCGCTCCGCTCTCGCTGGAGTTCCGCCCCCCCCCACCCCCCCCCCCACCACTCTTCACTCGCTCCGATTGGTTGGAGGATCAAATGCCCGCTCGGTCCTCCAGTCCCGCCCCCGCACTTTCTATTCGTCCAGAGCAGCCGTCAATCAGTCGGGCCGTGTGAGCTGAGCATGCGCGTTTGGCAGGGTCTGAGGCAGAGAGTGCGGTTGCCGCAGGTGAGAGGGAGGCGGGTTAATAAAGCCCGGGGCTCGCAGGCTGCAGACACACCGAGTGTGGAGACAGGAGACAATCTAAACAGAGAGATCACAACAAACAACAAACAACAAGATCAACCCCCAGCCGCGGCTTCCACCGCTTCCCTCCGGCCCCGATCTCAACAAAGAGCCGAGAACAGAGACTGTCCCAAAATCCAGGAGAGGCAGGGAGCGTCTCTAAATGGAGGAGAAATGGAGACTGGATTCGTGGTGGGGGAGCTTCAGAAACACACATTGTAGGCCGTAAACCCGTTTAATAATCTCCAGGTATAACCTTTGCATCTGCAGGGTTTTCTCCCAGTAACAGACCCAGGTTAATGGTCGCCAGCATTTCAGCTCTTTTGGAGGAATTAAGGATTAATAACATGTAAAATCAAAGCCAAAAACTTCAAAGGAAACTTAGCTCAGTTATAGAGGGGTCTGGGGAGGGGAGGGAGGGAGGAACCATTTGGGACACAGCACAGGGCAGGAGGTCCCCCCTCCCCCACTCCCTTGTTCCACAAAGACTCCCCTTGGACTGGACCACACCTGGGCAGGGCTGGCTCAAGGTGCAAGAAGCTGCTAGGCTGAGCTGTGGACTGGGAGGAGTGGGGGGTTTGACTGACAGGCCTGGGGAGGGGGATATCAGGGCAGGTACACCCACTGCTCCATCTTTTCCTCCTGGGATGTTTTACTGGAGTTGTACTGGTGAGTGTTTCTAAACTCTGTCTCCCTATCCCCGTAATGTCGGTGGATTGTAGGTTGCTGTGAGTGTTGAACACAAGAAATAGGAGCAGGTGTAGACCATATGCCCCATCAAGCCTGCTCTGCCATTCAAAATGATCATGGCTGATATTAGGCTTCAACTCCACTTTCCTGCCCGCTCACCCTTGATTCCCTGAGAGACAAAAAATCTGTCTTTCCCAGCCTAAACATATTCAATGATGCAGCATCCACAACCGTCTGGGGTAGAGAATTCCAAAGATTCACAACCCTTTGAATGAGGTAATTTCTCCTCTATATTGCCTCTCAGAACAATGTGCAGCATGACACGTTCACTGCCATCCTGGGTCAAGAGGCAGGAGGAGAGAATGTTCTGAATTTCTATCCTAGACTGACAGTGATGGCTTTTGTAAACTCTTTATTTGCAGGGTATTAGAAATGGAAGATTTTCAAATAGAAAGCTCAAACCAGGCATCACATCAAGATCTGACAGAGTGACTCGATTCATCAGGACCTGAATATCATCGACCTTTGAATGTGGAAGGAAAAAGGTTTGTCCGTTCTGTCTGTGGGAAAGGATTTCAGGTATCAGTGTGACTGGAAAAGCACTGAGATACACAAAGCCCTGGTTAGACCACACCTGGAGTATTGTGTTCAGTTCTGGGCACCACACCTTGGAAGGATATATTGGCCTTGGAGGGAGTGCAGTGTAGATTTACCTGAATGATATCTGGACTCCAAGGGTTAAATTATGAGGAGAGTTTGCGCATGAGTCTTAGCATCATTATGGCACAGAAGGAGGACAGTCGGCCCATCAAGTCCATGCCAGCTCTCTGCATAGCAATTGCATCAGTCCCATTCCCCCACTCTATCCCCGTAGTCCTGCAGGTTTATTTCCCTCATAGAATCATAGAAAGTTTAAGGCACAGAAAGAGGTCACTTGGCCCATCATGTCTGCCAGCCAAAAAAACGAACCACCGATACTAATCCCACCTTCCAGCATTTGGTCCGTAGCCCTGCAGCTTATGACATTTGAGGTGTATATCCAGACTCCTTTTGAATGAGTTGAGGGTCTCTGCCTCGACTACCCATTTAAGCAGTGAGTTTCAGACCCCCACCACCCTCTGGGTGAAAAAGCTTGTCCTCGTCTCCCCTCTAATTATTTTACCAATCACTTTAAATCTATACCCCCTCATTACTGGCCTCTCTGCCTAGGTGAATAGACCCTTCTCCTCCACTCTATCCAGGCCCCTCAAAATTTTGTACATTTCAAGCAGATCTCCCCTCAGCCTTCTCTGTTTCATGGAGAACAACCCCAACCTATCCAGTCTTTCCTCATAGCTGTATTCGTCCAGTCCTGGCAACAGCCGGGCTACGGGCCATGTGGTGTAGGTCCATTCAAAGTGCAGTTAGGGAGGGAGCTACAGAATTCTGACCCAGCGAAATTAAACATTTTATATATTTTCGATTTATTTCTATTCAGCTGTTTAAATAGTGAGTGTCACAGCTTCACTTCAGCTTTGGAAATAAAGACAGAAACTGCTGAAAATCCTTAGCTTCTGTGGAGAAACTTTTCATCCAAACTTTCAGCTGAAATGTTCACTGTGTTTCTGTCTCCACAGATGCTGCAGGAACTGAACTGATCTGCTGACATTCCCAGTATTTTCTCTTTTTATTTCAGATTTCCAGCATCCACAGGCTTTGGTTTTATTGCAGGCTTTATACAAATTTTTTTTGAAAGGTATTTCTTGGGAAGTGGACATTGCTGCCAAAGCGCAGCACATATTGTTAGTCACTGCTGCTTGAGATGGTGATTGTCGGGCCACCTCTTGAACTGCTACAGTCCGTGTGGTAAATGTACTCCCACAATACAAGCAGTTATAGGATTTTGACCCAGCGACAGTGAAGGGACGGTAAGAGGTGTCCATGTCAGGACAGTGTGTGTGTCTTGGAGCTGATGGTTTTCCCATGTATTTATATGGGGAGAAAGCGGGAACGTGGCACTGAATTAGACGATCAGCCATGATCTTTTTTGAATGGCGGAGCAGTCCCGAATGGCCTACTCCTCCTCCTATTTTCTTTGTATCCATTGCATTCATTCTTCTAGGTGGTGGAGGTTGTGGGTCTGGGAGATTCTGTGAAAATCTGGTTGAGTTGCAGATGTATGAAGTCCATCTCCTGCACCTCTCTCTCTCTGTCCCCTCCCATAGAGGGCAGAGTCTTGTGTAGGTCCAGACTGGGTGTCAGGTTCCCTTCCCTGAAGGACATTAATGAACCAGTTGGGGTTGTGCGTCAATCCAGCAGCTTTCATGGTCACTTTTTCCTAGTGCCGGCCCCATAAATTACCAGATTCATTCAGCTCCATTTCACAATTTGTTTTTGTGGGTTCTCTCACACGCTCTCTTTTCTGTTTTAAATTCATTCGACAGGACTTTCGAAGGGAAAATCAAACGTCACAGCAAGATCTGACAGTCACTCGCGTCATCAGCATCTGAATATCATCAGCCTTTCACCATGGAAGCAAAAAGCCCCGCCCACAGTGTGGGGAAACCATACACGTGTTCTGTGTGTGGACGAGGCTTCAGCCGATCATCTGGCCTGTTGAGACACAAGCGCAGTCACACTGGGGAGAAGCCGTGGAAATGTGCGGACTGTGAGAAGGAATTCAATTACCCGTCTGAGTTGGAAACTCATCGACGCAGTCACACTGGGGAGAGGCCGTTCACCTGCTCCATGTGTGGGAAGGGATTCACTCAGTTATCTATTCTGCTGACCCATCAGCGCATTCACACTGGGGAGAGGCCATTCACCTGCTCTGTGTGTGGGAAGGGATTCACTCATTTCTCTTCCCTGCAGAGACACCAGCGAGTTCACACTGACGAGAGAAAGTTTAAATGCTCCGACTGTGAGAAGAGCTTTAAAAGCCCACATGCACTGAGGGAGCACCAGCACATTCACACCGGTTCTGCACCGTTCAGCTGCTCTCACTGCGGGAAGAGGTTCAGGGGATCATCCAAGCTACTGAGACACCAGCAACTTCACACTGGAGTGAGGCCGTTCACCTGCTCCATGTGTGGAAAGGGATTCACTGATTCATCCGCCCTGCTGACACACCAGCGAGCTCACACTGATGAGAGACCTTATAAATGTCCCAACTGTGGGAATTGCTATAAGAGTTCTGGAGAACTGGTATCCCATCAACGTGTTCACACTGACGAGAGACCATTCAAGTGCTCTCACTGTGGGACTGGGTTCAGACGATCAGGCAACCTCAGTGTCCACCAGCGAGTTCACACCGGGAAGAGGCCGTTCACCTGCTCCGAGGGTGGGAAAGGATTCACTCTCTCATCCGCCCTGCTGAAAGACCAGCGAGTTCACACCGGGGAGAGGCCATTCATCTGCTCTGAATGTGGGAAGGGATTTACCTGTTCATCACATCTGCTGAGACACCAGCAGGTTCACACTGATGAAAGACCTTTTAAATGCCGGGACTGTGGGAATTGCTATAAAAGTTCCCAGGGACTGGTGTCCCATCAAAATGTTCACACTGACGAGAGACCGTTCCGGTGTTCTCACTGTGGGACTGGGTTCAGGCGATCTTCTGACCTCACTGTACATCAACACGTTCACACTGAGGAGAGACCGTTCACCTGTTCCAAGTGTGGGAAAGGATTCACTCAGTCAATGCAGCTCAGTAAACATCAGCTTGTTCACACTGATAAGAGACCTTTTCAGTGTCCGGACTGTGAGAAGAGCTTTAAAAGTAAAAAGAATCTGCTGAAACACCAACGCACTCACACTGGGGAGAGGCCGTTCACCTGCTCTAGTTGTGGGAAGGGATTCACTCAGTCATTCAACCTGTTAACACACCAGCGAGTTCACACTGGTGAAAGGCCGTTCACCTGCTGTGTGTGTGGGAAGGGATTCACTCAGTCATCTGCCCTGCAGCGACACCGGCGAGTTCACACTGGGGAGAGGCCGTTCACATGCTCCGTGTGTGGGAAGGGATTCACTCAGTCATCCAACCTGTTGTCACACCAAGGAGTTCACACTGGGGAGAAACATTGTGGGAATCTATAAATGTTCTGAGGAACTGATGTCCCATCAACGTGTTCACACTGACGAGAGACCATTCAATGCTCTCACTGTGGGACTGGGTTCAGACAATCTTCTGACCTCCGTGTCCACCAGCGAGTTCACACTGGGGAGAGGTCATTCATCTGCTCTGTGTGTGGGAAGGGATTCACTCAGTCATCCCACCTGCTGACACGAGTGAGTTCACAGGTGATTACAGGGGTTGGATTCTGCTGTTGCTGCTGTAAATCACATCCAGGACTGAACCATGTTCATTCTGACTGTTGGGGTTTATTTCTGATGTCAGTTAACCCTCTTGAGACTGAGCGTGTGCCCCACAGCCTGTCTCCTTCATGTGTGAATAGACCATCATGTCTGTAAACCTCGTTTTCAATTTAAATCCACTCAGTAAATGTACTGAACAAAAGATGAACAATAAACAGATCACAGGCCAATCCTGCAGCTCTATATTGACAGGAGAAAATCTGTTCTTTAGCTTGAGAACGAGGCTGTTTAAGCTCTGAATGTTTGTTAACACCAGCAGACTTGAGCTGTTTGATAGACAGGCTGTTCACAGCTGTTAACATGTCAGATATTGAAGGAATTACTCTTAAAGTAAACTCACCAATTTATAACCTCAGACTCCGGTCCCTGCTGTAATTAATACTCAGCATCCATTAGTGCTGATTTACAGTCAATCACTGAATAACCAGGTTAACCTTTGTTACTTGTTTTGTGAAATACTCTCCCTATTAGTGTCAACTGCTGGATAACTCTGATTACATTTCTATGTGTTTATACATGTCTATAAAGTGTCTGTGTGTCCAGATTTAACTAAGTTGTGATTTGTAACCAATAAATGATGTTTTGGGCATGACTTGTAATCTGGTATCTTGGTGATTTGTCAAGAAAGATTTAATTCACTCACTCAGCAGCTCGAGAGGAACCAGACTGAGGTTTAATGAACATAAGAAATAGGAGCTGGAGGAGGCCATTTGGCCCTTCGAGCCTGTTCTGCCATTCACCAAGATTATGGCTGATCTTCTACCTCAACTCCACCTTCCCACACTATCCCCATATCCCTTAATTCACTCAGTACCCAAGAATCTATCAATCTCTGTCTTAAATATACTCAACGACTGAGCATCCACAGCTCCCTGGGGTAGACAATTCCAAAGATTCACAACCCTTTCAGTGAAGAAATTTCTCCTCATTTCAGTCCTAAATGACTGACCCCTTATCCTGAGACTGTGACCCGGTGTTCTAGATTCCCCAGACAGGGGAAACATTTTCTCAGCATCTACCCTGTCAAGTCCCTTAAGAATTTATTATGTTTCTGTCAGATCACATCTCATTCTTCTAAACACCAGGGAATATAGGCCTAGTCAACTCAATCTCTCCTCATAGGAGGAGATGGATCATAGTGGGGGTACTGTAGCATAGTGGTTATGTTACTGAACTAGTAATCCAGAGGCCTGGACTAATGATGCAGAAACATGAATTCAAATCCCACCATGGCAGTTCAGGGGTTTAATTTAATTTAATTAAATAAAGCTGGGATTAAAAAGCTGTAATAGTGACCATAAAACTACCAGAAAGTCCTAAAAGCCCATCTGGTTCACTAATTTCCTTTAGGGAAGGAAATCTGCCGTCCTCACCCGATCCGGCCCATATGTGACTCCAGACCCACAGAAATGTCGAGATCCATAGAAATGTGGTTGACTCTTAACCTCCCTATGAAACGGCCAAGCAAACCACTCAGTTATATTCAAGGAGGTGGCTCACCACCACATTCTCAAGGACAATTAGGGATGGGCAATAAATGCTGGCATTTCCACCAACACCCACATTCTGTGAATAGATTGCCTCATCCCAGGACCCAGACTAGTGAACCTTCATTACATTCCCTCAAGGACAAGTATGTCCTTCCTTTGGTAAGGAGACCAAAACTGCACACAGTACCTCAGGTGGGGCCTCACCAATGCCCTGTATAATTGTAGTAAGACTTCTTTACTCTTATACCCCAATCCCTTTGTAACAAAAGCTAACATACCATTTGCTTTCCTAATTACTTGCTGTATCTCTATTAACTTTCTGTGATTCATGTACAAGGACACCAGGTCCCTCTGAATGCAAACATTCCTCAGGCTTTCACTGGTCATAAAAAAACATTGTTTATGTTTTCTATGAAAGTGGATCATATCAGACTTCACATTGTATTCCATCTGCCACGTTCTTGCCCACTTACCCAACCCGTCTATATCCCTTTGCAGCCTCTTTCGGTCCTCCTCATTTCTTACTTTCCCACCTAACTTTGTGTCATCAACAAACCTGGATACATTACACTTAATCCTTGATCTGAGTCGTTAATATAGATTGTAAATAGCTGAGGCTAAAGCAATGATCCTTGCAGTACCCTGCCAGTTACAGCCTGCCAACTTGAAAATGGCCCATTTATTCGCACTCTCTGTTTTCTGTCCATTAACCCATCCCCAATCCAAGCTAATATATTACCTCAATCCCATGAGCCCTAATTTTGTGTAATAACACATGGGAATATATTATTGCTATCACAGAGACATGGTTGAGGGAAGGGCAGGACTGGCAGCTCAATATTCCAGGGTATAGAATCTTCAGGCGTGACAGGGGTGTAAAAGAGGAAGTGGCATTGCACTGTTGGTCAAGGAGTCAATTACTGCAATAAGGAGGGATGATATCTTAGAAAGTTCATCAAATTAGGCCATAAGGGTAGAACCTAAAAACAAAGAGGGGGCAATCATTTGGCTGGGAGTGTACTACAGGCCTCCAAACAGTCAGGGAGAGAAAGAAGAGCAGATATGTAGGAAAATCTCAGAGAGGCATAAAAATAATAGGGGATTTCAACTTACCTAATATCAACTGGGATAGTCTTAGTGCAAAAGGCTTAAAGGGGGTGGAATTCTTAAAGGGCATATTGGACAGCGTTTTGAGCCAGCACGTTAAAAAGTCCTACTAGAGAAAGGCAGTGCTCGACCTCATCCTAGGGAATGAAGCTGGACAAGTGGTAGAAGTGTCAGTGGGGGAGCATTTCGGGGATAGTGACCATAACTCTGTAAGATTTAAGGTAGTTATGGAAAAGGACAAAGCGGGACCGGAAATAAAAGTACTGAATTGGGGGAAGGCCAATTTCAATATGATAAAACAGGATCTGGCCAAAGTGGACTGGGCGCAGCTACTTGTAGGAAAGTCTACATCAGACCAGTGGGAGTCATTCAAAAGGAAATAGTGAGAATTCAGAGCCAACATGTTCACATAAAGGTGAAGGGTAGGACCAACAAGTCCAGCGAACCCTGAATGTCAAGAGATGTAGAGGATTGGATAAGGAACAAAAAGGCTTAGGGTAGATTCAGAGCACTGAAAACAGTTGAGGCCCTAGAAGAGTATAGAAAGTGTAGGGGAGGTACTTAAAAAAGTAATTAGGAGAGCGAAGAGGGGACATGAAAAAACACCGGTGGGCAAGATAAAGGAAAATCCCACAGCATTTTGTAAGTCTATTAAGGGCAAGAGGATAACCAGGGAAACAGTAGGGCCCATTAGGGACCAAAAGGGCAAGCTGTGTGTGGAGCCAGAGGACATAGGTGAGGTTTCAAAGATTACTTTTCATCTGTGTTCACTATGGAGAAGGACGATGTAGGTGTTGGGATCAGAGAGGGGGATTGTGATATACTTGAACAAATTAGCATTGTAAGGGAGGAAGTATTAGCTGTTTTAGCAGGCTTAAAAGTGGATAAATCCCTAGGCCCAGATGAGATGTATCCCAGGCTGTTATGTGAGGCAAGGGAGGCGATAGTAGGGGCTTTGACACAAATTTTCAAATCCTCTCTGGCCACAGGTGAGGTGCCAGAGGATTGGAAGACAGCGAATGTGGTACCATTATTCAAGAAGGGTAGCAAGGACATACCAGATAATTACCGGCCAGTGAGTCGAACATCAGTGGTAGGGAAACTATTGGAAAAAAGTCTGAGGGACAGGATTAATCTCCACTTGGAGAGGCAGGGCTTAATCAGGAATAGTCAGCATGGCTTTGTCAATGGGAGATCGTGTCTAACAAACTTGATTGAATTTTTCAAGGAGGTGACTAGATGTGCAGATGAGGATATGGCAGTTGATGTAGTCTACATGGACTTCAGTAAGGCTTTTGATAAGGCCCCACATGGGAGATTGGTTAAGAAGGGAAGAGCCCATGGGATCCAGGGCAATTTGGCAAATTGGATCCAAAATTGGCTTAGTGGCAGGTGGCAGAGGGCGATGGTCGGGGGTTGTTTTTGCGAGTGGAAGCCTGTGACCAGTGGTATACCACAGGGATCGGTGCTGGGACCCTTGCTGTTTGTGGTGTACATTAATAATTTCAACGTGAATATAGGAGGTATGATCAGTAAGTTCGCAGATGACACAAAACTTGGTGGTGTCGTAAATGGTGAGGAGGAAAGCCTTAGACTACAGGACGATATAGATGGGCTGGTAAGATGGGCGGAGCAGTGGCAAGTGGAATTTAATCCTGAGAAGCGTGAGGTGATGCATTTTGGGAGGACTAACAAGGCAATGGAATATACAATGGATGGTAGGACCCTAGGAAGTACAGAGGGACCTTGGTGTACTTGTCCATAGATCACTAAAGGCACAGGTAGATAAGGTGGTTGGGAAGGCATATCGGATACTTGCCTTTATTAGCCGAGGCATAGAATATAAGAGCAGGGAGGTTATGATGGAGCTGTATCAAACGCTAGTTAGGCCACTGTTGGAGTACTGTGTACAGTTCTGGGCACCACATTATAGGAAGGATATGATTGCACTGCAGAGGGTGCAGAGGAGATTCACCAGGATGGTGCCTGGGCTGGCGTATTTCAGCTATGAAGACAGACTGGATAGGCTCAGGTTGTTTTCCTCAGAGCAGAGTAGGCTGAGGGGGGAAGCTGATCGAGTTATACAAAATTATGAGGGGCATTGATAGGATAGATAGGAAGAAACTTCTTCCCTTAGCGGAGTGGTCAATAACCAGGGGGCAGGAGGTTTATATTAGGGGATTTTAGGAAAATTCTTCTCACCCAGAGGGTGGTTGGAATCTGGAACGCACTGCCCTCACAAGATTTAAGAAGTATTTAGATGATCACTTGAAACGCTGTAGCATACAAGGCTACGGGCCAAGTGCTGGAAAATGGGATTAGAATAGATAGGTGCTTGACGGCCGGCACAGACACGATGGGCCAAAGGGCCTGTTTCTCTGCTGTATAACTCTATGTCTGTGATAATTATTCTGCAAAGATTCATGGTGCTTGTGTTTTAGTCCTGAGTCTTTGAATTTAAGATAGGCGTTAACCCATTTAAATAAACCTGTTTAAAATAAATACATTAAAGTCTGCATTAAAATACCAGAAGGAGGATTTCACAGGAGCCTGTTAACTACTGGTACAATTATACAACAGACTTTTGATCTCCAGATAAGGAAGGATCTGCAGCGTGTTTCCAGGAATTCCCTGTTTTATTTATGTGTTTGTGTGTTGTTCACCAGCATAACTAAAAATACATGACCTTTGCAGCCCCAACATCATTCTGGTGAATTTGTCCTGCATCTCCTCCAGGGCCAATACATCCTTTCTGAGGGACATTGCGTAGATCTGAATGCAGCACTCCAGATGGAGTCTAACCAGAGCTCCCAACAGCTGTAACATCACCTCCACCCATCACTGGTTACTAAGTACTGCGTGATAATACTGTTGGTGATTCTCTCTGCTGCTGATTCAGAACAGCTGATCAGATGGTAATTGGCCACTTGGATCTTCCTCAGGCCTCACTGACCAGGGGTAGCTATCTGCCTTGATGACGATGGAGGAGTGAAGGCCACGAGTTTACAGATTTTGGTGGAGTACAATTCAGCTGCTGCCAGTGGCCCACGGCACCTCATGGATGCCCACTTTTGAATTGTTCTTAATCTATCTCCCTGAACACGGTGGTAGTGCCACCTAATATGACGGTGGGTGTCCTCAGTGTGTAAACAGTGTTTGGTCTCCACAAGGACTGTCCTGTGGTCACTCCGACCAATGCTATCATAAACAGACACACGCATGCAACAGCTAGCTGACTGAGGACAAGGTTAAGTAGGTTATTCCCTGGTATTGGTTCTCTCGCCACGTGCCTGCGCTGTGAGGGTATAATGGTGGTCTCTATTACCCAGCGTGTCCTGGGCTCTTGGGTTTACATAGGAGCAGGAGTAGGCCATTCAGCCCATTGAGCCTGCTCTGCCATTCAATATGATCAATGGCTGATCATCCACTTCAATGCCATGTGAATCCTATACACTTTCTTAACTGCCTTATCGACTTGCCCTGCCACCTTCAAGGGACTGTCAATATGCACCCGCAGATTCCTCGGTTCCTGCTCCCCCTCAAGACAATACCATTCAGATTATTCTGCCTCTCCAAGCCATTCCTCCCAAAGTGCACCACTTCATACTGATGTGCATTAAATTGCATCTGACATGAATCTGCCCATTTCACCAGTTTGCTGATGTCCTCCTGACGTCGGTTCCTATCCTGCTCACCATTTCCTATATTGCCAAGTCTTATATCATCCGTAAATTTCTAAATTCCTATTTCCTGTACCCAAGCCCAGTTCATTTCTATACAAGAAAGCAACAGTCCTAATACTGGGGAATCCAATGCATTCTTCTCTCCAGTCAGAATAACATCTGCTCACTAATACTCTCTGCTGCCTATTCCATAGCCATTTACTTACCCAATTACCACTGCCCCTTTAATACCATTGTGCCTCTATTGTCTGAATAAGTCTGGTATTTCTATAGGTACCTTTTGTAAGTCCACATACACAAAATCTACTGCATCAACTTTCTCTACTACTTCATCAAAGAACTCGATCAGGTTAGTCAGACATAATCGGCCTTTAATAAATCCATTCTGTCTGTCCCTTATTAACCCACGCTTCAAGTGATATTAATGTTGTTCTTGATGATGGTCTCTCGTAGGTTTCCCCCCACTGACAGTAGTCTGATTGGTCTGTAGTTACCAGATTTATGCCTCTTCCCTTTGTTGAGGACTGAAAAATTGTGGTCAGAGCTCCTGCTATCTCCAGCCTTGCTTCCTTCAGCAAACCTGGAAGAAATAATTTGAAGTCCCTTTGGAGGGTATATGGAGTTTGGTCACAGATCAGCCATGACCTCATTGATTGACGGAACAGGCTCGATGGCTGAATGTTCCTATTACCGTTCAATGGCTCAAAACTGACTTCATGTTGGTAACAGTTTTGGTTTTATTTAAGCATAAGTGAGATTTAATACACTCAGTATTTGAGCAGCAATTTATAAAGTACAAATGAGAATTATATTCTCCATTAATGTCCTTTGGGAAGTAGGAGTGGCCCATTCCTCGTTTCTCTGACTCACATACCAATCTGCACCTGTTTGGATCAGTAACCTTCCTGACCCTTCTACACTGAGAATGTCCCAAACCCACTGAGATATCCTGCAAAAACTGGAACCACAGAAAAATCCTTCCAATCAGGTCTCTCCCATACCCCCATTCAACCCAATCATTAGCCTGGTAAGTTCCATCCCCCGGCACAGGTCCCGGGCCTCCCTTCTCTGCCTTCCACCCTGAGCACAAGCTTTTTCTCTTTTGAGTTGCAGTTTCCATTGTGATGAAGCAAACCAGGACCTTGATGATAATGAGTGTTCTAACTGGATCAAAGCTTCATGCTGGAAATCACTAAAAGGATTTAGAATTGATTATATTTCACCAATTTATAACAGCTCGGTCTATTTCTACATTCAGAGAAGAGAGTTTCCCTTGTTCTTTCCCGGTGATGTGTGTTTTTACAACACCAATGCCACCTCTCACACACCCAGAACACGGAGGCAGCAGAAAGTCCGAGGCAGTGTAGTTTTTGCAGAAAGAAGCTTTTCAGAGCAAAGTTTCGGGCAATTTAACTCTTGCCGTGCCGAATTCCGCAAAATACCGTCAAAAGCCTATCTTCTTACACAGGCCTCTGTGTTCTTACGCCCCCTTTAATATTTAACATGATTAGTCTCTCCTCAATCTTCCTACTGACATGTATCACCTCACATTTTTCAGCGGTGAATTTTGTCTGCTCATTCCACCAGCCTGTCTATATCCTCTTGAGGTTTCAGTGGATTATTTGTGCTTTTAAAGCTCTTCTCACAGTGAGAACATTTGAAAGATCTCTTATCAGAGTGATGACCTTGTGTGTTCTGAGGTGGATGAACAAGCAAATCCCTTCCCACACACGAAGCAGATTAACAGCAGCAGTAACGGCCTCCTCTAAATGTGTACACGCTGATGTCTCAGCAGATGTGATGAATGAGTGAATTCCTTTCCGCAGATTGAACAGGTAAATGGTATCTCTCCATTGTGAATGCCCTGGTGTGTCAGTAGCCTGGATGAAGAAGTGAATCCCTTCCCACACACGGAGCAGGTGAACGGCCTCTCCCCAGTGTGAGCTCGCTCATGTGTCAGAAGACGGGAGGAAGAAGTGAATCCTTTTCCACACACGGAGCAAGTGAATGGTCTCACCCCAGAGTGAGCTCGCTCGTGTGTCAGGAGATGGGATGAGCAACTAAATCCCTTTCCACATACGGAGCAAATAAATGGCCTCTCCCCGCTGTGAACTCGCCGATGTGTCAGCAGGATGGATGACTGAGTGAATCCCTTCCCACACATGG
This sequence comes from Heterodontus francisci, assembly GCF_036365525.1. Classification (NCBI taxonomy): domain Eukaryota; kingdom Metazoa; phylum Chordata; class Chondrichthyes; order Heterodontiformes; family Heterodontidae; genus Heterodontus; species Heterodontus francisci. The sequence goes on from NC_090404.1 coordinate 25,385,489, forward strand.
AGCAGGTGAACGGCCTCTCCCCAGTGTGAGTACGCCGATGAGTTTCCAGCTTGAACGGGTAATTGAATCCCTTCCCACAGTCTCCGCATTTCCACGGTTTCTCCGTGGTGCCGGTGTCCTTGTGTCTCTCCAGGTTGGACCATCAGTTGAAACCTCATTCACACACTGAACACGTGTATGGTTTCTCCCCGCTGTGAATGGCGTGATGTTTTTTCAGGCTGTGTAACTGGTTAAAGCTCTTTCCACAGTCAGTGCACTGGAACACTCTCACTCGGGTGTGTGTGTGTCTCGGTGCTTTTCCAGTCACACTGATGTTTGAAATCTTTTCCCACAGACAGAACAGACAAACATTTCTCCTTCCACATTCAAGGGCCGATGATATTCAGATCCAAATGAATTGACTCTCAGATCTTGATGTGATGTTTGATTTGAGTTTTCTGTCTGTAAATTTTTGCCTTCTAACACCCTGTAAAAGGAGTTTACAAAAGTTGTCAGTACAGGATAGAAAGTCAGAAGAGACAATTCGAATTTCAATGAAAGATTTTTTCCTCTTTTGTTCCCCCAAAGCTGTAAATCCCTGCACCACACACTCTTCCTCCTCCCTGTGCTGAAATCCAAACCCATGGCACCATCTCTTTCCTCCACTGCCAGTTTTCTCCCTCCCTCTACTCTGACTGGGTTCAGTTCTCCAGCCCCTGTGTGCAGAGTGAGAATCAAATCAATAGGCTAATGATTTTCTCTCCTGGTCACTGGGATCCTGAAGCCCCGCCCACGCTCTGTGGCGTCACCAAGATGGTCGCGCATGCGCTCCGCGCTCAATCAACATGGCGGCCGTTAACTTGCAGTCTTTCCTGGGACAAAGCACCGGAGTTGCAAAAGCGGGACCTGGAGTTTTTTTTATTCGGGGCTCGCGGCCTATACCGGGTGTTTCTAAAGCCTCCCCGCCGGTTTCCATTCCGCCCCGGCGACTCTCACCAGCTGCAAAAGCGTCTCTGGCACTCACCCGACTTGGTCAAAATGGGAACAGGAAACCTGAAGCCCCGCCCAGTCATTGTTCCGTCCCAGGATGGCCGCGCATGCGCCCCGCCGCACATTTCCCCCTATAAAAGACGGCGGTGGTTAACGCGGGCTCTGTCACCGGGAGGAATGCCGCAGCTGCCGCCCCGCCGGACACGCTCGTGACACCCAATGGACCAACAAAGTGATTCTTGACAACGCAGGCAGCGGCAACGTCATCTGACTGCGCCAACCTGCGCACATGCGCAAACGGGCTCCTGCTCTCTGCACGTGCGCTGTGTTCCGCATTGCCAGGATGATATCATCGCATAACGCGCGATAGACAGCAAGCGGAGAAGGGGGGGGGGAATTGGGGAGGAGAACGGGGTATGGAGGGGGGAGCGGGGGAAGGCCTTGGTGGTGGCGGGTGAGCTCTCCTCCTGCCCCTTCGCCCCCCTCTTACCAGCAATTCTGCCTGCTCTCTCTGGTCATTCCCCCATCCACTCTCTCCTGCCATTCCCCAGCCAGCCAATCTCTCTGGCCATTTTGTGCTGCCATGTGTTTACGTTGCCTTTGTGTGATTATTTGAGCAGCTCCATCTTTAGTCCTGGCAGCTGCCTGAACGTCGCTGACTGTGCCGTTTTAGTTGAACAGGCTGCATTTGTGCACGTGCCAGTGCAGCGCCACCTAGTGGCTGCATTGTCAGCAAATGGGCTCCTGCAGCCATGGACCAATGGTGTTCCTCTCCCGGGCGCCGGGAGCAGTTGGGATCAGGGACCTGAAGCTCCGCCCACTCAGTCATCCTGCTCCAAGCTGGCAGCCATTTACCTGGGCCTGTTACCGGGAGAAGCCCCGCTCGGTGCAAACACGGGAGCTGCAGCTGATTGATCGGGGTTTGCAGCCGACACCGGGTGTTTACGAAGCCTGCCCGCCGGCTCCACCGCTTACCAACTGCAGATGGGTCTGACAAGCTCCTCCCCATCGCCAAAAGAATATATTGATGATAATAATTGTTTAGATTTGATTTGTAACAGTTCAGTTTATAAATTAAATCCTGTTTCTCTCATTGTTTTTCCCAGCTCAGATTCACGGCCTCATTTATTTTCTTCCTCTGAGTCCCTGAACTCCCTCTGGACAGGGTCATGTTACCGAGAGCTGAGTGATTGTCCTGGGAAACAACAGGAAGAAGCTCCGAGGCCGGAGGACCAAGGCAACAGCGGCTTCTGGAAGCAATCGCAGGGTTTGAGGGCTGCAACCTGAGGCTGCCAGTCAGGTGAGTCAGTGTGAACCCCCTGGTAAACTATTTATCCTTTCAAAGTGAAATCAATGTTTCTTTTATCAACAAAACACTTCAACATTTGTCAGTGTTTTGTTTTCCTGGAATTCCTATTCTGAGTTTCAGATACTTCAGTGTCAACTGGACCAGCTGTTTAACAGTTATAGAAAGTTTATAGCACAGAAAGAGGCCACTTGGCCCATCGTGTCTTCACTGGGCGAAAAACGAGCCACCCACCTTCCCAAGCTTATTCCCACCTTCCAGCATTTTGTCCGTAGCCCTGCAGGTTACCACACTTGAGATGCATATCCAGACACCTGTTCAATGAGTTGAGGGTTTCTGCCTCAACTACCCTTTCAAGCAGTGAGTTCCAGACCACCACCCTCTGGGTGAAAATTTTTTTCCTCATCTCCCCTCTATTCTTTCTACCAATCACTTAAATCTATGCCCCCTAGTCGTTGACCTCTCTGCTAAGGTAAATAGACCCTTCATATCCATTCTATCCAGACCCCTCACAATTTTGTCTATTTCAATCAAATCTCCCCTCAGCCTTCTCTGTTCCAAGGAGAACAACCCCAGCCTATCCAATCATTCCTCATAGCTGCATTTTTCCAGTCCCGGTAACATCCTTGTAAATCTCCTCTGTCCTCTATCGAGTGCAATTCCATCCTTTCTGTAATTTTAGGGGTCTGCACAGAGTAGATAGAGAGAAACTGTTCCCACTCGTGAAAGGATTGAGAACGAGAGGGCACAGATTTGAAGTATTTGGTAAGAAAAGCAAAAGTGACCTGAGGAAAAACTTTTTCACGCAGAGAGTGGTTAAGATCTGGAATGCGCTTCCGGAGAACGAGGTGGAGGCAGGTTCAATTGAAGCATTCAAAAGGGATATTAGACAGTTATATGGAAAGAATGTGTGGGGTTATGGGGAGAAGGCAGGGAATGGAACTGAGGGCGTTGCTCTTTCAAAGAGCCAGTGCAGAGACGATGGGCCGAATGGCCTCCTTCCACACTAACGATTCTGTAATGAGGTGACCAGAACTGAACACAGTATTCAGGTTGTAGCCTAACCAATGAGTTATACAGTTCCAGCATAATCTCCCTGCCCTTATATTCTATACCTCAGCTAATAAAGGAAATTATTCCATGACTTCCTAACCACCTTATCAACCTGTCCTGCTACCTTCAGGGATCTGTGGACATTCACTCCAAGGTCCCTCACTTCCTCTACACTTCTCAGTATTTTACCATTAATCATGTAATCCTTTGTTTTGTTTCATCTCCCCAAATGCATCACTTCACACTTCTCCAGGTTGAATTCCATTTGCCACTTTTCTGCTCACCCGACCAGTCCACTGATATCTTCTTACAGCCAACCTCGCTTTGTACCACAAGGCCAGTTGTTGTGTCATCTGCAAACTTCTTGATTATGCACCTGACATTTACGTCCAAATCGTTAATACATACCAGAAAAAGCAGAGGACCCAGTACCGAGCCCTGAGGAATGTCACTGGAAAAAGCCCTCCAGTCGCAAAAACACCCGTCAACAATTACCCTTTGTTTCCTGCCACTGAGCCAATTCTGTATCCATCTTGCTGCATTTCCCTGGATCCCATGGGATTTTATTTTTTTAACCAGTCTGCCATGTGGGATTTTAGCAAGGCTTTCGACAAGGTCCATGTCGACCATATCAACTGCGTGACCCTCATCAATCCTCCTTATTACTTCTTCAAAAAATTCAATTAAATTAGTTGGACAAGATCTTCCCTTAACAAATCCGTGCTGACTATCCTCGATTAATCTGTGCCTTTCTAAGTGACCGTTTATCCTTGTCTCTCAGAATTGATTCCAATAATTTTCCCACGACTGAGGTTAGACTGACTGGCCTGTAATTATTCGGTCTATCCCTCGCTCCATTTTTAAACAGAGGTAGAATGTTAGAGTTCTCCAATCCTCCGGCATCACACCTGTATCCAGTGAGGACTGGAAAGTGATGGTCAGACCTTCTGCTTTTTCCTCTCTGTTTTCTTTTAACAGCCATGGGGACATTTCATCTGGCCCTGGTGATTTATCAACTTTCAAGGATGCCAATCCTATTAATACTTCCTCTCTCCTTTATGTTTGTCATATCCAGTACTTCACCCCCCCCCATCTTTCTTAACTACAATATCTGCATCGTCCCCCTCTTTCGTGAAAACAGATGCAAAATATTCATTAAGAACAATACCACCATTTTCCACCCCTACACACAGGTTACCTTTTTGGTCTTTTATGGGCCCCACTCTCTCCTTAGTTATCCTCTTACTCTCAATGTATTGAAAAAACATCTTTGGGTTCACCTTGATTTTGCTTGCCAATATTCTTTCATGCCCTCTCTTTGCTTTCCTAATTTCCTTTTTGATTTCACCCCTCCACTTTCTATACTCCTCTCAGCTTTCTGTAGTATTGAGTGTGTCAGGACATAAGCTTTCCTTTCTGCCTTATCTGACCCTGTAAGCTCCTTGACATCCATGCGGCTCTAGATTTATCTGTCTCACCCTTTTATTCTTTGTGGGAAGAGGTCTACTCTGAAACCCTTGAAACTCCCCTTTGAACGCCTCTCACTATTCTGACATTGATTTACCTTCAAGTCGGTGTTTCCAGTCCACTTTCGCTAAATCACTCCTCAGTTTAATAAAATTGGCCTTGCCCCAATTGAGAACTCTAACTCCTGTTCTACCTCCGTCCTTTTCCATAATTATGTTAAAACTGACTGAATTATGATCACTACCACCAAAATGCTCTCCCACTGCCACTCCTTTCACCTGCCTATCTTCATTTCCTAAAACTAAGTCTAAAACTGTGCCCTCTCTTGTTGGACTTGCTACATACTGGGCAAAAAAGTTCTCCTGAATGCACCTCAAGAATTCTGCTCCCTCAATTCCTTACACACTAAAACTCTCCCAGTTAATATTGGGGTAGTTAAAATTCCCTACTATTACTGCCCTATTGTTCTTGCACTTCTCAGAGATTTGCTTACATATCTGCTCTTCTATCTCCCTCTGACTGTTTGTCTGGGAGTCTATAGTACACTCCCAGCAGTGTGATTGCCCCTTTTTTGTTCCTTAGCTCAATCCATATGGCACAATTTGATGAACATTCCAACGTATCATCCCTTCTCACAGCTGTAATAGTTTTCTTGACCAAAATTGCCACATCCCTCCTTTCCTATCCCCCTCCCTATCGTGTCTGATGAAAACCCTGCAACCAGGAATGTTGAGCTGCCATTCCTGTCCCTCCTTGAGCCATGTCTCTGTAATAGCTATGATATCATACTGCCACGTGTCTATCTGTGCCCTCAGCTCATCTGCTTTATTTGCAATACTCCTTGCATTGAAAGAGATACCCTTGAGCACTGCCAAACTCATGTTTTTATTTTCTAACCTTAGTTTCCTCTGTCTTCCAGACTCATCCATTAATTTTCTGCCTTCCATTTTCATTTCTGATTTTGTCCCAACTGAGGCAACCCTCGGGTCCCCATCCCCCCGGCCAAACTAGTTAATCCCCCCCAACAGCATTAACAAAACATCCCACAAGGAACTCAGTCCCGGCTCTGTTCAGGTGCAACCCGTCCAGCCTGTACAGGTCCCAATGTCCCATACTATGAAGCCCTCCCTCCTGCACCATCTTTCCAGCTACATATTTATGTGTCTTATCCTTCTATTTCTATACCTGCACATGACACTGAGACTAATCTGGAGATTGCTACTTTTGAGGTCCTGCTTGCTAATTTCTTGCCTAGCTCCCCAAATTCTGACTGCAGGACTACATCCCTCTTTCTACCTATGTCATCGGTTCTGGTGTGAACCACGACTGCTGGCTGTTCACCCTCCGCCTTCAGAATGTCCTGCAGCCACTCCGTGACATCCTTGACCTAGCACCAGGGAGGCAACGCACCATCCTGGAGTGAGCGAGATTGTCTCAGGGGACTCGTGCACTACCTGCCTGGTGGTCACTCATTTCCTATCGGCCTGCATGCCTCTAACCTGCGGTGTGACCACCTCCCTAAACATGCTATCCACATAGTTCTCTGCCTTGCGAATGCACAACCGTGACTCCAGCCACCACTCGAGTTCCGAAACCCAGAGCTCGAGCTTCTGCAGCCGGTGACACTTCCTGCAGATGTTTGTGTAGGACACATGGTGCGTCCATGACTTCCCACATGCCACAGGCTGTACATTCCACTCGGCCGAGCTGCCCTGCCGTACCTTAGCTTTACAGGCTATTTATTATAAGTAGAATAGCTTGCTGGGTACTCACTAACCAGCTCCTTCCAATGCACAGAAGTAAGAACCAAATACTGGAGGGCGAAAAATGTAGAAAAAAAGGAGCACCCCCTCTACCCGCACCAAAAACCTATCCCACCCTGTTCATACTGAGAATCCCAGGGCGGAGAGCTGGGATTTCCTCTCTCAAACAAGGGCACAGCACATTTACAGCACAGGAGGAGGCCATTCAACCCATCAGGTCCATGTCAGCTCTTCGGAAAGCAATCCAGTCAGTCCCACTCCCCCGCTTGAGCCCGTGGCCCTGCAAGTTTATTTCCACTCCATGACACACATTGGCAGTGGAAAGGAGCAACACAAGTCGATAAGAGAGCAAAGAAAGAGCTGATGTTCTTTTCTAGAGGAATACAATGTAACAGCAGGGAGGGAATGTTAAATTTATAGAGAACCTCACTTAGAAGGACTGTGAGCAGTTCTGGTCTCCAGATTAAAAAAGGATATTGAAACACTGAAGAAAGTGCAGAATAGATTTACAAAGATGTCACCAGAGAGGATGATACTATCCAGCAAGATTGAGCAGGCTGGGGCTCCTTTCTCTGGAAATTCTCTTTAAAATTGTCAGTCAGAACAAGGGGGCAGCAATATAAGACAGACATTAACAGGTCAAATAGAGAACTTAGGAGGAATTTCTCTACTCAGAGAGTGGTGAGAATGTGGAACTCATTGCCATGTGGAGTGGTTGAAGCAGATAGCAATGATGTGTTTAAGGGGAGGCTCAATACATTTATGAGGGAGAAGGGAATAGAGGGATATGGGGACAGGGTGAGACGAAGTAATTAGATTAGGAGGAGGCTCATGTGGATTATAAACACCAGCACAGACTAGTGGGGCTGAATGGCCTGTTTCTGGGCTTTGATTCTGTTTATGTACAGCAGGGGTGGATTAATGTTTAAGCCTACAGGGCCCAGGAGTGGATTAATGAAAAGTCTGGCGCTAACTTTTATACCCTGATCCCCCCAGTATTAGGTTCCCCAACCAGCAGAAATAGTTTCTCTCTATCCTATCTGTTTCAATTAATACCTTGGAAACTTTGTTGAAAGCACCCCTTAATCTTCTAAATTCCTGGGAATACAACCATCATGAGGTGATGCATTTTGACACAAGGCATTGGGAGAGGCAATATATACTTAATGGCACATTTATAAAGAGTGTGCAGCGACAGAGGGACCTGGGGGTTCATGTGCATAGATCTTAGAAGATGGTATGACATATTGACAGCATAGCTAGCAAAGTATTTGGGATCTTGGGCTTCATAAATAGAGGTATTGCATGGAAAATCTGAGTAGTTTTGCTGAACCTTTATAAAGCTGTGGTGAGGCTACAACTAGAGAATTGTGTCCAGTTCTGGTCTTCACACTTTAGGAAGGATGTGAAGGTCCTTGAGGGGGTGCAGAGGAGATTTACCAGAATGTTTCCTGGGATGAGGGAATTTAGCTACAAGGTTAGGCTGGAGAAGTTGGGATTGTTCCCCTCCACCTGCTTTGTTCCAAGGAGTAGATCTGATCAAGGTGTACAATATTATGATCGGTTTAGATAAGGTAGACAGAAGAAAAGCTGTTCCCATTAGCTGATGGTACAAGGACTCGGGGACACAGATTAAGATTTTGGGCAGGAGATATGGGGGGGATGTGAGGAAGAACTTTTGTTCCTCAGCGAGTAGAGCGGGGGAATGGGACTGACTGGATTGTTCTACAGAGAGATGGCATGGAAACAAAAAGCTGAATGTCCTCCTTCTGTGTTGTAATGATTCATTTGTGTAATCTCTACTTGTAATTTAACCCTTGGAGTCCAGGTATCATTCAGGTAAATCTACACTGCACTCCCTCCAAGGCCAATATATCCTTCCTAAGGTGTGATGCCCAGAACTGAACACAATATTCCAGGTGTGGTCTAACCAGGGCTTTGTGTATCTCAGTGCTTTTCCAGTCACACTGATACCTGAAATCTTTTCGAACAGACAAACCTTTTTCCTTCCACATTCAAAGGCCGATGATATTCAGGTCCTGATGAATCAAGTGATTCTGTCTGATCTTGATGTGCAGATCCTTCCCTTCTAACCCCCTGTAAAAGGAGTTTACAAAAGCCATCACCGTCAGTCCAGGATAGAAATTCACGTTGGACGGCAAGTTTTTTCGGCCAGCACAGACACGACGGGCTGAATAGCCTCAGTCTGTGCCATAATTTTTCTATGGTTTGATGGCACCGGGTTGGCTCCAAACTGAATGAAGCAGCAGCAGAAACAAAAACTGGGAGACAGGAAGCACTGCTTACTAAGATTGTTTGGCACCATGCCGGTCACTGGTCTCCTGTGGTGTGAATAGGGAACATTCTCCACCATGGACAATGCTGGGTAAAAGCCCTGCCATTGCAGCCCCAAATAAATGTAATTGTGTTTTTACTGTAATGTGGTGAAGACTGGGGCCGGAGAACAAATCAGTAAAAGTAGGTGATGAATGGGCCAGACCAATATAAAATTAGGAAAGAAATCATACAGAAACCCAAGTGCACGGACTCCCCATGATCCACCAGAAAGAAAGGGAAATGGGAACTGGGACCAATCCAGATTCCCCAAAACAGCAGCAATAACAGCAGAATCCAACCCCTCCAGTCACATGTGAACTCAGTGGTGTGTCAGTATGTGGGGTGAATGAGTGAATCTCTTCACACACACACAACATTTAAACAGTCTCTCTCCAGTAAGAATGTGCTGATTATGGATCAAATCCTTTGAACTTTGAAAGCTGGGATGTTAACAGGTGGGAAAACTGAGTAAATCCCTTCACACAGGTGAAGTATCTGAACGGTCTCTCTCCAGTGTGACTGTGCTGGTCTATCAGTAAATGGGATGACTGAGTGAATCCATTTCCACATTCAGCTGGTGAACATCCTCTCCCTGACGTGACCGCACCCAGGAGTTTCCAGCTCAGACTGGAACTGAATCCCTGCCCACAGTCAACAACAACAATGTGCATTTATATAGCACCTTTAACATAATAAAAGCATCCTGAGATTCTTCATAGGAGCATTACTACTTTTGAGGTCCTGCTTGCTAATTTCCTACCAGCTCCCTAAATTCTGACTGCAGGACCACATCCCTCTTTCTGCCTATGTCATTGGTACCAATGTGGATACGACTGCTGGCTGTTCACCCTACCCCCTCAGGGTGCTCTGCAGCCATTCAGTGACATCCTTGATCCTGGCCCGAGGCAGGCAACACATCATCCTGGATTCACATTTGCAGCTGCAGAAACGCCTGTCTCTTCCCCTATCGAGTTTCCTATCACTATTGCTCTTCCAGTCGTCTTGTGCAGCTGATCCAACTGTGGTTTTATGGACGTGGCTCTGGCTGCACTCTCCAGATGCCCTCTCACTCTCATCAGTAGTCAGAGCTGAATACTGGTTGGAGAGTGAGATGCACTCATGGGTCGCTTGCACGACCTGCCTATTTCTTCGTGATTGTCTGTGTGAGAGAGAGACAAATACCGCTTTTCATTGCAAGGCCTGGGAGATCCAGCACATTGCCCCTGGGAGGAATTTGGGACTCTTAGCAGCAAATGATAGTCATCAAAAAGGGCCGTGCGATGTAACTGTGTGGCCTGACATATACAAGTGTTGAATACGTAAAGAAAAAAACCTCATTGTCATCTGGGGCATCAGCTATTTGCAAAGTGCTAGACAGTTAATTTGGTGATTTCTTTTAGTTGTTATAAGACTCAGAAAGTGAAATTTGGTGTGATTCGTTAAATAGGTGTTCATATCTCGTATTTTTCATGTTGACTATCTCTCTGAGGTCGTAACAACTAGAAAGTGTGATTAATCTGACACAATGGGCTGAATGGCCTCCTTCTGTACCATAAATGTTCCATGTTTTCTACAGTACAGGATGTGCACTGTAGAGGTCGCAGCAGCCCCGCCATTCCTCTGCTTATTCGATAATAACCCTTACGAATAACAATAAACCTCAATAGTTAAACATAAAAAGACTCACCAGCTACTCAGTCTCCTTCTGTTGGTATCCTTTAAATCGAGGGAAGTTCCCCCTTATGCTGAAGAAAACAAACCTACAATACTTAAACAGCCCAACACCTCCCAGGCTTTCTGACTCGGTGGAAACAGGAGAAGAAAGCGGGAAGCGGCGGCTAGGAGGTGAGGTGGGGAGAGACTGCACTGTCGCTTTAATACTCCCTCCGCCGTCGCCGGACCCGGCAGTTCTAAGTCGGAGCCTGAGAACCGCTGAGACTCGGTGTTGTGAAGACTGTGCACGCCCCCCAAATCCGCTTCCGAGAGTTGCTGGGGGCGGGGCCTTCCTGCGCCTGCGCGTTGCGGCCCTTGGGATGGCGATCGACTGCATTCACACGCGCGGAGCATTCTGGGGAGAATAGACTGCCATATACATGTCAGAGAATGGACGGAAAGTTCATGTTCCATTCTCAAAAAATAAAATGGTGTAAAACAGCGAACACAGATTAAGGACGTGTTTGCTAGCAACGACCACTAGGTGGTGCATCACTAGCACATGCCGCAAATACAGCTTCATCGATTGAAACGTCACCGTCTGCGACATGTTAGGCAGCTGCCAGGAATAAAGATGGCGCTGCTCAATTTGTCACAAAAACACGAATTAAACACAAACCCCCTCAATAGTCTCGATCGCCGCCGCATTCAATTCCCCGCTGAATCAATCTTTCTCCTCCATACTCCCTCCGACGTCCGTCTGCTCGCCATTCCGACTAATCGTTGCTCCCACCCACCACTCATACTGGGATAAAAACAAGAAATGCTGGAACCACTCAGCAGGTCTGGCAGCATCTGTGGAAAGAGAAGCAGAGTTAACGTTTCGGGTCAGTGACCCTTCATCGGACCCGAAACGTTAACTCTGCTTCTCTTTCCACAGATGCTGCCAGACCTGCTGAGTGGTTCCAGCATTTCTTGTTTTTGTTTCAGATTTCCAGCATCCGCAGTATTTTGCTTTTATTACTCATACTGGGAGGTTCAATGGCGGAGCTTCAGCCCAACATTACGGGCAATAGAAAATGTTCCCTATTCACACCACAAGAGTCCAATGCGCAGGCGCTATACGGTAGTGTTTGGAGCATGCGCAGTGCGTGTAATGCCAGTGCAATGGCGCTGGTGAGTTGCATCTGGGGATATCAGGATAGACACACACACACACACTGCTCCCCCTTTTCCTCCTGCGATGTTTTACTGGAGTTGTGTTGCTGAGTGTTTCTAAACTCTGTCTCCCTATCCCAGTAATGTAGGTGCATTGTAGGTAGCTCTAACTGGTGGACTATATTTCCTCCTTATTCTATTCTCATCCCACTCAGACTTCCAGGCTGCAGGCAGCTCGATTTACCTGAAACGTTAACTCTGGTTCTCGCTCCACAGGTGCTGCCTGACCTGAATATTTCCAGTATCCCCCTACACTTTCTACACTCCTCTCGTGCCTCCGCTGTTTTCAGCGCTCTCAATCTGCCATACACCTTTTTTTTCCTGATCCAATCCTGTATATCCCTTGACATTGAGGGTTCCCTGGACCTATCGGTCCGACCCTTCACCTTTACGGGAACATGTTGACTCTGAACTCTCACTGTTTCCTCTTTGAATGACTCCCACTGGTCTGATGTAGACTTTCCTACAAGCAGCTGCTCCCAGTCCACTTTGGCCACATCCTGTTTTATCATATTGAAATCGGCCTTCCCCAATTCAGTACCTTTATTTCTGGTCTGTCTTTGTCCTTTTCCATAACTACCTTAAATCTTACAGAGTTATGGTCACTATCCCTGAAATGCTCCTCCACTGACACTTCTACCACTTGTCTGGCTTCATTCCCTAGGATTAGCTCCAGTACTGCCCCTTCTCTTGTCGGACCTTCTACGTACTGGCTCAAAAAGCTCTCCTGTATGCATTTTAAGAATTCCGCCCCCTTTAAGCCTTTTGCACTAAGACTATCCCAGTTGATATTGGGAAAGTTGAAATCCCCTACTATTATTACCTATTATTTTTACACTTCTCTGAGATTTGCCTACATATCTGCTCCTCTATCTCTCCCTGACTGTTTGGAGGCCTGTAGTACACTCCCAGCCAAGTGATTGCTCCCTTTTTGTTTTTAAGTTCTACCCATAGGGCCTCATTTGAGGAACCTTCTAAGATAACATCCCTCCTTACTGCAGTAATTGACTCCTTGATCAACAGTGCAATGCCACCTCCTCTTTTACACCCTCCCCTGTCACGCCTGAAGATTCTATACCCTGGAATATTGAGCTGCCAGTCCTGCCCCTCTCTCAACCATGTCTCTGTGATAGCAACAATATCATAATCCCATGTGCTGATCAATGCCCTCAATTCATCTGCCTTACTTGTAAGACTCCTTGCATTAAAATAGATGCATTCCAGCCTTGCATTTTTCACTTGTTCCTTAGCAGGTCTATATTTGCGGAGCCTTCCAGACTGACTCAGTTTCTCTTCTGCATCACCCCCTACTGTACCTCCACTCTGTATCCCATTCCCTCTACCAAATTAGTTTAAACGCCCCCCCCCCCCCACCCCCGCAACAGCACCAGCAAACCTCCCAGCAAAGATGTTGATCCCATTCCGGTTCAGGTGCAACCCATCCAACTTGTACAGGTCCCAACTTTGCCAGAAACAGACCCAGTGATCCAGAAAATTAAAGCCCTCCCTCCTGTACCATCTCTTCAGCCACGCATTCATCTGCTCTATCCTCCTATTCCTATACTCACTAGCACATGGCACCAGGAGTAATCCAGAGATTACAACCTTTGAGGTCCTGCTTTTTAATATGCTACCTAGCTCCTGTGCAGCAGAGTGATCCGTGGAACCACGAACTTGGCTGTTGCTGCTTTCCCCTGGGAGGCCATCCCCCCCCCCCCCCCCCCCCACCCCCAACAGTATTCAAAGTGATATATCTGTTTGAGAGGGGGATGGCCACAGGGGACTCCTGCACTACCTGCCTGCGCCTACTACTCCTCCTGGTAGTCACCCATCCCTTTTTTGCCTGTGCAGCCATTACCTGCGATCTGACCACCTCACCAAACATGCTATCCACGACGTCCTCAGCATCGCGGATGCTCCACAGTGAATCGATCCGCAGCTCCAGCTGCGCAATTTAGTCAGCCAGTAGCTGAAGCTGGACACATCTCCTGCACACATGTTCGCCAGGGACACTGGAAGTGTCCCCGATTTCCCACATAGCACAGGAGGAGCAGGCCACGGGGCTGTGCTCTCCTGCCATGACTTAGCCTTAGATTAAGCTCCTTAGTTACTCCCTTTAATTTAGAGTACTAATTACGCAAGGGACCTTATTCAAATCCAAACACTACCTACTAGAATCTAAATTCCCTACCTTTACTTTTACTTCGGCTATTGAAGGTAGTAAAAAAGGGATGAAATACTCACCTGTTCCTACTCACCAATCAGCTGCCCTCCCCTTGCAACGTGTCACTTTCTGAACTGTGAGGTCAGTCGTGGAAGTCTCTCGCTGTCCCTGCGAGAGTGTGAGAGAGTCTTTTAAGCCGCTGGAACTCCCACTTGCCGGTGCCTGTTTCCTCGCAGATCCGGCTCAGTCTCGCTCTTTCCCTGGCTGAATTTACATGACTCCTTGTCAGAAAAATTCAGACTTTTTCTGTGCGACTACTCATTTTCAGAGCTTTCAGTCTTTGGCCACTCTCACCCCTGCATTTGTTACTTGTTTTGTGAAATACTCTCCCTATTAATGCTCAACTGCTGGATAACTCTGATTATAAACATGGATAAACACAGGGGCGGCGCAGTGGTTAGCACCGCAGCCTCACAGCTCCAGCGACCCGGGTTCAATTCTGGGTACTGCCTGTGTGGAGTTTGCAAGTTCTCCCTGTGTCTGCGTGGGTTTCCTCCGGGTGCTCCGGTTTCCTCCCACATGCCAAAGACTTGCAGGTTGCTAGGTTAATTGGCCATTATAAATTGCCCCTAGTATAGGTAGGTGGTAGGGAAATATAGGGACAGGTGGGGATGTGGTAGGAATATGGGATTAGTGTAGGATTAGTATAGATGGGTGGTTGATGGTCGGCACAGACTCGGTGGGCCGAAGGGCCTGTTTCAGTGCTGTATCTCTAAACTAAACTAAAAACTAAACATATAAATGTAAAGTGTCTGTGTGCCCAGATTTAACTAAGTTGTGATTTGTAACCAATAAATGATGTTTCCGGCATGACTTGTAATCTGGTATCTTGGTGATTTGTCAAGAAAGATTTAATTCACTCACTCAGCAGCTTGAGAGGAACCAGACTGAGGTTTAATGAACATAAGAAATAGGAGCTGGAGGAGGCCATTTGGCCCTTCGAGCCTGCTCTCCCATTCACCAAGATCTTGGCTGATCTTCTACCTCAACTCCACCTTCCCGCACTATCCCCATATCCCTTAATTCACTCAGTACCCAAAAATCTATCAATCTCTGTCTTAAATATACTCAATGACTGAGCATCCACAGCTCCCTGGGGTAGACAATTCCAAAGATTCACAACCCTTTCAGTGAAGAAATTTCTCCTTATTTCAGTCCTAAATGTCCGACCCCTTATCCTGAGACTGTGACCCAGTGTTCTAGATTCCCCAGACAGGGGAAACATTTTCTCAGCATCTACCCTGTCAAGTCTCTTAAAAATGTATTTTGTTCAGTCAGATCATGTCTCATAGGAACAGGAATAGGCCATTCAGCCCATTGAGCCTACCCTGCCAGTGTGATCATGGCTGATCATCCACTTCAGTGCCTTTTTCCCCCACTATCCCCATATCCCTTTATGTCATTGGTATTTAGAAATCTGTCAATCTCTGCTTTAAACATACTCAATGACTGAGCTTCCACAGCCCTCTGGGGTAGAGAATTCCAAATATTCACAACACTCTGAGTAAAGAAATTTCTCCTCATCTCTGTCCTAAGCGGCTTTCCCCTTATTTTGAAATTATATCCCCTGGTTCTAGACTCCCCAACCAGGGGAAACATCTTAGCTGCATCCACCGTCTATCCCTTTAAGTATTTTGAAGATTTCAATGAGATCACCTCTCATTCTTCGAAACTCTAGAAAAGAGAGGCAGAGTTTCCCCAATCTCTCTTCCAAGGACAGTCCCGCCATCCTGGGAACAAGTCTGGCGAATCTTCGTTGCACTCCCTCTATGGCAATAATATCCTTCCTAAGGTAAGGGGACCAAAACTGTACACAGTACTCCAAATGCAGTCTAACAAAGGTTCTACACAATTGAAGCAAGACTTCACTACCCCTGTACTTAAATGCTCTTGCGATAAAGACTAACATACCATTAGCCTTCCGAATTGCTTGCTACACCTGCAGATTAGCTTGCAAAGACCTATTGACAAGGACACCCAGGTCCCTTTGTAAATCTACACTGTCTAATCTCTTACCATTTAAGAAATACTCTGCACACCTATTTCTCCTACCAAAGTGGATAATCTCTCATTTTTCCACATTATATTCCATCTGCCACGTTCTTGCCCACTCACTAAGTCTGCCCAAATCACCTTGAAGCCGCTTTTCATCTTTCTCACTACACGCATTCCCACCTAGTTTTGTGTCATCTGTGAATTTGGAAATATTACATTTGTTCCCCACATCCAAATCCTTGATATATATTGTGAACACTGGGGCCCAAGCACTGATCCCTGCGGTACCCCACAAGTTCCAGCCTGCCAACACGAGAATGACCCGTTTATTCCTACTCTCTGCCGGTTGACCAATCCTTAATCCATGTCAGTATATTACCTCCTATCCCATGTGCTTTAATTTTGCTAACCAATCTCCTGTAGGGGGACTATCAAAAGCCTTCTGGAGTCCACTGACTCCCTTTATCAATTCTATTAGTAACATCCTCAAAAAACTCCTGGAGTTTCGTCAAACATGATTTCCCATTCATAAATCCATGTTGACTATGCCCAATCAGATTATTATCCAAATTCATCGCATCCTTTAGAATAGGTTCAAGCATTTTCCCAATGACTGATGTCAGGCTAACATGTCTGTAATTCCCTGTTTTCTCTCTCCCTTCCTTCTTAAATAGTGGGGTGATATTTGCGATCTTCCAATCTGCAGGAACCGCTCCGGAATCTGTAGAAATTTTGGAAGATGATCACCAATGCATCCACTATCTCATGCTTCGAAACTCCAGGAAATATAGGCCTAGCCTATTCAATCTCTCCTCATAGGAGGAGATGGATCATAGTGGGGGGTGCTGTAGCAGAGTGGTTATGTTACTGAACTAGTACTCCAGAGGCCTGGACTAATGATGCAGAGACCACGGCAGTTCAGCGATTTAAACACAATTAATTAAATAAATCTGGGATTAAAAAAAGCTCGCATCAGTAATGGTGGCCAACCATGAAAATGCTGGATTGTCTTAAAAACTCCACCTGGTTCACTAATTTGCTTCAGGGAAGGGTAGTATAGGCTGGGGTTGTTCTCCTTGGAACAGAGAAGGCTGAGGGGAGATCTGATTGAAATGTACAACATTTTGAGAGGCCTGGATGGAGTGGAGGTGAAGGGTCTATTCACCTTAGCAGAGAGGTCAGTGACAGGGGGCATAGATTCAAAGTGATTGGTAGAAAAATTAGAGGAGAGAGGAGGAAAAACCTTTTCACCCAGAGGGTGATGGTGGTCTGGAACTCACTGACAAAGGGTAGTTGAGGCAGAGACCCTCAACTCATTCAAAAGGAGTCTGGATATGCACTTCAAGTGCCGTAATCTGCAGAGTTACGGACCAAATGCTGGACGGTGGGATTAGAATAGGTGGATCGTTTTTCAGCCAGCACAGACACAATGGGCCAAGTGGCTTCTTTCTGTGTCTTAAACTTTCTATGATTCTATGGTCACAGCAAGACCTGGCAAAGTCACTCGATTCATCAGAACCTGAATATCATCGGCCTTTGAGTGGAAGGGAAAACATTTGTCTGTCTGTCTGCGGGGAAAAGATTTCAACTAACAGTGTGATCGGAAAAGCACCGACATACACTAAACACTGGTTAGACCACACCCAGAGTCCTGTGTTCAGTTCTGGTCCCACACTTTAGGAAGGGTGCATTGGCCTTGGATGGAGTCCATTGCAGTATTACCTTGATGATACTTAGACTCCAAGAGTTGAACAAGGAGAAAAAACACAGGATGTCCCAGCTCTCCACCCTGGGATTCTCAGTATGAACAGGGTGGGATGTGTTTTGAGACAGGATGTCCCAGCTCTCCACCCTGGGATTCTCAGTATGAACAGGGTGGGATGTGTTTTGAGACAGGATGTCCCAGCTCTCCACCCTGGGATTCTCAGTATGAACAGAGTGGAATGTGTTTTGAGACAGGATGTCCCAACTCTCCACCCTGGGATTCTCAGTGTGAACAGGGTGGAATGTGTTTTGAGACAGGATGTCCCAGCTCTCCACCCTGGGATTCCCAGTGTGAACAGGGCGGAATATCAATTGTGACTTTGATAAGAACCGTTTCTGTACTGTGGCGGGGCAGAAACCGGATTGGAGGGATTGAAACATGGTGTTCTGGGAAAGATGGGCGGATTTGGGAGATAGAAACAGAGAAAATAGGAGCAGGAGTAGGCCATTTGGCCCTTCGATCTGCTCCGCAATTCATTATGATCATGGCTGATCATCCAACTCAGTAGCCTGTTCCGGCTTTCGCCCCATACCCTTGGATCCCTTTAGACCCTAGAGCTATTTTTTATTTTATTTAGAGATACAGCACTGAAACAGGCCCTTCAGGCCATCGAGTCTGTGCCGACCAACAACCACCCATTTATACTAATCCTACATTAACTCCATATTCCCTACCACATCCCCACCATTCTCCTACCACCTACCTACACTAGGGGCAATTTACAATGGCCAATTTACCTATCACCTGCAAGTCTTTGGCTATGGGAGGAAACGGGAGGAAACCGGAGCACCCGGCAAAAACCAACGCGGTCACAGGGAGAACCTGCAAACTCCGCACAGGCAGTACCCAGAACTGAACCCGGGTCGCTGGAGCTGTGAGGCTGCAGTGCTAACCACTGCGCCACTGTGCCACCCTATATCTAACTCCTTTTTGAAAGCATACAATGTTTTGCCCTCAACTGCTTTCTGTGGTAGCGAATTCCACACTCTCTGGGTGAAGAAATTTCTCATCTCAGTCCTGAAAGGTTTACCCTGAATCCTTAGACTATGACCCAGGTTCTGGACTCCCTCACCATCGGAACATCCTTCCTGCATCTACCCTGTCAAGTCCTGATAGAATTTTATAGGTTTCTAGGAGATTCCCCCTCACTCTTCTGAACTCCAGCGAATATAATCCTAACCAACTCAATCTCTCCTCATATGTCAGACCCGCCATACCAGGAATCAGTCTGGTAAACCTTCGCTGCACTCCCTCTATAGCAAGAACATCCTTCCTCAGATAAGGAGACCAAAACTGCACACAATATTCCAGGTGTGGCCTCACCAAGACCCTGTATAATTGCAGCAAGACATCCCTGCTCCTGTACTCGATTCCTCTCACTATGAAGGCCAACATACCATTTTCTGCACCTGCATGCTTACCTTCAGCAACTGGTGTACGAGAATACCCAGGTCTCGTTGCATATTCCCCTCTCTCTGTTTATAGCCGTTCAGATAATAATCTGCCTTCCTGTTTTTGCTACCAAAGTGGATAACCTCACATTTATCCACATTATACTGCATCTGCCATGCATTAGCCCACTCACTCAACTTGTCCAAATCACCCTGAAGCCTCTCTGCATCCTCCTCACAACTCACCCTCCCACCCAGTTTTGTGTCATCTGCAAATTTGGAGATATTACATTCATGATTTAGATGAGGGAACTAAATGTATATTGTGAATAGCTGGGGCCCAAGCACCGATCCCTGCGGTACCCCACTAGTCACTCCCTGCCATTCGGTAAAAGACCCATTTATCCCTACTCTTTGTTTCCTGTCCGCCAACCAATTTTCTATCCATCGCAATACACTACCTCCAATCCCATGCGCTTTAATTTTACATGCTAATCTCTTATGTGGGACTTTGTCAAAAGCCCTCTGAAAGTCCAAATAAACCACATCCACTGGCTCCCCCTCATCAACTCTACTAGTTACATCCTCAAAGAATTCTAGTAGATTTGTCAAGCATGATTTCCCTTTTGTAAATCCATGCTGACTCTGCCCGATTCTACCACTGTTCTCCAAATACTCTGCTATAAAATCTTTGATAATGGACTCTAGAATTTTCCCCACTACAGACGTCAGGCTGACTGGTCTATAATTCACTGCTTTCTCTCTATGTCCCTTTTTAAATAGTGGGGTTACATTAGCTATCCTCCAATCTGTAGGAACTGTTCCAGAGTCTATAGAATCTTGGAAGATGACCACCAATGCTTCCTCTATTTCTAGGGCCACTTCCTTCAGTACTCTGGGATGCATACCTTCAGGCCCTGGGGATTTATCGGCCTTCAATCCCATCAATTTCCCCAACACCATTTCTCTACTAATACTGATTTCCTTCAGTTCCTCTCTCTCACCAAGCCCTGTGTTGCCCAACATTTCTGGTATGATATTTGTGTCCTCCTTCGTGAAGACAGAACCAAAGTATACATTTAGTTGGTCAGCCATTTCTTTATTCCCCATAATAAATTCCCCTGTTTCTGACTGTAAGGGACCTACATTTGTCTTCACATACCTATAGAAACTTTTACAGTCAGCTTTTATGTTCCCCACAAGCTTGCTCTCATACTCTATTTTCCCCTTCTTAATCAATCCCTTGGTCCTCCTTTGCTGAATTCTAAACTGCTCCCAATCCTCAGGTCTGTTGTTTTTCCTGGCAAATTTATATGCCTCTTCCTTGGATCTAATGCGATCGCTAATTTCCCTTGTAAGCCATGGTTTGGCTACCTTTCCCGTTTTACTTTTGTGCCAGACATGGATAAACAATTGTTGCAGTTCATCCACGTGCTCTTTAAATGTTTGCCATTGCCTATCCACCATCATTCCTTTAAAGTAATGTTTCCCAATCCGTCATGGCCAACTCACACCTCATATCTTCGTAGTTTCCTTTACTAAGATTCAGGACCCTCGTCTCAGAATCAACTACGTCACTCTCCATCTTGATGAAGAATTCTATCATATTATGGTCGCTCATCCCCAAGGGGTCTCGCACCACTAGATTGTCAGTTATTCCTCTCGCATTACACAAATACCCAGTCTAGGATGGCCTGTTCTCTTGTTGGTTCTTCAATGTATTGGTCCAGAAAACCATCCCATATACACTCCAAAAATTCCTGCTCTACAGTATTGCGACTAATTTGATTCGCCCAATCTATATGTAGATTAAACTCACCCATAATTTCAGATGTTCCTTTATCGCATGATGACATGTTCAAGGATTTTGGAGAGGAAAGGGAGGTTGCAGATGGTGGTAGTTCGCAAGGACGGTGAGGTCAAGTGTTGTTTTGTTTGAACAGCGGGTGATGATGGCAGATTTAAAGGAGAGAGGAACAGTACCTGGAGAGAACCATTAACAGTATCAGTCAATATGGGTAAGTTGGCTGGTCAGCAGTTTAGTGGGAATAGGGTCGAGGGAGCAGGAGGTGGGTCTCATGGACAAGATGAGCTTGGAGAGGGCCTGAAGGGAGATAGGAGAGAAACTAGAGAAAGATGTGGGTTCAGGGCTTGGACAGGGGGATCATTAGAGACAGTTTGACCTGGTGGGCTAGTGGAAGGGAGGGAAGCAGCAAAGGCAGCTGATTTGATCGTCTCAATCTGAGTGACAAAGTGCATGTGCTCTTCGCACTTGTTGGAGGTGAGAATGGAGGAGACAAGGGAGAGGGAGAGCACTTCAAAAGGAACTCACTCATGCTTGAGATATGAGACTCAACACACCGTACGTTTAACACAAAACTGATTTATTTCACTTTTAATCCAGAATATTAACCCCTATAACTGGGCTGGAGTTTATTATCAGCAGAAACAGACCCCAATGAACATAGTTCAGCCCTGGATGTGATTAACAGGAGAATCCAACCGTTGCAGTTCCTTGCGAACTCGCTGGTGTCTCAGCAAGATGAATGACTGAGTGAATCCCTTCCCGCACTCTGAGCAGGGGAACAGCCTCTCCCCAGTGTGAACCCGCTGGATGAATGAGCTAATCTCATGCCACACACTGAGCAGGTGAATGGCCTTGCCCCAGTGTGAGTGCACTGATGAGTTTCTAGCTGGGATGGGTAATTGTATCCGTTGCCACAGTCCCTACATTTACTTTGTTTCTTCCTGGCGTGACTGTGTTTGTGAATCGACAGGCCAGATGATCGGCTGAAACCTCATCCACTCTCAGAACACGTGTACAGTTTCTCCCCCACTGTGATCGCTGCTTTTTTATTTCATGTTCAAAATTCGGTGATATTCAGATTACAATAAATTGGGCAACTACTTTAGACCCTGATCTGGTGTTGGTCTGAGTTTCCAACTGCAAATCTTCCCCCTTCTAAAACCCTGTGAAATTGATTTAAAACAGAAAAAAGTGTGGGAGAGCCCACAAAAACACAAAGGCAGGTTGTGAAATGGAGCTGAATGAATCTGGTAATTTATGGGGCCGACACTAGGGAAAAGTGACCATGAAAGCTGCTGGATTGACGTACAACACCAACTGGTTCATTAATGTCCTTCAGGGAAGGGAACCTGGCACCCAAGCTGGACCTACACAAGACTCTGCCCTCTATGGAAGGAGAGACAGACAGACAGAGAAGAGGGAGCATCAGGGGGAAAGAGGAGAGGGATTTTTTTTATCTACACTCAGCCAGAACTTTGACAGAACCTCCCAAACCCCGCAACTTCCACCACCTAGAAGGACCAGGGTAGCAGGTGTATGTGAACACCATCACCTCCAAGTTCCCCTCCAGGTCACACACCATCCTGACTTGTCTGACATCCAGTACTGGATGAACAGAAATTTCCTCCAATTAAATATTTTGATGTCTGAAGCCATTGTCTTCAATTCCTGCTACAAACTCCACTCCCTCACCACCAACTCTATCCCTCTCCCTGGCAACTATCTGAGGCTAAACCAGACCATTCATAACTTGGGTGTTATATTTCACCCCAAGTTGAGCTCTGACCACACATTCACACCATCACCAAGACCAGACTGGCTCCCAGTTAAACAGCACCTCAATTTGAAAATCCTCATCCTTGTTTTCAAATCCCTCCATTCCCTCGCCCCTCACTATCTCGATAATCTCCTCCAGCCCTACAACCCTCCGAGAGATCAGGGTTCATCTAATTCTGGCACCTTGAGCATCCCTGATTTTCATTGCTCCACCACTGGTGGCCGTGCCTTCAGCTGCCAAGGACATAATCTTTGGAAATTCCTCCCTAAAGCTCTCTGCCTCTCTATCTCACTTTCCTCATTTAAGAGACTCCTTAAAATCTACCTCTTTGTCAAGCTTTTGTTCATCTGCCCTAATTTCTCCTTATGTGGCTCAGTGTCAAATGTTGCTTTATACCTCTCCTGTGAAACACCTTGGAACATTTTATTACATTAAAGGTGCTATGTAAATACAAGTTGATGTTAACTTGGACATATATCACCGTTCCTTCATCATCACTGGGTGACAATCCTGTAACTCCTTCCCTAACACCATTGTGGGACACATTCATCACATGGAGAAAGAAACTCACCATCACCTAAATTCATAGAATGGTTACAGCACAGAAGGAGACCATTCGGCCCATCACTTGTGTGCCAGATCTCCAAGAAATACTCAGCTAGTCCCACTTCCCTGCATTTTTCCAACAGGCCTGCAAATCTCTTCTCTTCAGATAATTACCTAAATGCCTTTTGAAAGCCAATATGGAGTCTGCCTCCACCACACTCTCATACAATGACATCCAGATCCTAAACACTCACTGCATAAAAATGGTTTTCCTCATCTTGGCATTGGAAAAAGGGAGTTGCACTCAGGGGACCCCCGCACTACATGCCTGGTCCTGCTTCCTCTTTAGCTGTGGGGTGACCACATCCAGAAACGTACTACCAACGTAACTCTCAGCCTCACAGGAGAGCCACAGTGTCACCAGTTGCTACTCAAGATCCAACATGCAGAGCTCAAGCTGCTTCAGCTGACAATACATTCTACACGTGCAGTTGTCCAGGACACGAGAAGTATCCTGGAGTTCCCACATGGAACAGAATGTGCATCTGACGGGACTGAGGTGCCCTGCCATAACTCTATTCATTAGACTAACTGCTTCCATTCTGCTTACATCACTTTATTTTCTAGGGAGGTTATTTTCAATAATATCCAACACTTAGACATAAACCTACTTAAACATACATAATTTAAATAAAATCAAAATACTGCAGATGCTGGAAATCTGAAATAAAAACAAAAAAGGTGCTGGAAATACTCAGCAGGTCTGGACGCACCTGTGGAGAGAGAAACAAAAAGGTAACATTTTAGTTCTGTGACCTTGCATCAGAACTGACAAAGCTTAAAGAATTAGGGTTTATGCAAGTGAAGGGGAGTGGGTGGGGAAGGTGTTTGATAGGGCAGGAAAGATTAAATAACAAAGCTGTCCTGGGACAAAGGAAAAAGAGAGTATGAATGCTTGCGGTGAAAGACAAGGCATTAGTCCAGAGAGAGTGTTAACAGCAGAATAATGAGCAGCTCTGACTACACAAAAAGCAGGCACGTGGTTAAAAAATAAAATATTAAAAGAAATGCCAGTCACGCTCTGAAGTTACTGAATGTAATGTTCAGTCCGCAAGGCTGCAGAGTGCCTAAATCGAAAGATTGTACATCATAATCATACATAATTTAAAACTTGCCAAATGTAAAAACATAGCAGCCAATGAACTGAAGTTCATAGCTGAATCCAATGCCCTCATGAACAGAAATAAGGAAATAGAAATACACCGCAACCACTGACCTGTTGTTTTGTAACTTCGTACTTTTTTCACTGAATATAGGCTGTCATCACTCAGGTGTCTGAGCTTCTGGAAAAGGAGTTTACAAAAGCTATCACTGTCAGTTCAGGATAGAAATTCACCATATTCCCTCCTCCTGCTTCCTGGCCCAGGAGGGCCGTGTAGGCACCCTGCTGTACAGGCCCATTACAAATCTAGCAGCCGCTGACCCAGCTCTGCCACCAGGAGAAGCCCCGCAGCTGCCGCCCCGATCAGTGCAAATGTGAGATGGGGAGCTTCTCATTCAGGGTTTGAGGCCCACACGGTGATGATAAAATGGAGAATTTTTCCTGTTTTATATTGGGGGCTGAGGCTACACTGTGTGCGTGCAAAGCTGGCTTTTCCCCAGAGATTACAGAAGTTTAGTGCAGGCAGGTTCAATTCGAGGCATTCAAGAGGGAATTGGATTACTATCTGAAAGGGAATAATGTGCAGGACTATGGGGAGAACTTGTGACACCAGGTAAATTGCTCCTGAAGGGAATGCAATAGACATGATGGGCCGAATAGCATCCTCCTGTGCTGTGCAATTCTACAAGTTGAGTGAACGTGATCATCCTTCCAGAGTCAATATCAAACGGTGAATATGATTCTGTGATAAAGATGATAAAATAGCCTAATAGTCACAGCAACTGACAATCCACCAGTTCTTAATTCTTCTGTGTTTCTCAACTCAGTTCAGTGAACAACCCCTGCAATAATACAACAGCAAAATGGCGTGGATGCCAGAAATCAAATAAAAGGAGAAATGCTGGAAATACTCCGGTCAGGCAGCATCTGTGGGGACTGAAAGCATTAACTCTTCAGGTGCAGAGAGTTGCCAGAGCCTGCAGCTCGAGCAGGAAGAGGAATGATGAGAGGCAATATACTCCAATACTCAGACTGCAAGCTGGTGAGAGAGGATTTTAAGTGTTGTTATCTTTATAAAAGTATGGTCTGCCGTTAGTATTTTCCTGGGATTTACCCTCTAGTTAAGTTAGGGGTTTAGAAAGTAAAGTAGGGTGAAGTAAAGCAAGTTTCTTTTAGTCTTAAGCAGGGATTAACAGGCTCTACTGCAATGTTGTTGATTAGTTAATTAGCTAACCAGTCAAATCTGGTTGCTGTAGTTTCAGCTTCAAAAGGTATAAATACAGAGATCTGGCGAAGCCTGCAAACAGTGTGCAGATTGCAAGCCGAGTGTGGAGATTCCAGTTTGGGGAGTGCAGAGTTCGGTGATGGTGGGGGGTGGGGGGTGGGGGGGGTGGGGGGAGGGAGGAAGGAGGTGCTTTTTTTATCTTTTACTTTTTCAACCCTCCAGTATTTGGTTCTTGCTGCTGAGTAACCAGCAAGCTATTCTACTTACAATAAATAGTCTGTAAAGTTAAAGGTATGGCAGGGCAGCTCTGCCAACTGGAATGTACAGCCTGTGGCATGTGGGAAGTCTTGGATGCACCATGTATCCTCGACAAACACATCTGCAGGAAGTGTCACTGGCTGCAGAACCTTGCGCTCCGGGATTCAGACCTCGTGCGGTGGCTAGCGTCACTGTAGTGCATCCGTGAGGCGGATAGCACATTTAGTATGGTGGTCACACCGCAGGTTGATAGGGAATAGGTGACCATCAGGCAGTCTAAGAGAACCAGGCAGGTAGTGCAGGAGTCCCCTGATAGGATCGCACTTGCTAATCGGTTTTCCACTTTGGATACTGGTGAGGGTGATGGTTCCTCAGAGGAGTGCAGTCAGAGCCAAGTTTGTGCACTACAGGTGGCTCAGCTGCACAGGAGGGGAGGAAGAAGAGTGGAAGAGTAGTAGTAATAGGGGATTCATTAATTCGAGGAACAGACAGGCATTTCTGCCACAGTAAACATGACTCCAGGATGGTGTGTTGCCTTCCTGCTGCCAGGGTCAAGGATGTCACGGAGAGGCTGCAGGGCATTCTTCTCAGGGAGGGTAAACAGCCAGAGGTCGTGGTCCACATTGGCACCAATGACAAAGGTATGAAGGGGGAATGGGGTCCTGAAAGCAGATTTTAGGGAGCTAGGAAGATTAAAAGCAGGACCTCAAAAAGCAGTAAACTCACGATACGAGCATACGAATCAAGAGCAAGAGCAGGCCACTCGGCCCCTCGAGCCTGCTCCACCATTCAAAAGTTCATGGCTGAATTGATAACTCCACATTCCCGCCTACCCCGATAAACTTTTACCCCCTTGTTTATTAAGAATCTACCTCAGCCCTAAAAATATTCAAGGACTCTGCTTCCACTGCCTTTTGAGGAAGAAAGTTCCAAAGACTCACAACCCTCAGAGAAAAAATTTCTCCTCATCTCCGTCTTAAATGGGCAACCCCTTATTTTTAAAACAGTGATCCCTAGTTCTAGATCCTCCCACAAGGGGAAACATACTTTCCACATCCACCCTGTCAAGACCCCTCAGGATCTTATATGTTTCAATCAAGTCACCTCTTGTTCTTCTAAGTTCCAGAGGATCCAAGCCTAGCCTGTCCAATCTTTCCTCATAAGATAGCCTGCCCATTCCTAGTATGAGTCTAGTAAACCTTCACTGAACTGCTTCCAACTCATTTACATCCTTCCTTAAAATAAGGAGACCAATACTGTACACTCTGGAATATACAGGGAGCTGGGACCTGACCATGAGAATAACTGAAGATCTGAGAACTGAAATAATCAAGAGTAATGATGATGAGGTGTTAGTCATGGCTCAGTGTTTACATTCTCATCTGTGAGTCAGTAGGTTGTGGGTTCAAATCCACATCCAGAGTATTGAGCACAAAATCTAGGCTGATATTCCAATGCAGCACCGAGGGAACACTGCACTGTCAGAGGTCCCGTCTTTCACATGACACCTTCAACCAAAACCCCATCTGTCCTCTCTGATGGACACAAATGATCCCATTAAGTTATTTTGAAGAGCAGAGGTGTTCTCCCCAGTGTGCTGTTAATATTTATCCTTCAAACCACATCACTAATGTTACAGCCACGTGGTGACATTTGGTTGGTTCCCACTGTTCAATTCCCACCTGACCACAGCAAGTGTGTTTTGTTATAAGGGTTTAGCCCCTCAGTGTTTTATTTGTCAAATAAACAGACAGTGGCAGGCTTTCTTCTAGGTTTTAAAACAGAAAATCAATTGTTTATAGATCAATACGCCATATCCCAAAATGGTCACAACCACATCCACTCACATACACATACACAGAATCAAGAGACAGATAGAAAGGGAAAAAGGGAAAGCCAATTAACAGTGAGGGGGTTAGATTTCGAGGAGTTCATGGTAAACCTGTTGAATTCTCTTGGAAATCCACTTCTCGTTGGTTGTAGGCCTGAGGTGTTTTTAGATTTCTCTCCTGGTTGAAAGTTCAGTTGAAGTCAGTGGATCACTTCTA
The DNA here is from genome assembly GCF_036365525.1 of Heterodontus francisci. Taxonomy (NCBI): domain Eukaryota; kingdom Metazoa; phylum Chordata; class Chondrichthyes; order Heterodontiformes; family Heterodontidae; genus Heterodontus; species Heterodontus francisci. The sequence goes on from NC_090404.1 coordinate 25,413,453, forward strand.
GTTCACTGCTGTATAGAGTAGATACAGAATTCTGCAGCAGGGCATGTGCTTTCTTGTTTGATGGAAACAAGCTTCTGGATTCTGCCTTCTATTTTCTCGGGTCTCTCTCTCTCGGCTGCTTTAAGATAAAGCTGCATTACTTCTCACCTCCGGGTAGGAGACGCTTTGGTCTCTCCCCAGTGGTGATCGCACAATGGCCCAGGACGTGGCTACTTCACCTTCTTTGTTTCAGAAGAACCCATTCAATTCTGGAATATTCCAGGATGGGCGCAATTGACACCTCTTAGCTTCGAAGATTTCTCTTTGTATATTCAAACTGTTCGACAGACAAAGTCCAAGTCCTTTTCGTTCAGCAGCCATTTTGGAATATTATTCACTTTTCAAACGAAAGATCAATTTTTTTTTAAAAAGACAAAGTCTGTTTTTATAACTTCAGTTATATCCATAACTTTTCATCATTGCACTTCTCGTGTGACAGACTCAAAAAAGATGATGTGGTCATAGCATCCTTTCTGTTTGTGGGACTTTTCGGTGTACAATTGTCTTGCCATATTTCCGATATTACAAGAAGGATTTGCATTTTTATAGCGCCTTTCATGACCTTGGGATGTTCTAAAGCATCTTACAGCCAAATAAGTACTTTTCAAGTGTTGTCATTGTTGTAATGTCAGAAACACAGCAGCCAATTTGCACACAGCAAGATCCCACAAACAGCAATGTCATAATGACCAGATCATCTTTTTTACTGATGTTGACGAAGGGATAAATATTGACCTGGACACCGGGGATAACTCACCTGCTCTTCTTTGAAATAGTGCCACAGGATCTTATACATTCACCTGACGAGGAAGATGCTGCCTCAGTTTAACATTTCATCTGAAAGACAGCACCTCCGACCATGCGGCACTCCCTCAGTACTGTACTGGAGTGTCAGCCTTGACTATTGTGCTCAGGTCCTGGTGAAAACTTGAATCACAACCTTCTGACTCAGAGGTGAAAGTGTTACCCACTGAGTCACAGCTGACAACAGCACTGAGTAAACATCAAAAGAACTTCATTGGCTATAAAACACTCTGGGACATCCTGATGTCATGAAAGGCGCTATACAAATACAAGTCTTCCATAAACAGAGGAGAAAAGGCCCAAAAATGGGACAGTCAGTATCAGTCTCCTCTAATCTTAGAGAATCAAGGACTCTAACACTCTGTTTGATGCAAAGCTGATCAATTTGATATATATCCAGAATATTAAACTCCAGTCCAGGTACAGGGATTAGAAACTAAAATAAATCCCAACATGGTCCAAGTCCTGGATGTGATTAACAACCGCAATAACAGCAGAATCCAATCCCTGCAGTCACTTGTGAACTCGTTGGTGTTTCAGCAGGGCAGATGAGTGAGTGAATCCCTTCCCACACTGAGCGGGTGAATGGCCTCTCCCCAGTGTGAGTCTGTTGATGTCTCCTCAGATCATTTCTGCTTTTACAACTCTTCTCACAGTCAAAACATTTAAAAGGTCTCGTCAATGTGAACAAGTTGGTGTTCAGTGAGGTGGGATGACTGAGTGAATCCCTTCCCACACTGAGCACGTGAATGGCCTCTCCCTAGTGTGCCTACATCGATGAACATCCAGTTCTGATGGGTAATTGAATCCCTTCCCACAGTCCCCACATTTCCACGGTTTCTCCATGGTGCAGGTGTCCTTGTGTCTCTCCCGGTTGGATGATCAGTTGAAGCCTCATCCAAACACAGAATGCGTCTATGGGTCTATGGTTTCTCCCCGCTGTGAATGGTGTGATGTTTTTTCAGGCTGTGTAACTGATTAAAGCTCTTTCCACAGTCAGTGCACTGGAACACTCTCACTCGGGTGTGTGTGTGTCTCAGTGCTTTTCCAGTCACACTGATGTTTGAAATCTTTTCCCACAGACAGAACAGACAAACATTTCTCCTTCCACATTCAAAGGCCGATGATATTCAGGTCCTGATGAATCGAGTGACTCTGGTGAGATCTGGATGTGATGTTTGGTTTGAGTTTCCCGTCTGCAAATCCTCCCCTTCTAAGCCCCTGTAAAAAGGAGTTTATAAAAGTCATCACTGTCAGTCCAGGATAGAAATTCACAACATTCTCTCCTCCTGCTTCTTGGCCCAGGATGACCACGCATGCGCCCTGCTGCACATTGGCCTGAGGGAGGCAACACACCATCCTGGATTCACATCTGTAGTAGCTGCAGAAATATCTGTCTATTCTCCTATCACTATTGCTCTTCCACTCTTCTTTGTGACCCCCCCCCCTCCCCCCGTACATCTGAGCCACCCGCGGTGCTAGGGGGTTGGCTCTGGCTGCAATCCCCAGATGAACCATCACATTCATCAATTCAGAACTGAATACTGGTTGGAGAGTGAGATGCACTCAGGGATCGACTGGACTACTTGGCTGTTTATTCCAGACTGTCTATCGGCCAATCATTCCCTCTCTCCCTGCATATCCTGAAGCTGCGGGGTGGCCACATCTATAAATATCCTATCCACAAAGCTCTCAACCTCACGGATGCGCCGCAGTGACGCCAGCTGCTGCTCATGCTCCGAAACCTGGAGCTCGAGCTGCTGCAACTGATGACACTTCCTGCATAAATCCTGGAGTTCCCACATAGCACAGGATGTGCACTCCAGAGGTTGGAGCAGCCCTGCCATTCCTCTTTCAATAATAAACATTGCTAATACTAATAAACCTTCCCACTTAAAAATAAAAGACTCACCAGCTACTCACTTCCCTTCTGTCATGGAGTCACAAGAGTCATTTATGGCACAGAATGAGGCCATTTGGCCCATCGCGTCTATGCCAACTCTCCACAGAGCTATCCAATCAGTCCTCCTCTCCCCGTCGATTTCCCTTCGCCTTGTAAGTTTATTTCCTTCATTAAATGTGTGTACCTTTAATTCTCACTGCGGGATGTAGCAGTAGGAATGCTTAAAGTATCCCAAAGACATTTCTTCCTGTTATTTGAACAGTTCAATGCCGCGATCAAAGCAGCAGAGGGAGGAATTCCATAACCACACGAGATGCTCCTACCCTCGTATCCAACAACACATTGCAGTGTTTTCCAAACTTTAGGTGATATCACCTTACTTCATGTGATAAAGTTCACACATCCTGCATCAAAGAATCTCTAATGCAATCAGCTATTTATTTAAATATCATCAGGTTACAAGATCCTGGCAACACAATATCTGAAGCAGCACTAGCTGACTGACTCCACCCTCTTCTGCTTTCCTTATTGTTGACAGCATCTCACCTCCAGGCGTCACTTAAATCTCGGTAAGCTCCCCCTTATTCTGATGAAAACTGGAATGTTTAATTTCCAGCTCCTTGGACTAACTTCCTAACTTTGAAGAAAGGGAAACAAAGCTACAATACTTACCAGCCAATCAACTCACAGGCTTCCTGACTCAGTGCAAACGGGAGAAGAAACCGGGAAGCGGCGGCTAGGATGGGGGAAGACGCTGCACCTTCGCTTTTAATGGTGCCCCCTCCCTCCCACCTTGGTCCTCGCTGCACGTCTGCCGGCTCTAATTTGGGGTCTGAGAGCCGCTGAGACTCGGTGTTGCTGAGGCTGCGCTCGCCCCCACTCAGCTTCCGGGAAACGCACCGCGCATGCTCCGCTCTGGAGAACAGGCGCAAAACGAACCATGGCTGGAACATGCAGCCGGTCCGCGGCGCTGGGGAGGTTTCAGAAACACCCGGTGTAGCCTCAACACCCTCAATAAGAAGCTCCCGGTCCCGTGTTTGCACAGAGCGGGGCTTCTCCCGGTGACAGGTCCACGTTAACGACCGCCAGATTTCCAGCTCTTATGGAGGAACTAGATTAGATTAGAGATACAGCACTGAAACAGGCCCTTCGGCCCACCGAGTCTGTGCCGACCACCAACCACCCATTTATACTAATCCCATATTCCCACCAAACATCCCCACCTGTCCCTATATTTCCCTACCACCTACCTATACTAGTGACAATTTATAATGGCCAATTTACCTATCAACCTGCAAGTCTTTTGGCTTGTGGGAGGAAACCGGAGCACCCGGAGAAAACCCACGCAGACACAGGGAGAACTTGCAAACTCCACAATCAAGACCTTGTCTGACTAACTTGATCAAATTTTTTGAAGTAGTAACAAGGAAAATTGATGAAGGTAGTGCAGTTGATGTGGTCTACATGGATTTTAGCAAGGCTTTTGACAAGGTCCCACATGGAAGACTGGTTAAAACAAAACCCCATGGGATCCAGGGAAATTTAACAAGCTGGATACAAAATTGGCTCAGAGGCAGGAAACAAAGGGTAATTGCCGACGGGCGTTTTTGCGACTGGAGGGCTGTTTCCAGTGACGTTCCACAGGGCTCAGTACTGGATCCCCTGCTTCTTGTAGTATATATTAACAATTTGGATGTAAATGTAGGGGGCATAATCAAGACGTTTGCAGACGACACAAAAATTGGCCATGTGATTGAGAGTGAGGAGGATAGCTGTAGGCTGCAGGAAGATATTGATGGTCTGGTCAGATGGGCAGAAAAATGGCAAATGGAATTCAACACGGAGAAGTGTGAGGTGATGCATTTCGGGAGGTCAAACAAGGCAAAGGAATACACAATTAAGGGGAGAAGTGTAGGGGAAGTGAGGGACCCTGGAGTGAATGTCCACAGATCCCTGAAGGCAGGAGGACAGGTTGATAAGGTGATTAAGAAGGCATATGGAATCCTTTCCTTTATCAGCTGAGGTATAGAATACAAGAGCAGGGAGGTTATGCTGGAACTGGATAACTCATTGGCTTGGCTACAACTTGAGTACTGTGTGCAGTTCTGGTCACCTCATTACAGGATTGTTACACGTACAAAAGGAGGCCATTCCCTCAGTTCCACTCCCCTCAGCCTTCTCCCCATAACCCTGCACATTCTTCCTTTTCATATAACTGCCTAATTCCCTTTTGAATACTTCAATTGAACCTGCCTCACCACGTTCTCAGGTAGCACATTCCAGACCTTAACCACTCGCTGCGTGAAAACGTTTTTCCTCATCGTCACTTTTGCTTTTCTTACTAAATACTTTAAATCTGTGCACTCTCATTCTCAATCCATTCATGAGTGGGAACAGTTTCTCTCCATCTACTCTGTCTAGACCCCTAAGATTACAGAAAGGATGTAATTGCACTAGAGAAAGGTACAGAGGAGATTTACAGGGATGTTGTCAGGACTGGAAAAATGCAGCTATGAGGAATGACTGAATAGGCTGTGGTTGTTCTCTTTGGAACAGAGAAGGCTGAGGGGAGATTTGATTGAAATGTACAAGGTTGTGAGGGGTCGGGATAGAGTGGAGGTGAAAGGCTTATTTACCTCAACAGAGAGGTCAGTGACTCGGGTGCATAGATTTAAAGTGATTGGTAGAAAGATTTTTTTATTCGTTATTGGAATGTGGGTGTTGCTGGCTGGGCCATCATTTATTGCCCATCCCTAATTGCCCTTGACCCGAGTGGCTTGCTAGGTCATTTCAGAGGGCATTTTATGAGTCACATGTAGGCCAGACCAGGTAAGGACAGATTTCCTTCTCTACTGTACCAGATGGGTTTTTACAACAATCGACAATAGTTACATGGTCACCATTAGACTAGCTTTTAATCCCAGACTTGTTAATTGAATTTAAATTTCACCATCTGCCATGGTGGGTTTCAAACACATGTCCCCAGAGCACTAGCCTGGGCCTCTGGATTACCATGATGCCACCGTCACCCTACTAGAGAGAAGGAAAATTGTTTTCACCCAGAGGGTGGTGGGGGGTCTGGAACTCACTGCCTGAAAGGGTAGTAGAGGCAGAAAGCCTCAACTCATTTGAAAGGAGTCTGGATATGCACCTCATGTGCTGTAACCTGCAGGGCTACGGACCAAATACTGGAAGGTGGGATTAGAATAGGTGGATCGTTTCTCAACCAGTGCTGACACGATGGGCCAAGTGGCCTCTTTCTGTGCTATAAACTTTCTATAACTGTTAAACTTTCTATAACTGGCCTGACGGGGTATATCCAAGGATGTTATGGGAAGCAAGGGATGAAATTGCAGAGCCGCTGGCAATGATCTTTTCATCTTCTCTGCTGACGGGGGTGGTACCAGGTGATTGGAGGGTGGCAAATGTTGTGCCCCTGTTCAAGAAAGGGAATAGGAACAACCCTGGGAATTACAGGCCAGTTAGTCTTACTTCAGTGGTAGGCAAGTTGATGGAAAAGGTGCTGAGGGATAGGATTTCTGAGCATCTGGAAAGACACTGCTTGATTCGGGACAGTCAGCACGGTTTTGTGAGGGGTAGGTCTTGCCTCACAAGCCTGATTGAATTCTTTGAGCAGGTGACCAAGCAAGTGGATGAGGGTAAACCAGTGGATGTGGTGTACATGGATTTTAGTAAGGCATTTGATAAGGTCCCCCATGGTAGACTTATGGAGAAAGTCAGGAGGCATGGGATAGTGGGGAATGTGGCCAATTGGATTAAGAATTGGCTAACTGATAGAAGGCAGAGAGTGGTCTTAGATGGTAAATACTCAGCCTGGAGCCCAGTTACCAGTGGCGTGCCGCAGGGATCAGTTCTGGGTCCTCTCCTGTTTGTGATTTTTATTAACGACTTGGATGAGGAAGTCGAAGGGTGGGTCAGTAAATTTGCAGATGATACAAAGGTTGGTGGAGTTGTGGATACCGAGGAGGGCTATTGTCGTCTGCAAAGGGACTTGGATAGGTTGCAGTGCTGGGCTGAAAAGTGGCAGATGGAGTTTAACCCTGAAAAGTGTGAGGTCGTCCATTTTGGAAGGACAAACATGAATGCAAAATACTGGGTTAACGGTAGGGTTCTTGGGCATGTGGAGGAGCAGAGAGACCTTGGGGTCTATGTGCATAGATCATTGAAAGTTGCAACTCAAGTGGATAGGGCTGTGAAGAAGGCATATGGGGTGTTAGCGTTCATTAGCAGAGGGATTGAATTTAAGAGCCGTGAGGTGATGATGCAGCTGTACAGGACCTTGGTAAGGCCTCATTTGGAGTACTGTGTGCAGTTCTGGTCGCCTCATTTTAGGAAGGATGTGGAAGCCTTGGAGAGGGTGCAGAGGAGATTTACCAGGATGTTGCCTGGAATGGAGAATAAGTCTTACGAGGAAAGGCTGAACATTCTAGGCCTCTTCTCATTAGAAAGGAGAAGGATGAGGGGTGACATGATAGAGGTTTATAAGATGATCAGGGGAATAGATAGGGTAGACAGTCAGAAACTTTTTCCCCGGGTGGAGCAAAGCGTTACAAGGGGTCATAAATTTAAGGTGAAGGGTGGGAGATATAAGGGGGATGTCAGGGGAAGGTTCTTTACCCAGAGAGTGGTCGAGGCATGGAATGCCTTGCCCGGGGAAGTTGTTGAGTCAGAAACTTTAGGGACTTTCAAAAGGCTTTTGGATAGGTATATGGATAAAGGAGAATGATGGGGTATAGATTAAATTGTCCTTGACAGAGGACAAAGGATCGGCACAACATTGTGGGCCGAAGGGCCTGTTCTGTGCTGTATGTTCTATGTTCTATGTTCTATGTAAACAGCTGGTTCACTTGACACTGAAATGTCTGAAACTCAATAGGAATTCCAGGAAAACAAAACACTGACAAATGTTGAAGTGTTTTGTTGATAAAAGAAACATTGATTTCACTTTGAAAGGATAAATAGTTTACCAGGGGGTTCACACTGACTCACCTGACTGGCAGCCTCAGGTTGCAGCCCCTCAAACCCTGCGATTGCTTCCAGAAGCCGCTGCTGCCTCGGTCCTCCGGCCTCGGAGCTTCTTTCTGTTGTTTCCCAGGACAATCACTCAGCTCTCGGTAACATGACCCTGTCCAGAGGGAGTTCAGGGACTCAGAGGAAGAAAAGAAGTGAGGCGGTGAATCTGAGCTGGGAAAAACAATGAGAGAAACAGGATTTAATTTTATAAACTGAATTGTTACAAATCAAATGTAAACAATTATCATTAATATATTCCTTTGGCGACGGGGAGGAGCTTGTGAGTCGCATCTGCAGTTGGTAAGCGGCGGAGGGAACGATGGAGCCGGTGGGAGTGCGGGGAGGCTTCGTAAACACCCGGTGCAGGCCGCAAGCCCCGATTAATCAGCTGCAGCTCCCGGGTTTGCACCGAGCGGGACTTCTCCCGGTCACAGGCCCAGGTAAACGGCCGCCAGCTTGGAGCAGGATTACTGAATAAGCGGAGCTTCAGGTCCCTGATCCCAACTGCTCCCGACGCCCGGGAGAGGAAACGATTGGTCCATCTGTGGTCACGTGTATGTCCAGCGGGGCGGCAGCTGCGGGACTTCTGCCGGTGACAGGCCCCCGTTAACGGCCGCCATCTTTATGGGGGGCAATTTGTCGCGGGGCGCATGCGCATCCGTCCTGGGCCTCGGAGGAATGAGTGAGCGGCGGGGGCTCCAGGATCCCGTTCCCAACCTCCCGACCAGAGCTCAGCGCACAGGCGCAGCCTGTTTCTGGAGCATGCGCGGTGTCACGGTGATCAGGGCCGTGTGATTGCTGGAGACACTTTTTGCAGCGGGGAACGGAGGCTTCAGAAACAACCGGCTTAGGTCGCAAGCCTCCAATAAGAAGCTCCAGGTCCCGCGTTTGCACCGAGCAGACTGACTGAGGCGGGGGGAGATTGTGGGCGCAGGGGAGGAATTGGAGCCGTGGGTGGGCTGGGAAGCTTTCTAAACACCTGGGGTCGGCCTGAGGCCACAGGCCCCGTGTTTACCCCACGGTGACAGTCGCCGGTGGGGTGTGGGTGGGGGGTACTGGGCGCCATCTTGAGCGGGTCAGGGTGCGTGTGCGACCATCTTGGTGAGGGCATGGAGTGGGCGGAGCTTCAGGGTTTCTGTTGTCCAGGGGTCCATGGGCTAGTACGAGTGGTTACAGTCCCTGTAGAGTAACTTGAAGGGATAACTCACCTTCTGGTTACACTTTAGCTCCACGCTCCTAGTTTCTGGTCACTCAGTGTGGAGGGGTCTGTGTAAGTCAGAGGATCTTCTCCCAGATCTGCCCTTGGGCCTGATTAACACAGCAAAGTGGAGATCCAGGATGTGCAGGGACCGTGTTCGGGGTGGGGGTGCCTCTCTGGCTGTCGGTCTCTCTTCGTTGGTCTTGTCTGTTGCTGGGTGGCCCTGGAGAAGGAACACGCTTGATACCTCTGCGTCCGGTGAGCACCTCAGGCTACAGAGTGTCTCACAGACACTGGTAACAACATTCTGGTTTCGTTGGGAAGGTTCCCTTCGCTTTAGGCACTTTACAGCCTTCTGCACGCAACATTGAGTTCAACAATTTAAGATCATAAACCCCATTTTGATCTTTTTTACCATGTGCCGCTCTGAAACTTGTTTTTCATGTTTTTGCTTTTCCCAGGGCTGTTCATTATTCTGTCATTAACACACTCTCTGAACAAATGAGTTGTTTTTTTACGACAACTATTCCCACTCCCTTTGCTCCATGACATTTAATCTCTCCTTCCCTTTACCCCATCACAAACCTTCCCTTTTGTTGTTCCTCCACTCCCCACTTGATCAAAGCCTTTACATTTCTCAATTATTCCAGTTCTGACGAAAGGGCATCAACCTGAAACGTTAACTGTTTCTCTCTCCAGAGATGCTGCCAGACCTGCTCAGCATTACCAGCAATTTCTGCTTTTATTTCAGATTTCCAGCATCTGCAGAATTTTGCTTTTATTCCTTGTGCCTTTGTTGCGATTTGTTGCTTAGTTTGGCTTCTTTTAGTTTGAATGGACCACATGTTTGAGGAAAGAATGTTCCATAGAAACTAGAATTGTCTGTTCTGAATTTCTATCCTGTACTGACAGTGATGGTTTTTGAAAACTCCTTTTACAGGATATTAGAAGGGGAGGATTTACAGATGGGAGACGCAAACCAAACATCACATGAAGATCTGACTCAATTCATCAGGACCTGAATATCATCGGCCTTTGAATGTGGAAGGAGAAATGTTTGTCTTTTCTGGCTGTGGGAAAAGATTTCAAACATCAGTGTGACTGGAAAAGCACCGAGACACACACACACCCGAGTGAGAGTGTTCCAGTGACTGACTGCGGAAAGAGTTTTAACCAGTTACACAGTCTGAAAAAACATCACACCATTCACAGCAGGGAGAAACCACATACGTGTTGTGTGTGTGGACGAGTTTTCAACTGATCATCCAACCTGGAGAGACATAAGGACACCATGGAGAAATTGTGGAAATGTGTGGACTGTGGGAAGGGATTCAGATTTCCATCCCTGCTGGAAACTCATCGACGTAGTCACACCGGGGAGAGGCCGTTCATCTGCTCCACGTGTGAGAAGGGATTCACTCGATTATCCCACCTCACTGAACACCAACTTTTTCACACTGATGAGAGACCTTTTAAATGTTCTGACTGTGAGAAGAGCTTTAAAAGCAGAAATGATATGATCAGACACCAGCGTGTTCACACTGGGGAGAGGCCGTTCACCTGCTCCGTGTGTGGGAAGGGCTTTGCTCATTCTTCCAACCTGCAGGAACACCAGCGAGTTCACACTGGGGAGAGGCCATTCACCTGCTCTGTGTGTGGAAAGGGATTCGCTCAGTCATCCGTCCTGCTGACACACCAGCGAGTTCACACTGGAGAGAGGCCATTCACCTGCACCGAGTGTGAGAAGGGATTTGCTCAGTTAGCACACCTACTGGCACACCAGAGAGTTCACACTGGGGAGAGGCCATTCACCTGCTCTGTGTGTGGGAAGGGGTTCAGTCAGTCATCCGACCTGCAGATACACCAGAGAATTCACACTGGGGAGAGGCCATTCACCTGCTCTGTGTGTGGGAGCAGATTCACTCATTTATCCACCCTGCAGACACACAAGAGAGTTCATACTGGGGAGAGGCCATTCACCTGCTCTGTGTGTGGGAAGGGATTCACTCAGTCATCTGACCTCGTGACACACCAGCGAGTTCACACTGGGGAGAGGCCATTCACCTGCACTGAGTGTGGGAAGGGATTTGTTCAGTTAGCACACCTGCTGGCACACCAGAGAGTTCACACTGGGGAGAGGCCGTTCACCTGCACTGAGTGTGGGAAGGGCTTCACTCATTCATCGAACCTGCAGAAACACCAGCGCATTCACACCGGGGAGAGGCCATTCACCTGCTCTGTGTGTGGGAAGGGATTCACTCAGTTATCCCACCTGCTGAGACACCATCGAGTTCACAAGTGACTGCAGGGGTTGGATTCTGCTGTTCTTGCTGCTGTTAATCACATCCAAAACTGATCATTCTGATGATTAAAGAAAGATCTGCACGTATACAGCACGTTCCACTGCCTCAGAAAGTGCTTTACAGCCAATGAAGTACGATTGAAGTGCAGTCATGTTGTAATGTAGGAAACACAGCAAACTCTCTGGAGTGGGACTTAAACCCACAACCTTCTGACTCAGAGGTGACAATGATACCGACTGAGCCACAGTCAGGGTTCATTTCTGTTGATGTGAACTGGTGTTAGGATCACTGGACCTTCTAACATGATTATATCTTATAGATTGTGATTTTTTTTTTAAAGTGCAAGATGGAATCCAGGAGGTCAGCTGACCTCACCTCCACTCTGTAAAAGGTTACCAGGACAACAGAGGGAACAGATCAAAGACTGTTTTCTGAAGAACAGAGACTACAGCACTAACACCTGAAGAACAATGGGTTTCACCCTCCCATACTTTTGGATTGTAAAACAAGGAGTCAGCCATTGAGAACATGTAAATGAACGGGCAGGTGGTAACACCTGGGGGCAATGGAAAGGCCGAGTAGCTTTGTGAAACTAGACTTCTGGTCTTTGTATTTTGGAGAAGAACAATCAACTATTGAATTCTAGGACCAGATAAATTTAACCGACTTTCTGGAGAAAAACAGGCTGTAAGGAATGAACCATCATGTTGTGGCTGTAAGAAGAGAACCCATCAGGGTGAGGCCTCAAGGGAAGCTGTAAGAGAAAGCACCCAGCAGGGGCAGCTGGAGAGAGAGAGAGTGAACACCTGCTCCCTGAAGATATACAGTGAAAGGCTGTGGAAACCTGAACCTGTTTTTTTGAGAGTTGAAGTTTGTGGAGGAGTAAAGGGCCCCACAGGATCACCGGAAATCACATTATCCATGGATATCCAGGTCAGAAATGCTTGGAGAAGTGAGCAAAGGAAAATATTGTTTTTTAAAGTCTGGGAGATCTAACCCATTGAACTGGGAGGAATTTGGGACTTTTAACCGCAAAGGATTTAATCATCAAAAAGGACTGTGTAATGTATCAGTGTGATGTGAGATATTCAAGTGTTGAATAAGTAAAGAAAATACCTTTGATTGTAAATTTGGGGTGTCAGCTATTAACAAAGTGTATTTAGTTAATTGGGGATTTTTTGTTTAGTTAACAATAAAAGACTTAAAATGTGAAATCTTGTGTAGTTTGTTACATTGGTCTGGGGGTTCATATCTTGTATTTATCACGTTAACGATCTCTCTGCCGTCGTAACAACCAGGAAAGTGGGATGTTTCAGCTGGCACACATACAATGGGCTGAATGGACTCTTTCTGTGCCACAACTTTTCTGTTTCGATTCCGAGTTGGGGTTTGTTTCTGCCGATATTAATAACATTATTATTTAATTCTTCACATCAACGGAAACAAACCCCAAATGTTCAAATAGAAACATAGAAAAGTTATGTCACAGAAGGAGGCCATTCAGCCCATCATGTCTGCACTGACCGTTAAGAGTTATCCAGCCTAATCCCACTTCCCAGCTCTTGGTCTGTACCATCGTAGGTTACGGCTCCTCAATTGCATATCCAAGTACTTTTTAAATGTGATGAGGTTTGCTGCCTCGATCACCCTTTCAGGCAGTGAGTTCCAGACACCAACCCCCCAACCCTCTGGGTGAAAAGATTTCTCAATTATCTTCCGATCCTTCTGCCAATTACTTGAAATCTATGCTCCCTGGTTATTGACCTCTCTGATAATGGAAATAGCTCTTTCCTACCCACTCTATCTCAGCCCCTTATAATTTTATGCACCTCAGCCACCTCTGTTCCAAAGAAGCAACCCTGGCTTAACCAATCTCTATTCACAGCTAAAATTCTCCAATCCTGGCAACATCCTTGTAAATCTCCTTTGTATCTTCTGTCGTGCAATCACATTCATCCACAGTGTACTAAGAATTACGCTGACAACCAATTTAAGCTTGTCAGAAGGGCTCGCAGTGAGGCGCATTTGCGTGTACTGGAAGCTACATATATCAATACACAGGGCTCTGTTCTTTGCAGACGGAAAGAACGTGTACACACGTTGTGCCTGTTTCAGCTGAACAAAATAAGTGACAGCCATTCACTGGTTCATTCCTTAGGGCAATGCCTTGACCAATCAGAGTCAAGCTGCCTGGTTTAAATTTCAAACAAAGCTTTGCAGTTAACTGTCAGTCACCGTAAACTGGTGCATTCTCCATGGCAACGCCTCTGCCAATCAGAGTTCACTTGCCAACCAATCTGCACTCTCTTCTCATGCAGTATAAGTTGTTGTTTTCCCTTACATTGGTGATTCTTGTGTGTTGTCCTGATGAGTGCAAGATGAAAGGCTTCAACAACATGTCTATTTTCAGTAATTCTCAAGTTCCATACTACCAAACAATTATTTCTTCCTATAATGTGGTGACCAGAACTGCACACACTATTCCAGCTGTGGCCTAACCAGTGTTTTATACAGTTCCAGTATAACATCCCAGCTCTTATATCCTGTGCCTTGGCCAATAAAAACTAGTATCACATGTGCTTTCTTAACCACCTTATCTACCTGTCCAGCCACCGTCAGGAATTTGAGAACACGCACTCCAAGGTCCCTCTGTTGATCTGCACTTCTCAGTATCCTACCATTTATTGTGTATTCACTGGCCTTTTTTGCCCTCCCCAAATGCATCACTTCACACTTCTCCGGATTGAATTCTATTTACCATTTTCTGCCCACCTGACCAGTCCATTGATATCTTCCTGTAGTCTACAGCTTTCTTCCTCACTGTCAACTGCATGGCCACTTTTTGTCTCATCTGCAAACTTCTTAATCACATCCCCATACATTTAAGTCTAAAGCATTGATATACACAGTAAAAGCTTTGTTATCTGGCACTTTAGCAACTGGAATGCTGTATTATCCATAATTTCCAAAAACGTCTGAGGGCTTGTCTCCCAATGCTGAGTTTTCCCGAGTGTAGCCGATTGTTCTGGGCATTACTGTACTGTAGTTAGTGATGCTGCTGATAGTCATCTTAGTGGCACTGATGACAGTCCATGTTGTTGTGTCACTGTGCTTATGCAGTATCGCGATTTATCTCCCCATCCACCCATTATGCCATCTAATAAAGCATTGACAGGAAAAGGGGGAAAGCAGAAAATGGTTGTGTTGATTTTACACCAGAAGGTAGACATTTGCAGGCATCTTGAAAAAGGTGAAAATCGTAATGTGTTAATGAATGAATGTAATGTTGGTTCATCAACCATAAATGACATCAAGAGTCAAAAAGACCAGTTGTTGAAATTCTTTACTGGTTCTGAGACTAATAAAGCTGTTGAACAACACCGTCCTCTACATCAACCTAAATTAGAGCAGCTAGACAGCGTATTGTACCAATGATTTTCATTAAAACACTCCGAGGGTGCCCCAGTCTTAGGGCCAATGCTCATTGCAAAGGCAAAAGACTTTCAGAAGCAAATGGAATTGACTGAACCATGTGCGTTTTCCGATGGATGGCCGGAATTTCACACCACCCCAGCGGGTCGGATGGTGGCGTGGGAGTGGTGTAAAATTGAGCGGTAGGCTCCGGGAGGCCTACCCGCCCCGATTCTGCCTCCGGACAAGTTTATGGAGGTCAGACAGATGGCCGGGGGTGGGAACGGCCCGCTCGAGGCCAACCAAGACTCTAAAGTGGCCACTTAGGTAGGGGGAGGGGGCATGGCGGTCAGGTACAGGGTGCCCGATTGAGATCTGCCCCCGCCTCCCAACACGCCCCCGGGACGCAAGACAACACCCTCCCCCCAAAGGACGACTCCAGCCTCACCAGGGAAGGACCGATCCCCCTGGTGAGGCATGCCCCTACTTACCTTCCCTCCTCAATCCATGGCGTCGGCTTGGCTGCAGTCCCAGCAGTGGCCACCGTTCACGGTGGCGCTGCTGGGACTAAGAGCTGCCGGCCACTGATTGGCTGGCAGCTCACTGAGGCGGGACCTCCTCCCTCAAGTGGGTGGAAGTCCCGCTTCGGGTCAATTAAAGCCCAGGGACTCATAAAATACGGGACGGATCCCCAGGATAGGCAGAAGCGGGTTCGCCACCGACTTTCACTTCGGAGTCCGTCTCCCGTGCATCCACCATAAAATTCCGGCTGATGGCTTTTTTGCTTTAAACAGTGACATGGCATGAGAAGGCTAGATGTAACCGGTGAACAAAAATCAGCTGACCATGAGGCTGCACAAAAATATTGTGATTTCTTCAGCAAATTAATTGGTGAACAAAGATCTATCCCAGAACAAATTTATTACACACATTAAACAGGCCTATTTTGGCGCTGTTTGCCTAATTCTACCCTAGCTGGTGTGAGTGAATCTAGTGCTGCAGGTTTTAAGCCAAATAAAGACAAAACAACTGTGCTTGCCAGTGCTAATGCTGCAGGAACGCACTGATTGAAGCTTTTGGCAATGGCAAATATAATTGTCCAAGTGCATTTAAAGGTGTAAAACATTTACCTGTTGATCAAAAAGCATGAAGTAATGCATGGAGGGACAGACATTTTTTTATGATTTGTTTCACTATGTTTTTATACCTGCAGCGAAAGAATAGTTTCGAAAAATAAGAAAGCCTGAAGATAGCAAAGCTATCCTTTTATTCCACAATTGTCAAACTTACCCTCATGAATCGAAGTTAGTGTCGGTAATATTTTTACCATCTTCCTCTCTGCCAATGTTACCTCATTGATACAACCAATGGTCCAGGACGTCTTCCAGAATATGAAATGTTTTTACAGGAAAGATTTCCAAAGAAAGTTAATCAAAATTAATCATGAAGGCACAATCCAAAACTTTCAATCAAATAATAATATTCAAGATATAATTTTCAATGTGGTTTGTGCATGGAATTCAGTTAAAGGTGAAACATTAAGGAAGGCTTGGAGAAAACTGTGGTCCAGTGTTATGTTTGCAGAAGTGTCTTCTGATGAAGAGGAATTTGAAGGTTTTAAGGTTCACCATATATATTTTTTAAAAATCACAAATTCTTGACATGCTGAGGGATGTTCCTTCTACAAACCCAATCAAGCAGCTTAGTGAAAATGATGTCGAAGATTGGGTTGAAGCTGATGAGGTTGAAGTCACACATGTTGTTAGTGATGTGGAAATAATAGAGAGTGACCTGAATGCTGAGAAGTCTAAGGAAACTGAAGAAGACTCTGCAGGAGAAGATTTTAGTGAGGAACAGAAAATAACTTGGGGGAATGCTACTTCAGTATTTGATACACGAATCAAATTTGCTGAAAGGCAGATTTGTTATTCTGCACAAGAGTTTCTGCAGCTACATATTTTGCTCCACTTTCAAGCAAAAAAGATATGAGGCAAGTCGGCAAACTGATATCTGAAATCTTCTCAGGAAAGCTTCCAGGGCTTGCCATAGGCTCAGTACAGATTCTGTCCCATCACCTTCTATATCTAGTGTTTTAGTGTAATTTATACATTAAGTTTACTGTTCCTCAAGAATTCTATGCATCATTACTGCCTCAGGATTTCTGTATTGTACATGCTCTTGTTTTGCATGTAATCATTTCTCTTAAAATCAAAACTGCAATGTATTGCCTTGTGTTGCATGACTCTTGATTAACCGGAATTTGATTGCCCGGCACCTTGCCTTTATTAGCCGAGGCATAGAATATAAGAGCAGGGAGGTTATGATGGAGCTGTATAAAACGCTAGTTAGGCCACAACTAGAGTACTGTGTACAGTTCTGGTCACCACACTATAGGAAGGATGTGATTGCAATGGAGAGGGTGTAGAGGAGATTCACCAGGATGTTACCTGGGCCGGAGTATTTCAGCTATGAAGAGAGACTGGATAGGCTAGGGATGTTTCCTTAGAGCAGAGAAGGCTGAGGGGTGACTTGATTGAGGTATACAAAATTATGAGGGGTACAGATAGGGTAGATAGGAGGAAACTTTTTCCCTTAGCAGAGGTGTCAATAACCAGGGGACATAGATTTAAGGTAAGGGGCAGGAGGTTTAGAGGGGATTTGAGGAAAAATCTTTTCACTCAGAGGGTGGTTGGAATTTGGAACACACTGCCTGAATGGATGGTAGAGGCAGGAACCCTCACAACATTTAAGAAGTATTTAGATGAGCACTTAAAACACCATAGCATTCAAGGCTACAGGCCAAGTGCTGGAAAATAGGATTAGAATAAATAGGCTTGATGGCTGGCACAGACACGATGGACCGAAGGGCCTGTTTCTGTGCTGAATAACTCTATGACTCTCAGGTCCAGTGCACACCGGATAACAAAGCTTTTACTGTACCACAAAAAGCAAGGGACCTGGTACTGAGCCCTGTGGAATCCCACTGGAAACAGGCTTCCAGTCATGGTTCAGTTCTGGATGTGATTAACAGCAGCAATAACAGCAGAATCCAACCGCTGCAGTTATATGTGAAATTGCTGGTGTGTCAGCAGGTGGGATGACTGAGTGAATCCCTTCCCACGCACAGAGCAGGTGAACAGCCTCTCCCCAGTGTGAACTCGCTGGTGTGTCAGCAAATCCTTTTACTTTTAAATCTTTTGATATGAGCAGATAGAAAGGTGTCTAAGGGTCCCTTTCAGCCTTCACCTGGTCTTACATTAACAGGGTTTAATTTTAAGCACACCGTGTTTTGAACTCCCCCTTGGTGAATCCTTGTTCATCATTTTCCAACTATAAGGCAAAGAAATTAGCACAAACAGGCTTTCTTAGGTTTAAAAAAGAAAAGTGATTTTTATTAAACTTAAACTAAAAACTCTAACTCGGTTAACGACTACGGATACACACTGTGTTCCACGCTAGCATGCGTATGCGATACGCACATACAAATAGAGACAGAAAAGAGCAGAATAAAATATAAAGTGGAACAGTTTGAGGCAATCTCTGAGGAGGGTTTTTTTGTTACTGTGCTTCGAGCTCGCTGTAGTGTCCTTTTGTAGATTGATCTTGCTTTTCATTGGGGCCCAGTATTCTTCTTAAACCTTGTTCACTATAGGAGACTTTTTCTCTCTTGGGGTTCATGTATCTTCAGTGAGTTTCAGTTCCATGAGAAAGAGATGGAAGCAGACAGGAAAGGGTGTGGTGAGCCAGCCAGGAGAGGTCTCTTCAGTCCAGCAGCAAACAGCTTTCTGCCAGTTCAAAACTTTGTGGCAAGTTCAAATTTAAAAAAAACTCAGTTGGCCCAGGAGGTTAGCCATGTGACTAGCTGGTGTGGCAACATCCGTTTGTGTATTCGGCCATCTTAACAGTTAACCTGGAATGCGAGCTCCTCCACCCTCAACGTCTGGTAATCAAAAGTCCATTGTGGATTAAATTGGAGCAGGGAGTGGCTCCTCTGTCTTTTCCAAGTGCTGTCTGTTAATACGCCACAATGTCTCTCCAGCCAAGGATCCATTGTGGGTTTTTTAAATCAGTTCTTTCTTCACTCCAGTAACAGTTTAAAATTAATGTTCATGTGGCAAAATTAATATTCCTCATTCTTGGCAGGTGGGGGCCTGCATGACACTTTTCACAGTCAGAACATGTAACCGATCTCCTATTAGTGTGAGCTAGTGGTGAGGGTATCCTTGTGTCTCTCCAGGTTGGAAGATCAATTGAAACCTCGTCAACAACACACATGTGTACTGTTTCTGCCTGCTGTGAATGGGGCGATGTTTTTTCAGGCTGTGTAACTGGTTAAAGCTCTTTCCACAGTCAGTCACTGGAACAATCTCACTCAGGTGTGTGTGTCTCGGTGTGTTTTCAGTCACACTGATGTTTGAAATCTTTTCCCACAGACAGAACAGGCAAACATTTCTCCTTCCACATTCAAAGCCTGGTGATATTCAGGTCCTGATGAATCCAATGACTCTGTGAGATCTTGATGTGATGTTTGCTTTCAGTTTCCCATCTGCAAATGCCCCCTTCCCCAACTTCTTACATGCTGCAAAAGGAGTTTATAAAAGCCTTCACTGTCAGTCCAGATTAGAAATTCAGAAGAGAATAAGGTTTCACTTAGTTTGAGTTTGCTTTGTGTAAATCCTCCCCTTCTAAACGTCTGTAAAGGAGTTTACAAAAGCAATAACTGTCAGTTCAGGATAGAAATTCACAACATTCTCTCCTGCTCCCTGGCGCAAGATGGTCGCACATGCGCCCTGCTGCACATTGTCCTGAGGAGAGGAAATATAGTCCAACACTCACAGCAACCTACAATCCACCAACATGACCGGGATGGGGAGACAGAGTTTAGAAACACTCACCAACATGACTCCAGTAAAACATCCCAGGAGGAAAAGGGGGAGCAGTGTGTGTACCTGCGCTGATATCCCCCTCCCCAGGCCTGTCAGTCAAACCCCCCACTCCTCCCAGTCCACAGCTCAGCCTAGCAGCTTGCAGCTTCCTGCACCTTGAGCCAGCCCTGCCCAGGTGTGGCCCAGTCCAAGGGGAATCTTTGTGGAACCAGGGAGTGGGGGAGGGGGAACCTCCTGCCCTGTGCTGTGTCCCAGATGGTTCCTCCCTCCCCTCCCCCAGGCCCCTTTATAACTGAGCAAAATTTCCTTTAAACTTTTTGGCTTTAATATTACAGTTTATTCATCCTTAGTTCCTCCAAAAGAAGTGGAACGCTGGTGGCCATTAACATGAGCCTGTGACTGAGAGAAAACCCCACAGTTGCAAATGTGGTACCGGGAGGTTATTAAGCGAGATTACAGCCTAAACGATGCATTTCTGAAGCTTCCCCACCCACCCAGTCCCCACTTCTCCTCCATTTACAGAGGCTCCCTGACCAGTCTCCATTTACAGACGCTCCCTTCCCCATCTCCATTTCTCCTGCATTTAGAGGTGCTCCCTGACCAGTCCACATTTCTATTCCATGTACAGACGCCGCCTGCCCCTCCTCCATTTTGGGACAGTCTCTGCTCTCAGCTCTTGACATTCGGGCTGAAGGGAAGTGGTGGAAGCTGTGGCTGGGGGTTGTTCTGATGAAAGGTGACAGACCTGATATGTTAACTCTGCTTCTCTCTCCACAGATGCTTGCTGACTATTTCCAGCATTTCTGTTTTTATTTCAGATTTCCAGCATCTGCAGTATTTTGCTTTGATCTCGCTGTTTAGATTGTCTCCTGACTCCACACTCGGTGTGTCTGCAGCCTGCGAGCCCCGGGCTTTATTAACCCGCCTCCCTCTCACCTGCGGGAACCGCGCTCTCTGGCTCAGCCACTCCCGACCAATAGGAAGAGCGGGGGCGGGACTGGAGGACTGAGCGGGCGGTGGATCCTCCAGCCAATCGGAACAAGTGAGGGGCGGGTCCTCCATTCCCGGCCTCTCTTACTATTGGTCCCGAGCTGCGTCAATCACCCGGACATTGTGAGCTGTCAGGTGAGAGGTCGCTGGCGGGACGGTCAAGTACCGAGTGTGCATGCGCAGTATTAGTCGGATCTGCCTCTGGCGGCGGGAGCCATGGAGGTGGTAGGTGGGTGGGGGAGGCTTCAGAAACACCCGGTTCCGCGTTTGCACCAAGCGGGGCGGCAGCTGCGGGGTTTCCCGGGGTTAACGGCAGGAATCTGCAGTCAGCAGGCGGGCGGTGTGAGCTGAGCATGCGCGGGGTTAGTGGCTGAGGCAGAGAGCGCGGTTCCCGCAGGTGAGAGGGAGGCGGGTTAATATATTTCCAGCTCTTTTGAAGGAATTAAAGATTAATAAACTGTAAGATCAAAGGACAAAACTTTAAAGGAAACTGAGCTCAGTTATAAAGGGGCCTGGGGGAGGAACCATTTGGGACACAGCACAGGGCAGGAGGTCCCCCATCCCCCCACTCCCTGGTTCCACAAAGACTCCCCTTGGACTGGGCCACACCTGGGCAGGGCTGGCTGTGGACTGGGAGGAGTGGGGGGTTTGACTGACAGGCCTGGGGAGGGGGATATCAGGGCAGGTACACACACTGATCCCCCTTTTCCTCCTGGGATATTTCAATGAAGGTAGATTGGAGGGGAATGTGCAGCAGGGCAGATGTACGACTTTCCTGCGCCAAGAAGAAGCAGGAGAGAATAGTGCAAATTTCTGTGCTGACTGACAGTGATGGCTTTTGTAAACTCCTTTTACAGGGTATCGGAATGGGAGGATTTACAGACGGGAATGTCAAACCAAAAATCATGTCAATTCATCAGGACTTGAATATCATTGGACTTTGAATGTGGAAGGAGTCATGTTTGTCTATTCTGACTGTGGGAAATAATTTCAAACATCAGTGTGATTGGAAACAAACTGAGACACACACACCAGAGTGAGAGTGTTCCAGTGCATTGACTGTGGAAAGAGCTTTAACTAGTTAGACAGCCTGAAAATACATTGCACCATTCACAACGGGGACAAACCATTGAGGTGTTCTGTGTGTAGACGAGGCTTCAACTGGTCATCCAACCTGGCGAGACACAAGGAGAAACCATGGAAATGTGGGGACTGTGGGAAGGGATTCAATCGGCCATCCCTGCTGGAAACTCATCGACGCAGTCACACTGGGGAGAGGCCGTTCACCTGCTCCATATGTGGGAAGGGATATACTCAGTTAACCAGTCTGCTGACACACCAGCGAGTTCACACTAGGGAGAGGCCGTTCACCTGCTCTGAGTGTGGGAAGGGATTCACTCAGTCATGCCACCTGCTGTCACATCAGCGGGTTCACACTGGGGTGAGGCCATTTAAATGTTCTGACTGTGAGAAGAGCTTTAAAAGCACAAGTAATCTACAGACGCACCAACGTACTCACACTGGGGAGAGACTGTTCACCTGCTCTGAGTGTGGGAAGGGATTCATTCAGTCATCCCACCTGCTGACACACCAGCGAATTCACACTGGGGAGAGGTCGTTTAAATGTTCTGACTGTGAGAAGGGCTTTAAAACGAGAAGTGATCTGCTGACACACCAACGCACTCACACCGGGGAGAGGCCATTCACCTGCTCAGAGTGCGGGAAGGGATTCACTCAGTCATCCCACTTGCTGACACACCAGCGAGTTCACACTGGGGAAAGGCCGTTTAAATGTTCTGACTGTAAGAAGAGCTTTAAAACAAAAAGTGTTCTACAGACGCACCAACGCATTCACACTGGGGAGAAGCCGTTCACCTGCTCCGAGTGTGGAAAGGGATTCAATCAGTCATCCAATCTACTGAGACACCAGCGACTTCACGTATAACTGCAGGGGTTAGATTCTGCTGTTAATCACATCCAGAACTGAATCATGACTGGAACCCAGTGTCCAGTGTGGTTCCACAGTGCTCAGTACCAGGTCCCTTGCTTTTTGTGGTATATATCAATGATTTAGACTTAAATATAGGGAGTGTGATTAAGAAGTTTACAGATGAGACAAAAAGTGATAGTGTGGTTGACAGTGAGGAAGAAAGCTGTAAACTGCAGGAAGATATCTGTGGATTGGTCAGGTAGGCAGCCATTGTTACTTTAAGCCAGCGTGGATTTCTTCAGGGACAATCATGTTGAACTAACTTGCTGGAGTTTTTTGAGGAGGTAAGAGAGGGTTGATGAGGGTAATGCAATTGATGTGGTGTACTTGGGCTTTCAAAAGGCGTTTGATACAGTGCCACACAACTGACTTGTGAGCAAACGTGCAGCTCATGGAATAAAAGGGACGGTAGCAACATAGATATGAAATTGGCTGAGTGACAGGAAACAAACAGTAGTGGTTAATGGATGTTTTTTGGCTTGGACCAAGTTTGTACTGGAGTTCTCCAGGGGTCAGTGTTGGGATCCTTGCTTTTCCTGATATATATTAATGACCTAGACCTTGGTGTACAGGGCACAATTTCAAAGTTTGCAGATGATACGAAACTTGGAAGCATTGTGAACTGTGAGGAGCATAGTGAGAACTCCTAAAGGACACAGAGAAGTTGGTGGAATGGGTAGATAGGTGGCAGATGAAAGTCTAATGCAGTGAAATGTGAAGTGATTCATTTGGTAGGAAGAACATGGAGAGATAATATAAAATAAAAGATACAATTCTGAAGGTGGTACAGGAACAGAGGGACCTGGGTGCATGTGTGCATTAATCATTGAAGGTGGCAGGACAGTTTGAGAGAACAGTTAATAAAGAATACAATATCCTGAGCTTTATTAATAGGAGCATGGAGTACAAGAGCAAGGAACGTATTGAACATGTAGAAGACACAGCTGGAGTATTGCTTCCAATTCTGGGCACCGAACTTTATGAAGGATGTGAGGGCATTGGAGAGAGTGCAGAAAAGATTCACGAGAATGGTTCCAGGGATGAGGAATTTTAGTTATGAAGATAGATTGGAGAAGTTAGACCTGTTATCCTTGGAGAAGAGAAGGCTGAGAGGTGATTTGATTGAGGTATTCAAAATCATGAGGGGTCTGGAGAGAGTAGATAGAGAGAAACTGTTCCCACTCGTGAAAGGATCGAGAACAAGAGAGCACAGATTTAAAGCAATGGGTAAGAGAAGCAGACGCAACATGAGGGAAAAACTTTCACGCAGCGAGTGGTTAAGATCTGGAATGCGCTGTCTGAGAGTGTGGTGGAGGCAGGTTCAATTGAAGCATTCAGAAGGGAGTTAGACTGTTATATGGAAAGGAAGAATGTGCAGGGTTATGGGGAGAAGCTGGGGAAAAGGCATTAGGTGAATTGCTCTTTCGGAGATCCGGTGCAGACACGATGGGCTGAATGCATTGTAACAATTCTGTGAAAATGCCAAATAGAATTCAGTCTGGAGAAGTGTGAGGTAATGCATTTGGGGAGGGCAATAAAGGCAAAGCAATACACAATAAATGGTAGGATGCTGAGAAGTGTAGAGGAACAGAGGGACCTTGGAGTGCATGTCCACAAATTCCTGAAAGTGACAGGACAGGTAGATAAAGTGATTAAGAAGGCAGACGTGATGTTTGTTTTTATTGGCTGAGGCACAGGATATCAGAGCTGGGATGTTATACTGGAACTGTATAAAACACTGGTTAGGCCTCAGCTGGAGTACTGTGTGCAGTTCTGGTCACCACATTACAGGAAGGATGTGATTGTATTAGAGAGGGTACAGAGGAGATTTACAAGGATGTTGTCAGGATTGGAGAATTTTAGCTGTCAGGAAGGATTGGTTAGGCTGGGGTTTTTTTTGGAACAGAGGAGGCTGAGGTGTATAAAATTATGAGGAGCTGAGTTAGAGTGGATAGGAAGGAGATATTTCCATTATCAGAGAGGTCAATAACCAGGGGACATAGATTTACAGTAATTGGCAGAAGGATTGGAAGACAGTTGAGGAATCTTTTCACCCAGAGGGTTGGGGGTTTGATGTCTGGAACTCACTGTCTGAAAGGGTGATCGAGGCAGCAACCCTCATCACATTTAAAAAGTACTTGGATATGCAATTGAGGAGCCGTAACCGATGAGGCTGCAGACCAAGAGCTGCAAAGTGGGATTAGACTGGATAACTATTAATGGCCAGTCCGGACATGATGGGCTGAATGGCCTCCTTCTGTATTATAACTTTTCTATCTTTCTATTCTGCCAGTTGGGGTTTGTTTCTGCTGATGTGAATAATCCCTATAACTTGGCTGGAGTTTAATATTCTGGATAAATGTCAAATAAATCAGCTTTATTTTAAACACTGTTGTAGATTTTTGCCTTTCTCACTAAAGGCCGGGTCTGGCTCGAGTCGGGTTTCAT
The DNA here is from genome assembly GCF_036365525.1 of Heterodontus francisci. NCBI lineage: Eukaryota > Metazoa > Chordata > Chondrichthyes > Heterodontiformes > Heterodontidae > Heterodontus > Heterodontus francisci. The sequence continues at coordinate 25,438,459 of NC_090404.1, forward strand.
TTGCAGACCTGAGCCGGCCTTTAGAGTCCTTTCATTTTTCCCGTGCTCGATCCAACCTGACCAGTTCAGTTAACCGAGCTTCTGTTTTTCACTTTTTAAGCTTGTGCAGACAAGCAACAACAACTGTAACTTAAAGGTTATTTAAAAAGTACATTATGATTGGAGCCACGTACCGGAGGTGGTGATAGAGTGTGTCCGACCTGACCCAAATGTCGGACCTGGAGGAGCGACCCGACCCGAAGCTGACACATATGGGCGGCACAGTGGCGCAGTGGTTAGCACCGCAGCCTCACAGCTCCAGGGACCCGGGTTCAATTCTGGGTACTGCCTGTGCCGAGTTCGCAAGTTCTCCCTGTGACCGCGTGGGTTTCCTCCTGGTGCTCCGGTTTCCTCCCACAGCCAAAGACTTGCAGGTTGATAGGTAAATTGGCCATTGTAAATTGCCCCTAGTGTCGGTAGGTGGTAGGAGAAAGGGATGTGATAGGGAATATAGGATTAGTATAAATGAGTGGTTGTTGGTAGGCACAGACGCGGTCGGCCGAAGGGCCTGCTTCAGTGCTGTATCTCTCGATGACTCTATATCATCAGGTCCTGTTGGGTTTGGATCGGATAGCCATGCTCTATTTCCATCTGAGTGTTTAGCATCATCTGGCTGGAGCTCAGAAAGGACAATCTGGGGGGAGGATCGTACGGCAGGAACAGAACTTCAGCCTGAACACAGTCCTTCAGGATCACACTGAGAGGGACAAATGGCACTTTGGTCTTTCTCGTCTCTCTTCACTGACAGCAAAGTCCCCGTGTGGGTTAATCCTGAGGCCTGTAAGAAATGTGTCCCAGCCACTCTCTTCCATGGTTCAGAGCTCCTGGGCACGGAACAGAAGGCTCCTTTACAACTGTGTTTAGAGTCAGGAAAAACAACGGTGAATGCTGGAAACGTGCTGTCAAATCAGAGATTGGTGTAAAACTGGGGTCTGTTCCTGACTGAAAGTAAACGGCAGGTTTAAATTTCCAGTCTGAAAATGACTGTGGTAATTATTCTACAAAACGTTAATGTGTTTGTGTGACAGTCCTGAGTCTGCCATTGTAAGGCAGGTGTTAACTCATTTCAAATATACCTGTTCAAAATACATCGGTTAAAGTCTGCATTAAAAAACCAGACACAGGAGTTCACAGGAGCCTGTTAACTGCTGGTACAATTATACAACAGACATTTGATCTCCAGATAAAGAAGGACCTGCAACGTGTTTCCAGGAATTCCCAGTTTTATTGATGTGCGTGTGTTGGACACCAGGATAACTAAAAATACACAACTTGGAATATCCTTGGGGTTGCAATCCTGACAGTTACTCTGGGATCACTCCCACTGTGGAACTCCACCACTGACTCTGCTGAAGGTTGTAGGCTCCGGGCGTGGGGCCTCCAGGAGTGGACTGTAAGAAAGCTGGGTTTCAATATCCTGACAGATACATGGTGAGGAACCAGAGGAATCCTTACTAAGGAACTGTCTGGGGTTTTTCCTGCCAGTGTAGGTCTAGGGGTGAATGATGCCTGACTCCCCGAACTGTCTTACATTGAACCCAGTTTGGAACAAGATGATTTCAGTTTCCAGGAGAATAGGGACAAATATCACCCACAATTGAGGGAGTCAAAAGCAGCCATTAGAGAAGATGAGAGATCTTTGGAAAATGTGGCTTTTCCAGCTATATCAGAAATCAGAGACATAGTAACATAGACTTACATAGAACTACATCGAGTACATGGAGTTACATTGAATTGACAGCAGTGGTTCTCAGAGATTTTTGGTTGATCCCATTTTCAAATGAATTTGGAATCAGAACCCCCCCCCCCCCCTACATAAATTATACTCTAATCTCCTTGTACATTTACATTTCTGAATGTAAAGTTCATCAGTGTCCTGTGAAAGGGACTTGCAGGAAAGTTTACCAGGGCTGTTCGATATAATGAACATTGATGTGATTGGTGATGTGAAAACCTTTATCCTCCCTTCAGCTGAAAGGTAACCCGACAGGAAATATCCACTGAGTCTCATTGTAAAATTAATTAAATAATGTAAATGATACATTTGAGTTTAATTCAGCTTTCTCTCACCTCCCAGTGGGTCTGTCCTGCCCTGTCACTGCTGGGTCAGGCCCTGTCCAGTTTCACCAGCCCCGATAACATGGACCATCTCGACATCCATGTGTGAGAAAGACAATCCCAGATCTGATTTGCTCCAAATTAAATTTCATGTTTAATTGAAGGGCCTCATATCACTCCTGGGGGGGTTTTAATTTCCTGAGGTTAAAATGATCATTAAAATGACAACACACTGTGTCCACCCATCATTCTCCCAGACTCACCATGACCTGACAGTCGGGATCATGTGTCGATGAAGGGGAGGTTGTTGTCCTGTCTCGACCACCCTGAATACCCTTGCTCCATAACTGTCAGGAATTGAAGATCCTGAGATTGTGAGAGGAGCCTCAGGGAAACAGTCTCAGTAATCCTGTAAAATAGAGGAACACGAGTGGGAGGAGGCCATTCAGCCCCTTCAGCCTGTTCTGCCATTCAGTTACATCATGACTGATCTGTATCTCAGCTACATTTACCCAGTTAGGTTCCATATCCCTTAATAATCGTACCCAACAAATAGAAATCAATCTCGTGGTTTGAAATTCACTCTGTCTCTCACTGTCAGTCTGTCTGTCGCTCTCTCTGTCCCTCTTGCTCTGTCTCATTTTCTAATCTGCTGACATTGATTCTCCACCTCAGACACAGAGTAGCTGCCACTCCAAGGTCAACACAACACCCAAGATGAACCCAGGACTGTGACCTCATACAGGACACAATTGGACCAATGTTCCCAGTCATTTCCAATCAGGGTCCGTGAAGCTGACAGTGGATAAGAACAACATTAACCAGAGTGGAAGGAAATCAGACTCATCCTGGTGTGAGTCAGCTGCTGACTTAAAGCCCCACTGATCTTCCATTTGTCTGATATCACCCTCTCCTTACTGTATTAGGAAAAGGCTGACTTGAGTGCAGCAGAAATGCTGATTTATCTAGAAATGGACAAAATTGCCACAATATAAATCTCAATTTAATTTTAAACATGTGAATGAAATGCTTTCAGCTAATTTCCTACAGGTTTAACTGTGGGTTTATAATGTTGTCACCTTCAGCGAGTCACATCGACCTAAAGGCTCCTGTTAAATACATTCCCTGAGTGGATTAACATTTTAAACCAGGTTTGCAGGCGTGATCCTCTATTCTCACCTGGAAGATGAGCGAAATGCTGTGGGAAACATACTAATTCCAGTAGCTGAAAGTGATTAACAGACTGGGTTTTGCCAGGGCTTGAAAGTTGCAGCTATCACAGAATTGTTACAGCACAGAAGGAGGCCATTCGGCCCATCGTGTCCACTGGCTCTCTGAAAGAGCAATTCCCTCAGTCCCATTCCCCTGCCTTCTCCCCATAACCCTGCATATTCTTCTTTTTCATATAACAGTCTAATCTGCCTCCACCACTTTCTCAGTCAGTGCGTTCCAGACCTTAACCACTCGCTGCGTGAAAAAAGTTTTTCCTCATGTCACTTTTGCTTCTCTTACCAATTACTTTAAATCTGTGCCCTCTCGTTCTCGATCCTTTCACGAGTGGGAACAGTTTCTCTCTATCTACTATCTATCTAGGGCGGCGCAGTGGTTAGCACCGCAGCCTCACAGCTCCAGCGACCCGGGTTCAATTCTGGGTACTGCCTGTGTGGAGTTTGCAAGTTCTCCCTGTGTCTGCGTGGGTTTTCTCCGGGTGCTCCGGTTTCCTCCCACATGCCAAAGACTTGCTCGGTAGTAGGTAAATTGGCCATTATAAATTGCCCCGAGTATAGGTAGGTGGTAGGGAAATATAGGGACAGGTGGGGATGTGGTAGGAATAAGGGATTAGTGTAGGATTAGTATAAATGGGTGGTTGATGGTCGGCACAGACTCGGTGGGCCTGTTTCAGTGCTGTATCTCTAAACTACTCTGTCCAGACCCCTCATGATTTTGAATACCTCCATCAAATCACCCCTCGGCCTTCTCTTCCCCAAGGAAAACAGTCCTAACTTCTCCAATCTATCTTCATAAATGAAATTCCTCATCCCTGGAACCATTCTCGTGAATCTTTTCTGTACTCTCTTCAATACCCTCACATCTTTCCTCAAGTGTGGTGCCCAGAATTGGACGCAATACTCCAGCTGAGGCTGAACTAGTGTCTTATAAAAGTTCAACATAACTTCCTTGCTCTTGTACTCTATGCCCCTATTGATAAAGCCCGGGATACTGTATGCTTTATTAACTGCTCTCTCAACCTGTCCTGCCACCTTCAATGACTTATGCATATATACACCCAGATCCCTCTGCTCCTGCACCCCCTTTAGAATTGTACCCTTTACTTCATAATGTCTCTCCATGTTCTTCCTACCAAAATGAATCACTTCACATTTCTCTGCATTGAACTTCATCTGCCACCTGGCTGCCCATTCCACCAACTTGTCTATATCCTTTTGAAGTTCTACACTATCCTCCTCACAGTTCACTGCTTCCAAGTTTCCTATCATCTGCAAACTTTGTAATTGTGCCCTGTACATCAAGATCATTAATATACATCAGGAAA